>NC_134235.1:22726383-23044954 GCF_965152275.1 Natator depressus
ATTAAAGATATCTATAGTTACAGTCTAGAAAGTAAATTCTCACATGGGTTGGCTTCACTGATTACAAGCAGGAGGCCAAGATGTCTGCTGGACATATTCAGGTATATAAAATAAGTCCTCCATAATCCTTTCTGTCCTGTTCTTCTAGAAGCATTTTAAGTATGTGCTTTCTATGGTGAGTCCAGCACTCCATACCTCTCTCTCTTTTCTGTCTTTGGTACTTACTTTCATCTAAAATGCTCCTTCTCCAATTGAGATCCATGGGGCCCACAGAGTTACTTCTGCATGCATCCCAACATTTCAAGTGGCTAAAGCGGGACATAGCACCACTCAAGTTTGACCTATTCGCCCCTCTGTAGATGGGGTGGACTGGTGAAATTTGATTGGTATTGAAACCTAGCACATGGGATCACAATGCCCCTCAAATTTGGCCCAGCTACCCCTTTGTAGATGGAGACAGAGGGGTGGCCAGGCCAAACCTTAGTTGTGTTGTGACCCCATGTACAAAGTCACAATACCACTCAGTTTGGGGGCCCTCTCAAATGGAGGCCGAGGTCAAACTGTCCTTCAGAGGGGACAAGGGAATTGGGGAGGGGGTCAAAGTGGGGTAGTTACAAGACACCTGCGACTGTTGGGAGGTATGTTTCTGTCAGAATGGAGGAGCATCTATGGGTTTTCAAACAAAATGATACTTCCTATCAGTGGTAGTCCAGTCCTGAATTTTTCTGAAAAAGAGAATCTTTCCTCACCCCATTAAGCTGCTTCGCATTTCTACCATGGTTCCTTTGGTATGAATTCAAGCACAGTCCAGGTTAAGGACAACAGCAAAATCAGAGGGGTAGCAAACATTCAAGAAGACAGCACCAAACTACAAAGTGACTTAGAAATATTAGTGTAGTGGAGGTACATGTAATAAGGAATAAGAAAAGGAGGACTTGTGGCACCTCAGAGACTAACAAATTTGTTTGAGCATAAGCTTTCGTGAGCTACAGCTCACTTCATCGGATGCATTCAGTGGAAAATACAGTGGCGAGATTTATATACACAGAGAACATGAAACAATGGGTGTTACCATACAGACTGTAACAAGAGTGACTAGGAAAGGTGAGCTATTACGAGCAGGAGAGCGGTGGGGGGAGGGGGTATTTCAGGGCCTAGGGGTGGCAAAATCTTTAATCCGCCACTGGGTGCAACTGGAGTGTGGGGTAGGCCTAATTAGAGGAAAAAGCCCAGTTGCGGGGAGGAGCTACGTTTTTTCCCCCCACAAAGAGCTGGATGAGCCCAGTCAGAGAGGTGATGTGGAGAGTTCCCTCTCTCTGGGAAGCAGCCTGAAAGAAGGCTGAAAAGGAGAGAAGAGTGGACAGACTTCTCCAGAGGTGACCGGGAAGCCTGACTGGAGCCGGGGGCCTGGAGGCGTTGAAGACCGAGTGAGGGGAAGAGTGTAACAGACTCTGGGCCATGTGGTTGGTTGAGGTGCAGAAGTTTGGGGCTGGGCAAGAAGACAGTCCAGAGCCGCAGAAGCCTGCCTGAGGTGAGGTGGGTGCTAGCTGCACTCAGCTGGGCTGAAGGCTTGGTTCTGTGTATGTTTCCATTGGACTTTGGTGAAGGGCTCTGGGGCCCCAGAAGGGGCAGAACTTCGTGTAAGCGGTGGAATGGTCCCGCTATTGTGGGGAACTTTCCTGGCTTCTGCACTACCCCGGTGAAGTGGGCCAGCAAAAGGATCTGAATCCTCGCTTCCACTTCCTTTACCCGGAGGCCTCCCTGCCCTCGAGGACTCCCCTTCCACTCTCCTGTCTGACAGAGTCCTCGTAACCCCAACAAGGCTGGGCCCAGGATTCCTGGGAGGCTCGACCCCCAATCCTGCTGTGGTCACCTAGGACAGGGGCTAGGGTGTCCCCACTCCGGGGTACTCTCTCTGCACTGGGCACTTCTCTGACCCACTGACCATTACATACAATTTTAAAGGAAATGCAAGTTATTTAATCAACAATTAATTTAAAAAAGAAAAAGGGAAAATGGGAAAGGTTAAAGGAAACACATCACCCCGCTCTGTGGCAGGGAACATCACAAACAGTGTCTCTGGAACGTCAGGGCAGTTCACAATCTGTTCCTTGTAAGTCTCAGGCCTTCTTCTCAGGCTCTGGCTGTGCTGCAGGGATGCTGTGGGTTGGACACTCGCTCTGGTGGTGGCCACACGTTCTCAGGCTTTAGGTGGCAGGGCCCTTCTTCCCAGCATTGCCCCCGCCCTGTCGGGGTTACCAATCCCCCTCCGAGTCTGGCCTGCAGAATCTCCTGGCTGAGGCGTCTCCCTGTGCTGGGCCTGCTGCCCAGGGTCCCCCTCGCTCTCCCCAGCTGCTCACCACACCCGGCTCCGGACTGCTCCAGCCCCAGCTCCAGCTCCGCTCTGCCTCAGCATGGCTGCTGCTCTGCCTCCAGCTCCCTGGGCTGCTTCTCTGGCCTCTCTGCCTCTGGTTGCTGCAGCTCTGCTCCCAGGACAGGTCTGCTCTGCAGGCTGCTTCTGTGACTCCGCTCCCAGCGCTGACCTGCTTCCTGGGCTGCTTTTCTGGCCCCTCTGGCTCTGGTTGCTGCAGCTCTCCTCCCAGGGCAAGTCTGCTCTCTCTGGGCTGTGCCTCTGGCTTTGGGGCTGCAGCTTTGCTCCCAGCACAGGGTCTGCTCTCTCTGGGCTGCTTTTCTGGTCCCTTGCACCATGGTCTGGTGAGAGGACTAGAACACTCCTACGGATGATGGAGACTGCAGGACAGTGGGAGAAACTCAGGCAAAAGTTGCTGCCAGCCAGGAGAGGGTGTGTTGGGTTGGCAACTTTGCCACACTGCTGTTCAGGTGGAGTCCGCTGCCTCCATAGTGCTATTCTACTATCCCCTTAATTTCTAACAGCCTCTACAGGAGTTAGACCCGGCTATTTCTGTTCCCATCTCAGTGATTTCTGTCAACTATTGTTAGTTTAAAAAAAAAAAAAAGAGGAACATCTGGTGGGTGGAGATTGCTCTTCCTCCTCCTCATTTACTACTTATCAGCTGTCAACTTGCCAAGATGAACAACTACATTCAGGACGCTTGAAGAACTGGGTAGACACAAATGTTCCATTACTCATTGGTAATGGTGTGTTTTGTAGTCTCTCCTGCATTTCATTCTCTCCCTTGCTAGCTCAGTAATTAATGGCTTTGGGAGATTTAAGGCCAAAGATTAAATGGCCATGAAGAGTGAACTACCCTCTCACCCCAGAGGTTTTCCTTCCAAGTCAGGGGCCTTGTTGACCCTGTTGGTCAAGTGGTGGTGCGGGCAAATCTTGCACTGCCACTGCCCATGGAGTAGAGCCAATAGTGCAATTTCCATGTGCATTGGATTCACTTTTAAAAGGTTCTTTCATTTAAAAAAACAAACAAACTGAGGTGCCTCCTTAACTGCTTTTGATTAAACATCTGAGGGGATTTCTCACTATGCAGAATTGCTGAGCGTGTGAGTAGCCATGGGTTAAATCCTCCCTAGGTAGACAGAAGCCGTTAGAGCCTCTTGTGCCAGTGACCCTTTGATAATGAGGTCGCCAGCAGATTTTGGAACCATATGTTTGTTTCTGCCCAGGTGCTTTGAGGATGTGTAGACATGTGTCAAGGATGTGTCAAAGCTCACTGACTCCAACAAGGCTAGAGTCTAACCCAAAGCCACCGATTGCCACATGCGTCCCTTCCAAATATCTGAATTGTGTCAGTCTTAACTCTGAACGTTCTTGCTTCAGTGGTTTTAGATAAAACTTTAATGTTATCTGCACATTTTTGTATGTTAATTTACTCCTATGAGTAAAATTCTGCTGCTATTGCTGCTGTGTCCCTTTATAAACGCTCTGAAATTTAGAATTACTATTAAAATAGTAACTAATAATAGGTCTGATATAGTGATCTTCAGAGCATGCTGCCAAGCTCATCTTTTTGCGTTTGAAGACAGGAGGAATTATCAGGATTGGGATTGTTGGGTCAGCGGAGGGGGATTTTAGCTGTAGTGTTGCTAGTTTGCTTGTAGTGGGTTATAGTGCATTGTAATGCTGCACTTTAGTTATGTTTGGTTACTAATTTCATTATATTTTTAGGTTATCTCATATGGACAGGCATCTTATTTAGTGTTTGATAAATCCAACTTAAAAATATAATAATTAATATGTGAGTGCTTTTCATCAAAGGGCCTCAAGGTGTTTTATAATGATTAAGTATTATTGGGTAAAATTTTAGGAAGCACCTCGGGATAAAATTTACAAAAATAAACCAAAATCAAACGCATTTTTCAATGTCTTATCGAAAGTCAGTGTGATATAAGCATCTAAGTACCCAAGTTCCTTTTGAAAAGGGGATTTAGGCTCCTAAGTCTCTTCAGTCACTTCAGATGTTTTAACATTTTTTATCCAAAGTCACTCACAAGCCTAAGTTCCATTTTCAAAAGTACTCAAGCACTTAGAGCCAGATTTTCAAAGGTATGTAAGTCTGTAATGAGGAGGATCTTCAGACATGCCTAGGCACCTAACTCCCATTGAAATCCATAGGACTTTATGTGTTTTGGGAAACTTCACCCATTACCCTCACTTTACAAATATGGAAACGGAAGGCCATGTTACAGGGTAAAGGCCCCAAACCTTCTCAGCTGAAGTTGAAATAAATGGGAATTTTGCCATTGGGAGCAGGATCTGGACTTCAGCGACTTGCCAAAATTCACTAGTAACTATTAGTGCACATTACCCCAATAATTATTCTCATTCTATGGTCCAATTATTCTTTGCAGCCTGGTAGTCTTTAGTGATATATTTAGCACCTAATTTAAATCCTGAAACACTTCTTTTTGTACCCGTATTCCTTTCCAATCTTCATAATCGGTAGAATTTTGCTGAATCTTTCTCTTCCAAGACTTGTTGCTAAATGCTGCCCAGTGATTAAAAGCTCTTGGGGTGAAGCTCTCTTTCAGCTGTTTTTCTTCTCCAGCATAAACATAATGATTATTCTTTAAGTTAGACCTTGTGCTCTGCGCTTTCTCTCACTGCCTTGCCTCTGTTGGCTGAGTGCCTGAAATAATGAAGTCTGAGATCTCCTGCAAAGCAGAACTATATCTTATTTTAATAATCATAACTCATCATATTCTGGAGGATGGGGGGAACCCCTGAAGAATTGCTGGCATTAGGTATGGGTATATTTTATAGATCCACTAGATTATGGAGGGAAAGATCTGAAGGTACAAGGAGAATGTGCAATTATGACATATGTGCTAGGTGACAAATTCCTGATACTGAGCATATATGGGTGGGATGGGAAAAAGAATGATGTCATAAAATAAGGTGTAATTTTTTAATGGTATTTAAAACTGACAATTTAAAAACCAAGATGGGATGTTGTTCTAAATGACCTGCTCCAGGAATTATTTGGGGGAAGTTCTGTGGCACATGTTATGCAGGCGGTCAGACTAGATGATCACAATGGTCTTGTCTGGCCTTGGGCAGGTATATAGACTGTACCATCTGTTAGGATAGTTCCCTTATACATCAGGCTCACTCCACAGATCAGTGCAGAAGGGTGGGTGGGGCCATGACACTTCCTCGTCTCCTGCTTTTGGGCACGGGAAAAGAGCAGTCCCTGCACTCCCATTAATGTAGGGACTGCTGTCATGGCTGAGGTGTTTGCAGACTGCACTATCCTTTAGGATAGCACAGCCCGAACCTCCTTTTCACACCTGGCCTCCTGTACAAATTAATGCTGTTGCACTACCGCAGGGGTTGGCAACCTGCGGCACACGTGCCAAAGGTGGCATGTGAGCCGATTTTTACAGCACTCTGCTGCCGGCCGGGGTCCCGGCCACCAGCCCCCTCAGCCCGCTGTCTGCCTGGGTGAATGGAACCCCAGGCCGCCAGTGGGCTGAGCGGGGCCGGCAGCTGGGACCCTGGCTGGCAGGAGCCAGCAGATCGAACCCCAGACTAGCGGCAGGCTGAGCCACTCAGCCCGCTGCCGGTCTGGGGTTCTGTCCGCCGGCCCCGCTCAGCCCGCGGACAGTCTGGAGTTCTGGCCGCCGGCCCCTTGCCAGCCAGGGTCTCAGCCGCTGGCCCCGCTCAGCCCACTGCCAGCCTGAGTGAACGGAACCCCTGGCTGGCAGTGGGCTGAGCAGGTCCGGCAGCCGGGACCCTGGCTGGCAGGAGCTGGCGGAACCCCAGACTGGCAGCGGGTGAGCCGTTGCCGGTCTGCGGTTCTGTCCGCCACCCAGCTCAGCCCGCTGACAGTCTGGGGTTCCGGCCGCCGGCCCCTTGCCAGCCGGGGTCCGGCCATCTGCCCCACTCAGCTTGCTGCCCGGCGTGTAGTACCAGACGCCGGCCCAGCTCACCTCGCTGCTGGTCTGGGGTTCCTGCCGCCCAGCCCCCTGCTCAGCCCTCCTGCTGGCTTGGGGTACCAGCAGCCAGCCCAGGGCTCTGCTCCTGGCCTGGTCCCAGCACTCTGCATCCCTTATAAAAATTACACTACAATTAGCTTAAAAACTTGAAAACTTAAAAACTTTGTATATTACAGTAATCGTTAAAAATGTATAATGTTCATCATAGAATCATAGAATATCAGGGTTGGAAGGGACCTCAGGAGGTCATCTAGTCCAACCCCCTGCTCAAAGCAGGACCAATCCCCAACTAAATCATCCCAGCCAGGGCTTTGTCAAGCCTGACCTTAAAAACTTCTAAGGAAGGAGATTCCACCACCTCCCTAGGTAACGCATTCCAGTGTTTCACCAGCCTCCTAGTGAAAAAGTTTTTCCTAATATCCAACCTAAGGCCTAAAGTTTTTCCTAATATCCAACCATCACTCCTTGTTCTGTCATCAGCTACTACTGAGAACAGTCTAGATCCATCCTCTTTGGAACCCCCTTTCAGGTAGCAGAAAGCAGCTATCAAATCCCCCCTTATTCTTCTCTTCCGCAGACTAAACAATCCCAGTTCCCTCAGCCTCTCCTCATAAGTCATGTGTTCCAGTCCCCTAATCATTTTTGTTGCCCTCCGCTGGACTCTTTCCAATTTTTCCACATCCTTCTTGTAGTGTGGGGCCCAAAACTGGACACAGTACTCCAGATGAGGCCTCACCAATGTCGAACAGAGGGGAACGATCATGTCCCTCTATTTGCTGGCCAATGCCCCTACTTATACATCCCAAAATGCCATTGGCCTTCTTGGCAACAAGGGCACACTGTTGACTCATATCCAGCTTCTCGTCCACTGTAACCCCCAGGTCCTTTTCTGCAAAACTGCTGCCTAGCCATTCGGTCCCTAGTCTGTAGCGGTGCATGGGGTTCTTCCGTCCTAAGTGCAGGACTCTGCACTTGTCCTTGTTGAACCTCATTAGATTTCTTTTGGCCCAATCCTTTAATTTGTCTAGGTCCCTCTGTATCCTATCCCTACCCTCCAGCATATCTATCTCTCCTCCCAGTTTAGTGTCATCTGCAAACTTGCTGAGAGTGAAATCCACACCATCCTCCAATCTTTTATGAAGATATTGAACAAAACTGGCCCGAGGACCGACCCTTGGGGCACTCCACTTGATACTGGCTGCCAACTAGACATGGAACCATCGATCACTACCCGTTGAGCCCGACAACCTAGCCAACTGTCTATCCACCTTATAGTCCATTCATCCAGCCCTTACTTGTTTAACTTGCTGGCAAGAATACTGTGGGAGAGCGTGTCAAAAGCTTTGCTAAAGTCAAGGAACAACACGTCCACCGCTTTCCCCTCATCCACAGAGCCAGTTATCTCGTCATAGAAGGCAATTAGATTAGTCAGGCATGACTTGCCCTTGGTGAATCCATGCTGACTGTTCCTGATCACTTTCCTCTCCTCTAAGTGCTTCAGAATTGATTCCTTGATGACCTGCTTCATGATTTTTCCAGGGACTGAGGTGAGGCTGACTGGCCTGTAGTTCCCTGGATTCTTCTTCCCTTTTTAAAAGATGGGCACTACATTAGCCTTTTTCCAGTCGTCCGGGTCTTCCCCCGATTGCCATGTGTTTTCAAAAATAATGGCCAATGGCTCTGCAATCACATCTGCCAACTCCTTTAGCACTCTCGGATGCAGCGCATCCAGCCCCATGGACTTGTGCTCGTCCAGCTTTTCTAAATAGTCCCAAACCACTTCTTTCTCCACAGAGGGCTGGTCACCTCCTCCCCATGCTGTGCTGCCCAGTGCAGCAGTCTGGGAGCTGACCTTGTTCGTGAAGACAGAGGCAAAAAAAGCATTGAGTACATTAGCTTTTTCCACATCCTCTGTCACTAGGTTGCCTCCCTCATTCAGTAAGGGGCCCACACTTTCCTTGACTTTCTTCTTGTTGCTAACATACCTGAAGAAACCCTTCTTGTTACTCTTAACATCTCTTGCTAGCTGCAACTCCAGGTGTGATTTGGCCTTCCTGATTTCACTCCTGCATGCCTGAGCAATATCTTTATACTCTTCCCTGGTCATTTTCCAGTCTTCCACTTCTTGTAGGCTTCTTTTTTGTGCTTAAGATCAGCAAGGATTTCACAGTTAAGCCAAGCTGGTTGCCATATTTACTATTCTTTCTACACATCGGGATGGTTTGTCCCTGTAACCTCTATAAGGATTTTTTAAAATACAGCCAGCTCTCCTGGACTCCATTCCCCCTCATGTTATTCTCCCAGGGGATCCTGCCCATCAGTTCCCTGAGGGAGTCAAAGTCTGCTTTTCTGAAGTCCAGGGTCCATATTCTGCTGCTCTCCTTTCTTTCTTGTGTCAGGATCCTGAACTCAACCATCTCATGGTCACTGCCTCCCAGGTTCCCATCCACTTTTGCTTCCCCTATTAATTCTTCCCAGTTTGTGAGCAGCAGGTCAAGAAGAGCTGGAGCCCTAATTGGTTCCTCCAGCACTTGCACCAGGAAACTTCCTGGTTTGTCTGTGCACCGCTGTATTGCTCTCCCAGCAGATATCAGGGTGATTGAAGTCTCCCATGAGAACCAGGGCCTGCGATCTAGTAACTTCTGCGAGTTGCCGGAAGAAAGCCTCGTCCACCTCATCCCCCTGGTCCGGTGGTCTATAGCAGACTCCCACCGTGACATCACCCTTGTTGCTCACACTTCTAAACTTAATCCAGAGACTCTCAGGTTTTTCTGCAGTTTCATACTTGAGCTCTGAGCAGTCATACTGCTCCCTTACATACAGTGCAACTCCCCCACCTTTTCTGCCCTTCCTGTCCTTCCTGAACAGCTTATATCCATCCATGACAGTACTCCAGTTATGTGAGTTATCCCACCAAGTCTCTGTTATTCCAATCACATCATAATTCCTTGACTGTGCCAGGACTTCCAGTTCTCCCTGCTTGTTTCCCAGGCTTCTTGCATTTGTGTATAGG
Source organism: Natator depressus (assembly GCF_965152275.1). Taxonomy (NCBI): domain Eukaryota; kingdom Metazoa; phylum Chordata; order Testudines; family Cheloniidae; genus Natator; species Natator depressus. The sequence goes on from NC_134235.1 coordinate 22,735,769, forward strand.
CACTTGAGATAACTTGCTGATCGTCCCTCTTTCTCAGTATGAGGCAGGAGCCCTCCCCTCTTGTGCGCTCCTGCTCGTGCTTCCTCCCGGTATCCCACTTCCCCACTTACCTCAGGGCTTTGGTCTCCTTCCCCCGGTGAACCTAGTTTAAAGCCCTCCTCACTAGGTTAGCCAGCCTGCTTGTGAAGATGCTCTTCCCTCTCTTTGTTAGGTGGAGCCCGTCTCTGCCTAGCACTCCTCCTTCTTGGAACACCATCCCATGGTCAACGAATCCAAAGCCTTCTCTCCGACACCACTTGCATAGCCATTCGTTGACTTCCACGATTCGATGGTCTCTACCCAGGCCTTTTCCTTCCACGGGGAGGATGGACGAGAAGACCACTTGCAACTCAAACTCCTTTATCCTTCTTCCCAGAGCCACGTAGTCTGCAGTGATTCACTCAAGGTCATTCTTGGCAGTATCATTGGTGCCCATGTGGAGAAGCAGGAAGGGGTAGCGATCCGAGGGCTTGATGAGTCTCGGCAGTCTCTCCGTCACATCGTGAATCCTAGCTCCTGGCAAGCAGCAGACTTCTCGGTTTTCCCGGTCAGGGCGGCAGATAAATGACTCAGTCCCCCTGAGGAGAGAGTCCCCAACCACCACCACCTGCCTCCTTCTCTTGGAATGGTGGTCATGGAACCTCCAACCCTGGGACAGTGCATCCCATGCCTTCCAATCGGCGGAGTCTCCTTCTGTTCCCTTCCCTCAGATGTATCATCTAGTCCACTCTCCGCACTAGTACCTGTGGAGAGAACATGAAAATGGTTACTTACCTGTCTCTGCGTTGCTGGTACATGGATGCTCCCCTTTCTTCTTCTGGAGGTCACATGCTGCCAAATTTCTTCGCCGTCCTCCTGTCCCCGCAGTGCAGCCTGCTCTGAATCTTCAGAACGTTGTGTCCGTAGAAGCATATCCTGACGTCTGTCCATAGGTTTGATGACACAAAGTAGTTGTACTTATGTGCCTGTGCTTAATTTGTCTTTTCGATGATTTACCTTCTAAAAAAATCTCGCATGTCTCGCACCTCCAGAAAGGGCATCTCATACCCCCAGGGGGTGCGTTCACCCCTGGTTAAGAACCGCTGCACTTATGTACAGTTAGACAGGTTATGATGTGGAGCTGTCAAGTCATGCTATAAGCCTGAAGGCAAGGTAAAACAATGATATCCAAAATGAGCATGTCATTTTTTTGCACAGTTCAAGAATCACTGCAACATGGCTATGAATACGGATTTTACTGTTTAAGTTAATTTCAACAGCTTGATGTGGTGTTTATTGGCCAAAGCTGCCAAATGACAATGTATTAGAAGATTTTTTTTTTGGTTTTGCATTGACAAGTGTTTCTTGTTATAGAAATGATGACGTTGTTTAGGATGCGGCAAAAATGGCAAATATCAACATTCTGCAAAATACAAACATGAAATGTTTTCTCAGTGTGTATTCTTAATTGTCAAAATATCTTGCAATAGTTTTCTATATCAGTCTCACATGGAAGGTTGTGCATCAGTAACAGTAGATTGCGTTCCCATGGCTTGAACTGTATAGTGGGTAAATTTAAATGCACATGAATTCTTAATATGTAATTTATAAGCGTTTGTACATACAATGTAGCATCTAATTTGCCTGGTAGGCGGTTTTAATTTGTAATTGCCTATGCGGGCATTACTAGCCTTTGAAATAGTTTAGAAACTATCTTTTTAATTCAGTGACTCTTAAGCACGCATCGGCATTAGTGTTAGAGATGACAATGCGCCGCTTCATATTATGAAACTGCAAAAGCTATGAGAGAAAGAAGTGGTCTAAGAAGTCCACAAACAAATCCTTGCCTCTGCATGTTACATGTTACAACTCATACTAACCATGTCCTCAACTGACAAAACTCTTTGACTCTGAATCACATCTGGAGGTGCTTATCAACATGTCTACTGGATTGCATGTAACTTCAGATGTTACAAGAGTTTCTGCTGAAAATGGTGAAGAGCAAATGTAGAGGAATTTGTGAAAGGTGCACTTTATTCGGATGGGACACATAGCTTCTTCAGTACAGTCAAGAAATTGGGCATCAAAACATTTGCTGATATGGTCAAGAAGACCAAATGTAAGTCTGGCAAGGGACGGACCATCACAGTAACTATCAGTCCAGAAACTGTTTTTTGCAGAGCCCTGTCCTTAGGAAGATGAAGAGATGAAGTTTCAGTGGCAACTGTTCTTAGTCACCCATAGGACCTATGCCCCTCTTCCATGCTGATGGAACAATGAGAAGAGAAGACAAAGCTGAATTAGAACATCAGCTGGAAGCTCAAACTGAAAGAATCTATGACAAAGCAACAAAGAAATCACAGTATACACCAGAGATGCAGTGGCTGTCATACAAATGATGGCTGGAGACAAATTCCATACATTCAGTGAGTTAGCTGCTGAGTACTTGAGGCAGGTTTTAAAAGGGTTTGACAAAGCTAATTCTGTAATCAGTCTTTGACAGAAACGACAACAGTAACTCTGTGAAAGCTGCAGAAAGACAGCACTAGACAGAATCTAAGCTTGGATGCAAGAAAGACCAGGTGATTGATTGATGTCCTGTGCCTCCATGGAAAAAGGTTCTGAATGTGGTATCCAACAAGCACTCACTTGCAAAATTTCTCTGTGAATATATAGTTCAAAATGCATCTGAAAGTGTAGAAGCACACCCAACCCAAACCTCCTTCATGATGGAGGTTTTTCCAATGGTGAAGTAGCAAAGTCCATCACCAGCAGAGGTGTTAAAGTCTGAGACTTGTACAATAATCAAGAGGAAGTGGACATAAGGATGCTTGTGCATGCTGTATGTGCCAATATGGCTTGTTGGGTCATCCCCAACCCCACCCCAGAGCCTGCACCCATGGCCCGCCGTACAATTTCTATTCTCCGATGTGGCCCTTGGGCCAAAAAGTTTGCCCACCCCTGGTCTAAATTATAGTTTCAACAAATTCAAGGGTTCCAGCTAGAACATGGTTGTCTCCTGAAATGCTTATAACATGCTTCCAATTTAGACTGGACCCAGGACCTTCATTGTATTCCCTAATTGCAAGCTATTGTGGTAAAATTATAGAAAACACGGACCTTTAGAGTGTTATAAAGATGGAGAATGTGAGCACAGAATTGTTGCGGGAGCTCAGGAAGTGATGTATTTCAGTTGCGATTTGCTAACAGCTCATTGGTATCCAACATCCCCACTGAAAAATACATCTACCTATTAGACTATATAGGATACAGGCATTCTGTGGCCAAGATTTTTAAAAACAGGTGCCTACAATATACTTCTACATCTACATTGTGCATTTAAGTCAGATGGTCTAGTTCTCAAAGGTTTTGAGCATCCAGCAGTATGGACTCCAGTTAGTGTTGTTGAGAGCTCAGCATTTTTGAAAGTCAGATTACTTATTTATAAGCCTAAATAAAAAATAAGCCTAACATTAAGCTCCCGTTTTTGAAAATCTTGGCCTGTGTCTGTGCCATCTCATTTCTTTCCCAACAAGAAAATTAATCACTCCTGGAATCCAAACCTTCCTGACCACTCAGAAGCTGGGACAATATCCAATAATTTGAGAACCTGGGAAGACAGTGTACCCACAGGATGCCATGTCAGAAGCTCCTGCCAGCTACAAAAGAGATGACGTCTGTGCTTGCACGACAGAAGAAAATATAACATGTATATGGCACTCGCAGTTCAGGCCATGAAAGATCTGAGACGAGTTTAAACCTTATCAAAACTCTCAGAAACTTTTAAAAATGTTTGGTTTGTTTGTTTGTGGGAGTCATCTGAAGTGTAGTCAGTGCCAAAGGGAACTGGCTTTAAAAATGAATAATGGCCTGATGTTACAACCATGCGCAGTAGGGATCACAAGGGGAATCAAACAGAGGATCAACAGCCAACTCGAGAAAGGAATCTGTCCAAAACATTGTTGGAAGTCATTTGCTAATCATTAAAAGTGCTGCATCTCCACTGAGAATGAATAGAATTGCCATGTGTTTGTAGCTTGAAAAGGTCCAGCCTGTTTAATCACTCAATCTTACTACTTTTGTAATTTCTTGCTGGAAAATCGGTAGGTTTTTGCCAGGTGCGGGAGGATATGTTACCTGCTACAGAGTATAGGCAGGATATTCAACAAGATGAAAAGGGGAATCTTCGGAAATAAAAAGTAAAAGAGAGAAGAGTAAATCTTCCCTTCGATTTCCCCCATCTCATTTCATATAATCTTTTCCCTCCCATTTTCTCTACTCCTCTTTGCTTCCTTTATTCTTTTCCTCTTTCATTTCTGCTACTGTGTTAGACAAGATTTGGGCACTGTAGCCTGATAGTAAGAGTGTAGCTTCAAAAAGCAGCCGGTTAGACTAGCAGAAGCAGTGGAGATAGACGAAAAGCTAGGGCATTGGCTCAGAAGGCACAGTGCCTCCTACTGAACCAATGCCTTCACACCCTGCAGTATCTTCAGTTTTCCTTTAAGGTCTTCCATTATCCAGCAGCTGACCAGGTCCAATTTTGCTTAGCTTGGGAGTTCTACCAAGACAGCAGCTGTAGGTACTAACACATGATTCTATTTTTCCCAAATGCCCATTAGATTTGCTGCCCTTTAAATGGTATTGCATGTGGGCTTGTTTGTTTCCCCCCCTCTTCTAATAACTTCAGCCACTGGAGTGAGTCAGATTTCCAAAGGTTTGTATGGCTGCTGAAATGCTCATGTAATTTGGATAACCAGAAATAAATGGTGCCAACTTAGAATTTTTCAAAGTGGAATGGGGTGGCTGGTTATGTGTAGAACATGAGTGTGCTCTCAAGAACTGTTGAGTTCAAATGGGTGGGCTAGTGGGGATGTCGCTGGGAACATTTCCTGAATTTCACAGGTTGTGATCAGACCAGCTTGGCTCACAGGAGTGCTGGCATATTTAACCAATAAGTACCAGCGGAGAATATTTACAATCAGCCTTCCGTTGGCATCACTGTTTCAAAAGAGTCAGCAAATAGAATGGCAAGGATGAAGAGGGGAAGACTGGACAGGTGAGCACTTTGGGTGAAAGTGGTTTGTGGAAGGAGAGGTGGATAAAGAAAGGACTACGGGAAACAACTGTAGTCAACCCGATAGCTGCATTTACATGCCTTTTGCCTGGCAAACTTTATATTGGGCACTTTTTGGTGCATGGCAGCAATACCTGTAAATCTTGAATAATTTTTCCCTTTTGTGTTTTCTCTTGTAGAGATCTGGCATCTTGGAGAGAAGGTGTCTCTGCAGCTGCTGGAGGCTGATGCTTCCACAAGGCCCCAGTAGAGAAAAGTACAATAAGTTAGTTGTTCGGGGCTACTAACTGCTAAAAGTATTTACTTATTGGAGAAAAAAAATATGACTGTTTCCCTGGGTGTGACTTTTTTGCAGGACCCGAGAGCACCATTAGGCTTCTTTTGTTTGGGATATGTTGTTGATTATTATTTACAGTTAAGGCTTTGTTAAGGTTTATTAGACTTTTCTTTTTTTCATAGATTCATGGATTGTAAGCCCAGAAGGGACCATGGCAATTATTCCAATATGACCTCCTGCATAACACAGGTCATAGAACTTCCATGAATTCATTCCTGTTTGAATGACTTCATTTGAGAGCATATCTTTGAGCAAAACATCCAATCTTGATTTAAAAATTTCCACTGATGGAGCATCCACCACAACCCTAGGTAGGCTGTTCCAATGGACAATTACCTTCACTGTTGAAAAAATTGTTTGTTTATTGCCTTGTTTAGTTATTGCCTTATTTCTAGTTTATATTTCTCTAGCTTCAACTTCCAGCTGTTGGATCTTGTTACATCTTTGCCAGCTATATGGAAGAGCCCTCTTTTATCGAATTTCTGTTCCCTATCTACATACTTATAGAGTGTGATCAAGTCTTTCCTTAACCGTCTCTGTGTTAAACTAAACAGATTGAGTTCCATGAGCCTATTACTATAAGACATGTTTTTCAATCCCTTCATTATTTGTGCTGTTCCTTTCTGAATCCTCTATAACTTTTCCAACATCCTTCTTGAATTGTGGACACCAGAACTGGTAGCAGTCGCACCAATGCCAAATACAGAGGTAATAAAATCTCTCCACTCCTATTTGGTAGTCCCCTGGTTACACAGCCAAGGATTACATTAGTTCTTTTGGCCACACTATCACTGGGAACTCATGTTGAGTTGATTATCCATCATGACTCCCCCAAGTCCTTTTCAGTGTCCCAGTTTCCCAGCACAGAGTCCCCCATCCTAAAGTGTGCCCTACATTCTTTATTCCTAGATGTATTACCTTTACATTTGGCCATAGTGAGACTTGTTTGCTTGATCCTAGCTTAATAAGTGATATAGATGGCTCTCTATCAGTGACCTTTCTTCTTCATTGTTTACCACTCACCCAATCTCTGTGTTGCCTGCAGACTTGATCAGCAATTATTTTATGTTTTCATTGAGCTGTTAAGATGCATGGTGTCCAGCAAGTTCATTCAGATTGTGTTCCAGCAGGGCCAAAACCAGCTGAGCAATGACATGGCTGCTCTGGGTCCTGGTGGGAGCAGAAGAAAGGAAAGTTATTGGGGTGCTAAAAAGGTACAAGAGACAGCAGCTCAGTGAAGCAGCCTGGCACACTTAGCCCCTCCTACCCTCTTAAACTCTGAAACCACCCAGGCTTTGAGCCCACTCTTGCCAGCTGTAACTTTTAGCATCCCTGCACATACCTATAGGTCTTTCTGAGGCTGCAGAAAAGGCAGTGACCATAGGCATCACTGTGTGCACTCCATGGACTCTTTGGAAATTTGGCATTGAATGTGAAAAGCAGAGCCAGCCTGAAATAAATAATAGTCTGATGTTTGTTGTTGTCCAGTTCTGAGTACTGCATAATGACTATCTGTTTGCCAGATCCGCACTTGGGCCTGTCCTTCCAGCTGTAGGGCAATAAATCCATATCCACTCTAGCTCTCATCTGTAGAAATATTATAGCTTTTTTTTTCACTCCTTCCTCTTCATTCTTTCAAATGTGCCTTTTGGGGTGGATCACATGCACTCCTCTGTCCTATGCTCAGCTCCTTGTCCTGCCCACCTGCTTCAAGAGGAATTGAGTGCTGAGAAGAGGCTTTGAAGAAGCAGTCTGGCTGTATGGAAGTGGGGAGGACAGAGAGAGGAGTCTTTCCTTCAGCTGGTTGAGGACCATGAGGCGGACAGAGACCCAGCACCTGGAGGAGAGTTTCTTTATGGCTACATTGAGATGGAAAGAGACTGGCTTGACATATGGGGTGTGGTTTGGTGGGAGGAGCTCTGGTCTGGGTTATTTTGCCTGCCTGAAAGGTGGGAACTTGCTCAAGAGAAACTCAAGGGGTAGGACAGCAGGGAGCATTGTGTGCAAGGCCTAAGATTCATTGGCATTACCATGACATGCTTGCAGTCTGCACACAGTGCCTTCCTGCATTATATCTGACTTTAGCATTAGTTTCACTAATAACTTTTAAAGAAACAGTTGGATTTTAAAATCATGCTTCTCTCCTACTTCCATTACAGCCACATTGGTTCAGAATATGAAAATGTAAAAGAAAGAAGGTTGCTCAAGAGAAGACAAAGGAGTTCATTAAAATGCACAAGGTAATCATTTGTGAGACTCCCCCCGAGATTATTTTATTGGTGTCTCCCATTCCCTGTATATTTTTACTCTGCTGTTTTATTTAAACATAAGAAGTGACCCCCAAATCACAACCAGATTGTGAACTCAGCATCCTGAAGAGATCTCAAGTTTTCTGCATTATGCAAGAGGGGGAGATCCTTATCACCCCATGTTAATTTGTTCAGAGAATATTATTAAGGTTATTGCAACCCCTTTAAAAATATATAGCACTAATGCTTAAAAGTTAGATCATATTATCTGAAGTTCTTTATTTACAAATTGGCAGCTACATGGGAATAGTATGCTAAAAACATGGATTAAGCAGTGTTGGATTTTATCAGCAACAGTTGGATAACGTCACTTTAAATTGCTTTTTGTATCAGGCTGCTCTGTTGAAACTATTGTCAAAATGTGGACTCGGGCCATTCATTGGAGGATTTATCATTTGTGTGAAGGATGGTAAAAGTATTATGGAAATTACACTTCTCATATTTGTTTTGCATCAGTGTCCAAACTCACCAAGGTTTTATTTTTGATCTGCCCTAGCAAATTACTGTGTTTTATGTTTGATGTGTTACAGAGCTGTAATACTGTCTTATTATTGGTTTGGATGATGTCATGGTACAGAAAAAATGATGACAAAGCAGGTCGTAAAGTCATCCAAAATATAGTTTGTGTTTCCTGATATAACTGTGTAAACTATGGGGTATTCATGCATGTGCGAGTGTGCTGTATCTGTGTATGTCATACCTCTTAGAAAAATCCAATATTATTATTATATTGCAGAACTGCCCATTGATTCCAGTAAGGACAAGGGTTGCATTGTGCTCTGGGCTGTATAAAAACGTATGAAGACACGATTCTTGCCAAGGATATAACTTTCCTATAATTTTTTGAACCATTCTACAGAATTTAATAGATAATTAAATCCCTGCTACAGAATCCTATAAGTGTTCAAAAAATCCTGTGGAAAGGTTATCAATCTCCATTAACTATGATGGACTTTTAGGAGAAAGTCTATAGAACCCTATTCAATTCTAATAGAATCGTATAGGTTAACTTTGCTTTTAAATTCTCTAGCATTTTTCCACATATATTGGAATGTGTGTATCTGTATCCAGAGCAATATATTTCAAAGTTAAGAGTTGTGATGTGCAGTAATTTAAATGTCCATCCGTCTTCAATACCACACTGTTCCTATGTCCAATCAAGACTTGGCCTGATCGCTACTCCCAAAAGTATTCAGGTTGTTTGTAAGATACCTGTGCTAATTAGAGAGACTGACTGCCTGGGAGAGCACTCTAGAGGTCTCCAACCTTCTGCCCCAGGGCACTAGACTGAAGAGGAGGAATTAATGGGAATGAAGTGAGAGAAGAATAAGAGGAGATTGTCCTATGAATGTAGCCAGCAGACAAATACTTGGGGGGAATCATTCACAGGTACTTCCACAGATATGGAGCCAGATTAGTCCATAGCTCAAAGTGGGCTGGTGTACTGTGTTATTTTGTTGTACTATTTTTGCTAACCTTGTGCGAGCACAAGCAAAAATCTTTTAGTGTTCAATTCAGTGCTAGCAGATAGCACTTAAAAGATCAAGAGTCCAGCAAGTTTTGCCTTGGTTGTCCTCTGAGAGCAATAGGATGGGGATAGAGATACAGTAATGACAACAAAGAATGATGGATGGGAGGAGAGCAACATGGGATGTGGAGGAGAGAGAGGTGAGAACACAGTCAGACAGGTCAGGAGGAAAGGCGGCAAGGCTATTAAATGGAAGAGGTGGAGGAGGAAATAGGACCACATTAGAAAAGAATGAGACAATACAGCAGACTACACAGAAGAGAAGGGCAGTAAAAGAGGGAAATCCCAAGAAAAAGGGTGATTAGGAAGAAAAGAAAGTAAATGGAGAACAAGTCCCACCTCTATGGGGAGGATGCCTTTGAGTCACTGAATTTCCAGTTAGGGCTAGCTTGGATTTCACTTCAGGCCTGATCCAAATCCCATTAAAGTCAATGGGAAGTTCTCAGTTGTCTTTAATAAGCAGTGCATCATGCCCATTGTCATTAAGTTCAATCTACTAAATTTCCTATACTGTTCTCTGGTATGCACCTTCTTTTGGATATTTCCATTCATAGTGCCTTTGTTTTTCCTTATGCTGTATCTAATCTAATGTTGCTTTCACAGTGTGTATTGGTCAGAGTAAAACCTCAAATGGCAAATAAAAATCAGAAATGCTCAGAAAATAATAGAACCAAGTTCCTGGGATTTGCAAACAACTGCTGTCAAAAAATCAATACAAAGGGAGATAATAAAAAACATATTTATAGACAATTGGCATTTCTTAGTTCCTTGTAAAGCTGCCAAATCAAGTCAAATCAATGAGGTAGAGTTAGCATATTATCAGTCTGAACACGGAGTACGACTAATCCTACCCTGACTGTTTTCCATGAGTCTGAGGGATTCTCATTTCTGGGAAGAGGCAAATGTCAGGAGCTAAGCCTAATTTGAATGAGAAGCGTGCATGGTGATTTAATAACTGAAATTGTGCAATACAATGGCAACATGGTTAATGTTTCCTTCTGTTAAAAATCAAGTACAAAGTATGTGCAATGGCCTTGCCCATCATTAACAGCTAAAGGGCAATGAAGTTGCACTCTGACTTAGTTCACCATAGGAATCAGAGAGCATCTTGTTCACATCACTGCCAATGCAGGATTGTATGCTGCGTATTTTCTTGAGAGATTCATCCACCCTGGCTTTGAATGACACACTCCTCATCACTTGAATTACAATGAACAGACCCTGGAACAAAGCACTAGAAGACAGAGTACAGTGAACAATTTTTCTCTCACTGGCAGAGGGGACAGTTGCCCAGGCAGCTACGTTAGGGGTCTCCACAATTTGGATCAAGCTCTTCTTGTCACAGCCTCATCCCAGCTATATTTTAACCTTGAGCTACTGAGACTCTGAGGGCCACAATGTATGGAGGAAGGTGAGGGAAGAAGCAGTGGCAAGAGGCAGGAAGAGTGGAGGGTGAGGGAATCGGTGATATGTGGCTCCATTTGTCCTCTGGTTGGCATGTGGGAGAGGGAAGAGAGCTTTAAGGAGAGTCTGAGCATTTGAGAGCTGAGTGGCCAGAAAAACTTGGAGAAGGAAGCAGTGGGGCGAAAGAAGGGGCATGCCTAGTGTGATGTACTTTTTGGCCAGGGGAAAAGAAATTTTGGGATGGACAAAGGAAAGAGATTAAAGGAGGCTGTTGGAAAAAGTGAGGTCCAGGAAAGTGGCAGGGGAAGTGATTTAGGCCATGGTAGAGAAGAGGCAGAGGAAAGCATGTGAGAAAGGCAGGAAAGAAAGGAATAGCAGATGCAATGAAAGTAAAAGAGAGAAAAAGATCTGATGCTAAAAGGCAAGAAGGTAACAATGAAGTAGGTGAGTAAAAACAAAACAATAAAGAATTATTGAGTTTTGATGCAATTTCAAATCACCAACAAAATGTCACAAGCATGTTTATGAATTTCTTCCCCTTTTGTTTCAGATCATCTCTAGTGTTCTCACATTAGGCCAGATCTTCAGCTGGTGTAAATTTGACTTCAGTGGAGCTATGTCAATCTACATCATCAGAGGATTGGACCTATTGTAGGTCCCTAATACAAAAGTAGATATTCATCTTAAACCTTGGGAAGGGGGCGACTATTTGAATGGATTGTGGCCTGGGGGTCGGGAAGGTAAAAAAAGTATGTCTTTCCCCCTTGCCTCTCAAGTTCCAGCACTGGTATTACTTAAGAGTGCAAAATCTATTGTATTTCCAAACAAGCACAGAGGAAAGAGCAAACTTAAATGGGTAGACTTGAGCGAGTGGCCTTCTATTAAATCCACATAAGTACATTTTCAAGAGATGATATATGTGTATTATGCACCTTTACATTTAGCTGAGAGATTTGCACATTTAGGAAATTAAGAATTATTGAAAAGCCCTTTGGTCAGGATTATCCTAGAGTGCATACAGTGCACTGGGTTAGGAACTCTGCTGTGCAGAAGAAATTGTTTTCAACTGCACCAAGAACTTTGGTTTTCAGAAATATAAGCAATCTACATTTTTGCATGTATTGTTTGGCTTGCCTAAATCTCTAAGCTGTGCACTTAAAATGCATTCTAAAATTTGAGCACAGTGTGGCCTTTGTGTGGTCTTCTATACCAGCACAAAGTGACTGCAAAGCAAGCTACCACTGGGCAGCAAAACGAGTGTTAAAGGCTACCATTGGAATTTGGTATTATTTTGTGCAGGTGGTGAGGCAGTGAGGAGTCAGGTCTGTCGAGCACAACCTTACTCGGCAAGCAGTCCTTTTGAAATCAGTGGGACTACTTGGCGATGATACGTCTGATCCTAATCCTACTGAAATGATGCAGGGGCTCCCACAGCTTCCTAACCTCCTTAGAGTTTGTGGGTATTTATATCCAGTGCTTGGTTTGTTCTCATCCCTAGATGTAAGTACTTCATAAAGGAGGGCTCTGACTCTTTCCTAGCACTTGCTGATTAGACCTCAACAGGAGTATTGCATCCAGTTCTGGGTGCCACATTTCAGGAAAGATGCAGACAAATTGGAGAAAGTCCAGAGAAAAACAAAAAAACCACGATTAAAGTTCTGTAAAACATGACCTACGAGGGAAGATTGAAAAAACTGGGTTTGTTTAGTTTGGAGAACAGAAGACTGAGAGGAGACATGATAACTGTTTTCAAGTACATAAAAGGCTGTTACAAAGAGAAGGGAGAAAAATCGTTCTCGTTGACCTCTGAGGATAGGACAAGATGCAATGGGCTTCAATTGCAGCAAGAACTGTTTAGGTTGGACATTAGGAGAAACTTCCTAACTGTCAGGGTAGTTAAGCACTAGAATAAATTGTCTAGAGAGTTTGTGGCATCTCTATCAGTGGAGATTTTTAAGAGCACATTAGACAAACACCTGTCAGGGATGGTCTAGATAATATAGTCCTGCCATGAGTGCAGGGGACTGGACTAGATGACCTCTCGAGGTTCCTTCCAGTCCTATTATTCTATAGTCCATCTGAACTAGAACTAGATTTCAGCATGGTGAGCTTCCTTCATAATAATAATGAATAATCTCTTGGCCTGATTTTCAGAGGCATTCAACATCCCAAAACTTTTCTAGAGTGAGAGGTGTTGATTCATTTAAAAGCCACCCATCTTTTTGTTGTAGTTTACAAGTTAAGTCACGTAGCCCATCGCAGTCTAGGTGTTTTTCTCCCTGACTCATTTTTTGTAACCAGTCTGCTGATCATTATTAAAAACTCTTCTGTTTGAAAGCTGTCGCATATTATGCAATTATTTTTAAAGGGTTATTGAGGCTTTTAATAGGAGAGGTAAGAGAATACATGATAATGGTTCCAATTCTGCACCCGGTTACACTGGCGTAAATCCACAGTGACTCATAAATTTTAGTTCCCTCTACTGTGAGTCATGGCAACTAATTGCTGAATCTTCCAGCTGAAATCACTGTTGATTTTCTGTCAGATACCTTTTTCTCAGCCCAATCCCTGCCAATTTTATGAGGCTTTTTCACCTCTTTTAATATTAACTCTGAAAGGGAATTGGATCCGTCCCACCCCAGACAGCACTCGTGTAGTTTGCTAGAATTAACTCTCTAATCTGGGGGGTGGGTGTTGCTCAATTTGAGTATTTTATTATGATATAACAAATGCCTCCTATTAGTGAAGCTTCCTTCAGGTTTCTGTGAAAACTACTCTTTCGATCTTTACCTCACAATGTGGTTTCGTTTCTTTAAGAAAACAGAATCATGCCGTACACACAGTGACTTTCTACACTTCCACTAGGAAGACTTTTTAAAGGTTTTGTTGTGGTAACCAGAAAATAGTCAGCAGCCCACACATCCTGGGACTCATTGGCACAGCTCAGAACAATAGATTTCTGTCTGCTTGCTAGTAAAAGAAACCACAAATGGCATCAGAAAACCAGGAAGACCTCCAGATAATATGGGATGATTAGCTTTCCCCTGTGAAATACTCAGGGAGGGGCAGTATTACCAGTGGAAGCACAATAAAAACCTGCTTTACTACACTTTTAAAAAAAGATCCTCTTTGGAATGTTCACCGCACACACCATTTTACAGCCTTGAAATGATCTTAATAAACCCAGATAGATGGACTTGCTGAAGCTGACAAGCTGAAATGAGACCTGGCTGGTCTTCAGCTATCAAAAAATACATGTTGTCCTGCTGGCTTTCCTTCAGTGGGAGACTGGTGAGCTGATGAGGGGGTGGTAGGAACTGGCTTTACATCAGAGGAGAGAGACAATTATGTAAGGATGGCCAAAAATGCTTAGAGGAGAGGTGTATGGTGAGCAAGCCTTGGAGCACCTCCCCTACTGTCATGCACTAGATTCAATATAACCCATTGATCTCAGCCTTTTCAGGCAGCAGCATGAGTCTGAAATCAGCATAGCCCTTGTACTGCTCTCCATAGGAGGTATCCTATATTGCATCTGATCCCAGATAATGGAAGGCTTCATTAGGACAGAGTATCAGGAAGGTCAAACACTAAAATGCAGATGTAGCAGTCCTGGAGAGAGATGCAAGCATCCCAATGGGGAGGGGTGTTTGGAGCCACTGTGATGGTTCTAGCCCATCTAATCAGTGCTCAGTTTAATGGTAAATCATTTTATTGGGTTATCACTTTTATTTTGGGGAATTTATAATTAACTTTTAAAATTTTAAACCAATTTTCTCAAATGCTAACCCAAAGCGTGAGAGTTGTCCTGTGCTAATGGGCACATGGCTTGGCCAGAATGGAGCCAGTGGCAGGATCAGGCCCTTTATTTGTAACAATTTCTTTTCTGTTGTGAATTAGGCTATTCTGTACCTGATAGGAATTATCTTTACTTCATCTGAAACATTCTCTTGTACTATTTTATCAAAAAGATGAGTCTCACCTTTGAGCTTTTTCATTCTACATAGTTTTATAGATTATAAAGCCAAATTGGACCACTATGATCATCTAGTCTGGCCTTCCTTATAACACAGGCCATAGGACTTCCCAGAATTAATTCCTGTTTGAACTAGAGTATATGTTTTATAAAAACATCCAATCTTGATTTTAAAATTGCCAGTGGTAGAAAATTCTTCACAACCCCTGGTAAGTTGTTCCAACAATTAGCTTTCCACTTAGCTTTCTTCCAGTCTTCTAAAACTTCTCCAGTGTTCCAAGAGCTGTTGAAAATTAGCATTTATTGAGCTTCTTGGTCAGCTCTTCTAAAACTGGATTAAAGGGTGAGAAGTGTGAGTAGCAAGTAAGGTAATAAATGGTTTACTCTTACACTCATGTAAGTGAGCTAGTTGACAGACAACAAATGAAAATGTATTGTCCGGTCTCAGGTATTTTCTCGTGAGACATCTGGTCACATCATCACAAGATTATTATACCCGATTCCAATGAAATCACTTAATATGATTGTCAGTTACTGTACAAGAGCAGAATCTGAATAACAGGGCTGTCTCAGTGCTAGGGCTGAGGTGTGCTTGGTGAAGATGGTATAGTGCATGGTGTCATTGGCTTCTGCATTTCATGAGCATAAAGGCAATACCAAAACATTTTTATTTTAGAAATCTTTTGTACTAAAATCAACAATGAGCCAAATCCCTGTACCATTCGTTCCGTGTTGGGTGCAACTGGTATAGCAAAGGTAGCGTTGTCACCTTTATGCCTCCCTGATCTTGGGTGTGTGATAGTGAATAGTCCAAAATCACATGATGAGCCAATGGCAGAGCTGGGAGAGAAAAAGCTCATTTGAATGAGAGAGATTGTGACTTATCTATAGGGTTCTAAAAACATATATAATTTAACAGAGAATTATTTCCTCGCTATTGAATTTTACAGCATGGTTTAAAGAAAGAGTATCATTCTCTGTTAAATTCTATAGATTTTTAGAATAATTTCTATAGACTTCCTTGTTGTTTTCATCTCTATAAAATTCTGCGGGACATTTCCATATGGGTAGAACCCAGGTCTTCTGATTACCAGCTCCATCCCCTACTAAACCATGCTGACAGCTCAAAGGAAGAGGCAACCAATACTACTTCGTTGTTCCTTGAAGGTTTCACAGCCATGAGGTATTCTGGGATCACAGTAGAAGTTGTTATGGTTGCAAAACAAAACCAAGCTACTGCTTTGAAAATCACTCAAAATTATTACGGTCATATCTACACAGTAAAAACCACGCAAAAGTATATATTTTCTACCAGGTTGGAAAGTTTGGAAAAGTTCTTACAGATTTGTTTCCATTTTTGTAAGGACTTTTCTTCATATTTTTGATGTTAATGAAATATACATAGCAAGCAGCCATAAACTGCCATAAATCATATAACTATTGCACCTCTGGGATATTGGAGTTGAGCGCCCATGAAGACAGATAAAGGTTTGAAAAATGTCCACCATTTTAGCCCGCATTCTGACAGATGGATTCTGTCTCCATACGTATCATGTTATTGCAACAATCAGTTAATAGTTTATTATAACAATAATCACAGTGAAAATTTCCCAAAGGGAAGCTTTAATTTTTCAAGTCTGAAGCCACATTGAAGGAACAAGGTCTGGTTTCATTATTACTGTCTTACTTCGAGACATTCCCTACCTTCTTGTGCTCATGAATGGAATGAATGAATGAAATGCATTGCTCACAAAAGCAAGATGCACTATTTGAGTTTGAGAAGGGGACAATCTCTTGATTAACAGCCTGATCCTGCACTCCCTACATAGGCAAAATTGTGTGACTTCAGTTTACCTGAGTAACACCTGTAGGATTGGGTCCTGCCTGTGTTCTAGTTTAATCTTAGATTATCTAACTGAGGAGAGGTTGCAGGGATAGGACATTTACTTGGTCTTTTACGGTGTTCCTACTACTGTATTGTAGACCCTCCAGCATTGAGTCTTAAAAGATGATTGGGTTGAGCTTCAATCTGTGTGTCCCAAGACAACAAAGTAATGTTTATTAGTTTCCAGGCCAACCAGCTCAGTATTAACCTGTCCGGATGGAACATCAAGTAGGCGGCAACTGTCAAATATTTGGACAGCATCATACACAGCACTGGAGGATGCTTGAAAGATGTGTATGCTATGGGCAGGTCTACACTGCAGAAATACTTCAGTATAACTATGTTGCTCATGACATGGCTGCCACCTCTCGCAGAGGTGCATTAACTATGCCGATGGGAGAGTTCTCTTCTTTTGGCATGGAGCGTCTGCATAAAAGCACTACAGCGGTGAACCTGCATTGGTGCAGCTGCGCCAAAGCAGCTTTATAAATGTAGACCTGCCCTCATATAGCAGCAGCTACTGTCAGGTTTTGCGTCTGTCAGTGGCATGTGTTGGGATATCAGTGCATCAAGCTTGCCACAAAGTTGCAGGTCTATAGGACTACAGTTATGCCAACTTTATTGTATGAAAGTGAAATGTGGGTGCTGAGGAAAGCTGAAGAACACCAGATTGCTATTTTTGATTCTTGTTTTTGTCAGCTGCCCCATATTAGGTGGCAGAACAAGATCAGAAATGAGGATATTCAAAGCTGAACCCAGCACCAGCTTTCATCAGCAGTGGTTCGGTTTCTTGGTATGGACATATTATTAGAATGGAAGACCAACAAATTCTGAAGCAAGTGTTTGTGTACCAAAGAATGCTGCTACATGGCCAGCAATCACAAGGACATCAAAAGCCCCAGTGCCACGATAAGATTGCCAGTGATGGACATAAAGTGAATATCCAGCCAGACCAACTTAAAGACCTAGCCACAGATTGATTCACATGGTGGATCGAGCTGCAAGGAGGCCATGTCTCTGGGGTTTGCCATCATGATACCATTGTAATTCAATGCTGAGCCAAATCCAGTGAAATCAGTGGGAGTTGTGCATCATGTAGGAGAGGCTCAGCAACTCATAGGGTCAGCCTACTAATAGTTTGAGTGCCATGTGGAATTCCATGGAAACTTGGCAGACACTACACTGCTGGAGTTGTTACTTACCATGAATTACATTGAGCAATCCCGTGTCACCCTGCATGTGTCTCTGGTCTTCTGGAGAAAATGGCTTCATGGTTCCTTTCTTATAAACTAGTCTATCTCTAAGGATGTTCTCCTTGGGGCTGATTCTCTCACTGAAGGACACTAGTATGTTCTGAGGTGGGCAACAGGGTTGAAATCTTGGCGCCAATGAAATCAATGGGAGTTTCTCCATTGATTTCAGTGGGGCCAGGATTTTGCCTCATGTCACTAACAGCTAATACATGTTTTAAAAGTCCTGGATGAAAGGGCATTGCCATGGCTTTACTTATTTTGCCACTTTTTCATAGAGAAGACTAAGGGCCAGATCCTCAGCTGGTATAAGTGGGCATAAAATAGCTGTTCACTACAATATCTGTGTAACTAAGAGAAGTTTGTGGATTCTCTCTGGCCAATTATTTTGGAGTAATGATAATATAAAAACAATTGTTGCAATCTCCTTTTTCTATCTGTCAAACCCTCCACTAGTGCTCCCAATGCTATTCAGCACACTAGTCACATCCATAACAACAGGGAAATGCCCCAATAATTAAATTGTCACTGCAACTGAAGAAGATTATATTGAATTTGATATCTTTGCTTTGGTTATTAATGTCTGCTGTTACTGATCATTCGTTTTTAAGCATGATTGAACATGGAGAGTAATGTTCAAAGATGTCATGCCAATTTCTTTGCGTTTACTTTGACAGGTCCCCTTAGCAATACAATATTGCTTTCCTGGTAGTGTCCTTTTGCTTCAGTTTACTAAGAAAATTTGGATCAGATGCTGTCAAGCTGGGACCAGTTGTGCTCCCATTGAAATTAATGGAAAAAGTGTCATTGGCTTTAACTGGAGTGTGGTTTGATTCACTGCTGGAAAATAGATTTAAAAAGATTTTTCTTTTTTTCACGTCTCCTGTTTCTTTCTTGTCCTTCTATGAGTCATAAGGTGTCAGGCCATCAAAGATGTGTCACATCCCACCTCTTCATGCCCAAGGTCATTGTGTGACAATAAAAATGCCCCTGCTGCATCATCATGCCATTGTTGTTTTATTTTTACAGTGCTCAAGTGTGCTAAGTGCTTTACAATATAGACAAAAAGACCTGGTCCCTGCCCAGTGCTTAATTTGTAATAAAAGAGGTGCTGGAGCTTAAGCAATTAGGTTCTGGGATTTTTTACTTTCATAACTGACACTGCAAGCCCAGAGGTGCCTGGGCTATGAACTGCCAAGCCTAGAGGTGCCACGGCTCAGTGCTGGGAAGCCCTGGCACAAATTAAACACTGTCCCTGCCCCAAAGTGCTTACAATCTAATTTTAGATGTGATGCAGTGAGTCGGGATAATAAACAATAGAATGGATGATGAGGTGTGGAAGTACAAGAAGATAATAGTTTCATCAATAAGTTCACAAAGTTACTGCCTTGATTTTCTATC
Organism: Natator depressus; assembly: GCF_965152275.1. Taxonomy (NCBI): domain Eukaryota; kingdom Metazoa; phylum Chordata; order Testudines; family Cheloniidae; genus Natator; species Natator depressus. Next base: position 22,754,948 of record NC_134235.1, read on the forward strand.
ACATTACACCAATTTGATGCTGGATTAATTTGCTGAAATCAATAGCTTTAGAGTGGAATAAAACTGGTGTAATGTAGAGGAGAATCAGATGCAGTAGCATATGCACAACCTGATAGTGCAGTTAAATTATTTAAGGCCTGAATCTCACTGCCTTTCATCTTGTGTAGCCATTTAAACCAGTGCAGTAAATGAAAAGGGAGTAGTGGCTTGGTTGACCAGAACTGAATGTAATATTGTTCAGGAAACATGAATAGGAGCAGCTAAGGTTAGCAACTGTATTCAGAATAAGTAATAACAATGGCAGCAGCAAAAGATGCACCAAACATGACCTGAATAGGGTCATATTCTGGCCTTGGATTCATATATATGGCTCCCATTGATAGCAATAGAATCATAGAAATGTAGGGCTGGAAGGAGCTTGAGAAGTCATCAAGTCCAGCCCCCTGCACTGAGGCAGGACCAGCTAAACCTAAGCTATCCCTGACAGGTGTATGCCCAACCTGTTCTTAGAAACCTCCACTTTTGGAGATTCCACAACCTCACTTGAAAGCTATTCCAGAACTTAACTACTCTTATAATTAGAAAGTTTTTTCTTATGTCTAACCTAAATCTCCCTTGAATGCCTTTTACTATTCTTCCAATCATTCCTTCACATCAGAACTGACTGCTTCAGAAACTGTCAGCTCTCCTGAACTCATTTATCCCATAGCATTTTTTTTCTCAAGTTTTTTCTCAAGATCGGTTTTTTCTTACCGATCAGTTCTCTGAGTTTGTTAAAGTCTGCATTTTTGAAGCTGTGCTTATGTATCTGAGAGCAAAATTTGACCCAAGTAGGATAAATTGAAAGAGAATCGGAGTCTGCAGTCCTCACCCAAATTAGTAATAAATGTTGAGTCTTTGGTACCCGATACCCAAAAGCCTCTGCATGGCTTAAGAAAAAAGTCTTGCAAAATATCTGTGAAACAGGCAACAGTACACACTCTCCAGAAGTGCAGAATTGAGCCACAGTTGAGCTCTGCGTGTTGAGAATTGTAGAGTCACTACCGGTCAGATATTGAGGCCTTATCTCTCATTAATTTATCTTGGGACAATGTGAGCAGTTCCAATGCCACACTTCTGAGCTGCTGCAGGCAACTCTTCCCATAGATGGGTCCTATATTATTTACTATTATATTTATAGCACCCAGAAATGTGCTAGATGCTTTGTAGAATGAGTAAAAGATAAACTTGCAAGCTAACGTCCCAGTCCTGCAAACACTTGAGTTACTCTCCTGATGCAAGCAGTTCTGTGGAATTCAATGAGGCTGCTTATATGAGTGAGAGTGTGTGTTTGTAGAACTGAGCCTTAGTTTATGACATGGGATGATGAATCACAGTAACAGACAGACAAAGAGGAGGAGAGGGATAAGGAAGGATGAAGGTTGCTATAGGATTGGGTGGTTACTTGGTTTAGGGAATGGTCACATCATAATGGTGTGCGTATTTTAATATTAAAGCTTAAAACACTATCGGGTAAACCTTGGTTCACATTGAACATAGACATCCAGTGCAGATTGCTATGTTTTTATTAATAAAAGTCAGTACAAGAACCACCATAGGCTGGTGATGGTATAAAGTGTTTACATAGTGCTATAAGTCTATAAGGCAGTTTGCAAACAAAGATGAAACACAGAGAAACACCAAAGCTGAGAAATGTCAATGGTTTTACACAATACTGAACCATCTTTGAAAGAATTCAGATAATTGACTAATAGATTTGTTAAAGAAATAAAATAGCCCCTGTCCCTGATTTTCCAAAAAGTACCATGCAAATATATACAGAAGTATTGTCTTGACATGGCTGTGTTTAGATTATTACATATAGGTCCCAAGTTACCAACTCTTTCCTCAGTTTTAATTGTTCCCTGGTTTCAGTCTTTCTAGCTGTGAGGTACTAGACTAGATCTTCAGTCGGTGCACTGAGCATAGCTTCATTGATTTCAGTGAAGCGTTGCCAGTTGGCACCAGCTGAGAATCTGGTCCATTGAGAATTTGCCCTAAAATGTTTTATAATTCATTCTGAGAGACTGTATGTAGGCCAAAATGTACTCATATTGAAAAAGAAACTCCTACTGACTTTAATGGGAACAGGATTGGTTCTGATGTGTATCATTTGTGTCACAGTTTTCTATATTAGCTTGTGACCACTCTACTTTAAAAATGAAATCATACTGATGGGGTAATAGACATCAGCTAGAAATCAATAATAGGTTTAGTTATCCACATCAGCTATTGTTAAAATAATTTATTTTTTTTTTGTATTAGAAATTAAGCTTCATTTGTCTAGAATTTATTTCTCATTCTGAGATCTTCAGGTATATGCAATTAATCTAATAATGTAAATACCCTTTTGTGTCAAGAAACAGCATTATAATGAGGCTGATATAAGATATTATTCCTCTGTCTTGATTTCATTTATTTTGCTAGAAACTAAGGTCGAAATTCTCAAACGTGGGTGCCATATATAGGAACCTAAATCCATATTTGGGCATATCAGTAAGTGAGCACACTTACTTTTGCAAGTAAGTTCAAAGGTGATTGAGCACCTGTTAGGGGGCTTTCCCTTCACCCTCTCCTCTGGTTCTTGTCATGCAGATAGACAGCAAAAGACCGGAAGTCCGAAGTGCAGGCAACGTGATGTTTTTTGGGGTTTGTTTCAAACAAGCATATCCATAACTCGGATGCTGCAGAGCCTTTTTCCAGTGTTCCATCTGCCCCTCTCCTTAGCTGGGATAAATATACCTGTAGTGCACGCACAGCCTTGGTCCCATCTCTTACAATTTATGGTCATGTTCTGTTTTGGGCTGAGGGGAGGGTCGTAAATCTCGGGGCTTTGTCCCACCTCTTTTGTATCCCATGGGAGGGGTAAGGAGTGAGGTTGTGCTATGGTCAGGGACAGGCATTTCTTTGGCCTTACAGTTTCTTATATCTTCCCCTCCCATCCCCCCTTGCTTCTCCTGACTGGTTATTTTGACCTTGCCTTGAGATAGGAATTGATGCATTCTTCAAGTGTGCACTGATATATTATACTCCAACCATACCTAGTAACACTTTAGCTCTGTTCTTATCTGTTCCCATTATATTAACAAACCCATCTGGCTAGGCAGAAGCAACACATAGTGTCTTTGTTCTTTGTTCACACACATTAGTAAGGACATAAGTGTATCAAAAATCAAATAGGCAAACAAGACCCAAAATTCTATCTCAGGCGAACATACAGGCCTGAATCCTACATTATCACTAGCACTCCTAACAGCACCTATCAAATCTCAGAGTGAGATCAGCATGTTTGAAAACTGAGCCACTTATTAAGATGCCAGAATATGGATTTAGGCCCAGATCTTCCCATTGGGAGTTAGGTGTGTAAATACCTTTGCAGATCTGGGCTTTAGGACTTGATCCTGTTCTTATTGAAGTCAATGGTGTGGGATCAGGCCTTTAGAACGTAACTATAGGTCCCTATTTTTGAAAATGTTGGCCTTGCCTTTCATTTGAGATACCTGGAACTGGTTGTAGGCGGACCTGATTCTCTGTTGCCCTGAACCTTGTGCAACCTGAGTGTGAAATCCTGTTGTTCTGATTCGACAGTGTTTTACACCTACTTTTCACTCTGCACAGGCACAGATTCAGGCCTGTGGGATGGACTAGATGACCTCTTGACGTCCTATCCCATCCTACATTTCTACTAGTACAAATTGAGGGTTAACCGCTACTGAAACACCTCAGAGAGAAGAACCCTGATTGCAGAGGACATTTCATCAGGTGGAGTAATGGTTTGAACAGTAGATCGTGGTGAAAGGATTTGAGATTCTCCCCTTTACCCTCCAAGCAGAAACCCTTGTAGAAGCCTGTATAGGCATGGGAACTGTCAAAAGGTATATTACAGGCAGCTTTGCAGTCTCAAACTAGTATTCTAAGCCAATATCTTCATATAAAGTTGGAACCCTGTTCTCTTTCATATCAGCACTTAGAAATTTTAAAGTTTTACACACGTCTCCCTCTAAATTTGGTAGAACTATTAAATATATAATGGTACTCTACATTATTTCACCGTGGTCTTGCATTGCCATTCCTAAGTGAAATATATTGTGGTATCAGTTTATGCAACATATTAGAAGTTAATATCTTAGTGCTGGTTTTAGGATTATAACCTTAAATCTGTCAGTGGTTATTAAATGCAATGATCTAATATGTTTTGTAAATGTACCCTCGTAGTCACGGCTGAATACCACTTTGAATCTTATACTGTACCTCATGTTATTTTTTTGCAAACCTATCAAATCAGAATAGACAAAGGGAATCAGATTCTTTGCAGGCTATAAGTTGGTGTAGTTCCATTCTTTTCAAGGGAGCTCTGCTGATTTACACCAACTGAGACTCTGGCTGAGGTTGTGACAGTGCCTATTGTGTATTATGAACAACTATTTCATGCTTTAAAACAGTCTGTGGCAGCTATTTTTATTTCCAGTTTCTAACTTGTGGGTTTTAAAATAGTGCTTGTCTCAAATGAAAAGAAACCACAGAGTAAGATTTGAAAGGATTGTTTTAAAAGACCTCCAGAAGGGAAACCACATGGACTGGGATGCTGCCCCAACAAAACCCAGCTTTAGAGAAGAAACTGAGACATCTCCTTAAGGAAAGGGAATGGTCCTTTGGAAGATCTCCAGCAAACACTATGGATGGGCAAGGTGACTGATTTGCATGTTCAAGGAGATCCTGATGTACGCTTTGAATTGATCCTAGTTACACAGAGCAAATTTTAAGTTTTAATAATAAAATTGTTAACCCAAGGTGGCCTTGATTTACATAAATAAGGAATATTGCCTAAATGGTAGTAGTAAGAAATTAAGAATATGTAACTAAGGGTACATTTACACCAGGGGTCTCAAAGTCCCAGCCTGTGGGCCATCTGCATCCCGAGAACCTTCCCGCTGCGGCCCGCGGAGGAGAGATGAGGGCAGACACGCCGCGGCAATGTCTACTGCAGCACTGTCCCCCCTCAAGCCCCCCCCCCCGCAGCTCCCATTGGCTGGGGGAAAGGGACAGAGATACCATCACTAGTTGCTGAGCACAGTCAGCCATGGAGGCAGCATCATTTGTTGCTGGGCAGAGTCAGCCATGGGGGCAGCGTCACTTTTTTCCACAATGAATATAAACAAGTCAAAATACTGAACACAACTACCTGGCGCACACCTTGCTGCAACCCTGAAGGTTTCAACTGCTCAGTCACTGAGGGCAAACATCAACAAACTGACAGAACTGAAGTGTTGTCAGGTGTCTGGCAAACACTAAAAACTCTCTGGCAGGCAAAGAAAGTTGTATGACAGTTTTATTATTTCTAAGCAATTCGAAATAAAAAATACAATATAAACATTTTCTTTTCTGAACGCCATCTTCAGTGATGTTATTGGCTTGCTGGGAGGATCTGAGGACTGGCCCTGGCGCTAAGGTAAATTGAGTTTGAGACCCCGATCTGCACTATGAGTTAAGGGTATGATCCCCCTGCACATGTACACATACTCCTGGAGCTCTCATCGAGCTAGCATGAGTATAAATAGCAGAAGCACTGGTAGTGGCAGCAGAGGTATGGCTGAGCCCTGCCAAGTACAAACATGCATGAAACTGGTGGGTATGTAGCCTAGCTTGTAGCGGAGACATAGCCTAAGGGTACATCTTTTTGCTGGCCATCAAGATAGAAAGCTGTAATTTATAGCTGTTGCAGTAAGTGTCACCACACTCCTCTTGCACTCAGCTCTGATCTATGGCCATTAAGTGTATCCAGAGGCCTGCAGCCCTAAAAAGCATTCTACCTTGTGGAAGAGGACTCTGTAGTCCATGTCATTCGGATTGAAGTGCCCTAGCTAGGTAGGCTCCAGACACCTGCCCTTCTCCGCTACTTCGACACTGAAAGTTACTTCACTTCTTTGAGATGTCTGATGTTCCAAAGCACTCTGAAAACACTTGGGTTGTGGCAAAACAAGATTCTTCCAAGAAGAGAACGGTAGTGTGGTACAGTGACTAGTGGGCCTGGAGTAGGACACAAGGGGCCAGGGTTCTCACTGTGGTTCTGCTGTAAGCTTGGGGACTGAAGAGTATAAGTCACAAAAAGAGAGGTTTTCTTTCTTCAAGGGTAGACTGGCATAGGGAAATGGAAGATATAGACACACGTAACAATCTTGACTCTGGCACTTAGGATCAGAACCTGAGCTGGTGTAAATCAGTATAGTTCCATTGACTTTATCAGAGCTATTCCACTTTACATTAGGCAAGGCTTTAACCCTGAGTGCTTAACTAATATCCTTAACATTGTCTTAACATTTCCCCCCTCAGGGAATAGATTTGTAATGGGTATAAATAGTCACTACTTGGTTTACTATTAGTCAGACATGACAAAACTCATAGGCTTTCTTTAAGTCTATAATAATAATAGTCCTGCTGTCCTAAATGTACCATTACTCTTCAGTATGGAGATGAAAGAGGAGTTAAAAAGCATCTCATGCATAATATGAAGTAAACATAACTGATTACAGATTTTTTTTGCAATTGAATAAGATAAATAATCCCCCCCACTCCATATGGTTCCAATCAGTACTTTTTCCTTATGCCCTTTTCTTAATGTGCTTCTGGCATTTTAATGCCTTAAATTAAAAAACATTATAGTATATTTTATAATAACAGTAGTGAAATAAATTTATCCTCTTTTCTTTTTTAATAGTGCAGTGACTAATTGGGCTGGTCCAAGAAGCAGTGGAGATTAATGCTGCCAATCTTTAGCAGGTGGATTTCTACTTAAACAAGAAGCATATTTCTCCCTTGCTAACTGATGGCAAAAGATACATTGAAGATCTGGGATGGGAGAAATTGAAATAAAGAAGATTATTTATAGGTTATGATCAAAAGCCTATTATAGCCAATGGAATTCCTTCTGTTGACTTAGTGAGCTTTGGTTCAGCCCCATAGAGAGTGGCTATTATATTTTTATTACCCTTTTTGGGGAAGTAAAAGTGTGTTGTTTTCATTGTCTTTAAAAATCATTAATGAATTTAGCACTCATGAGAATGAATCATTTATCTGAGCTAGACGTATCATGCCTATAAATTCTATGCAGACTTCTACACTCAGCCCTTTCCAATGCACTCCACTTCTGTTATGTAGTCTCTGTGCTCTCCCCAGGGGATTGTACCAAACTTTGCATTCATTTTGTGGCATGCACAAAGGCTGGGGGAGACTAGGGTGAAATCATCAAACTCATTGCCATTTGTGATCTCCTAAGCCAGCATTGTATCCTGATAGACACTGGGCCAAATTATGCAGTCCTTAGCAAAACTCCCAATGAACTCGGATGGGCCTAGATCCACTGAAATCAGGTAATGAACTACAACAATTTATATCAGCTGAGGCTCTGGCCCAGGGAGTTCTACTTTAATTTGGATTGCTGCACTGGGCCCATTATACCTACAATGCAGAGTAGGGGTGGTCTTGACTGTTGCATTGCCAGCAGATATTTTTGGGCTCCCCCACATCATCTGTTGATTCGTACTGACTGACCTTCACATAGTCTTTTCTTATACTAAAGACTGATAACAGGAGTGGTGTGCCTGTCCTGTGTAAGTATCAGGCAGAACTGGAAGTGGTGTGGTTGGTACAAGAGAGAACACTATGCTGGGGTGCCTCTTTTCCCATAAGCTGAGGGGGCTGGGAGAGGAGCCAGGAAGGCAGAGAAATAACAGTTGGAGAATGGAGCTCCATCCATGCAATAAATGCTTTGAAGTTTGTGTATTAACTGGGATGTGAGATTGCCAGAGAAAAAAAGTGGCTGAATTTGGGGTTATGGTGGGGAAAACAATGTGAATCACTGACTTAGAGGACAATTGCCTAAATTTGGGGCTAAAATATACTTGATATTTTCTCTTAGAAATGCAGTAAAAGAGGCAGCCTTTGTTCAGGGTAACAGAGTAGCAGCCGTGTTAGTCTGTATCCGCAAAAAGAAGAGGAGGACTTGTGGCACTCTAGAGACTAACAAATTAATTTGAGCATAAGCTTTCATGAGCTACAGCTCACTTCATTGGATGCATGCAGTGGAAAATACAGTGCGGAGATTTTATATACACAGAGAACATGAAACAATAGGTGTTACCATACACACTGTAACAAGAGTGATCAGGTAAAGTGAGCTATTACCAGCAGCAGAGTAGGGGGCGGGAGACCTTTTGTAGTGATAATCAAGGTGAGCCATTTCCAGCAGTTGACAAGAACGTGTGAGGAACAGTAGGGGGGGAAATAGTTTTACTTTGTGTAATGACACATCCACTCCCACTCTTTATTCAAGCCTAAGTTAATTGTGTCCAGTTTGAAAATTAATTCCAATTCAGCAGTCTCTCGCTGGAGTCTGTTTTTGAAGTTTTTTTGCTGAAGAATTGCCACTTTTAGGTCTGCAATCGAGTGACCAGAGAGATTGAAGTGTTCTCCGACTGGTTTTTGAATGTTATAATTCTTGATGTCTGATTTGTGTCCATTTATTCTTTTACGTAGAGACTGTCCAGTTTGCCCAATGTACTTGGCAGAGGGGCATTGCTGGCACATGATGGCATATATCACATTGGTAGATGTGCAGGTGAATGAGCCTCTGATAGTGTGGCTGATGTGATTAGGCCCTATGATGGTGTCCCCTGAATAGATATGTGGACACAGTTGGCAAGGGGCTTTGTTGCAAGGATAGGTTCCTGGGTTAGTGGTTCTGTTGTGTGGTGTGTGGTTGCTGGTGAGTATTTGCTTCAGGTTGGGGGGCTGTCTGTGAGCAAGGACTGGCCTGTCTCCCAAGATCTGTGAGAGTGATGGGTTGTCCTTCAGGATAGGTTGTAGATCCTTGATGATGCGTTGGAGAGGTTTTAGTTGGGGGCTGAAGGTGATGGCTAATGGCGTTCTGTTATTTTCTTTGTTGGGCCTGTCCTGAGGTAGGTGACTTCTGGGTACTCTTCTGGCTCTGTCAATCTGTTTCTTCACTTCAGCAGGTGGGTATTGTAGTTGTAAGAATGCTTGATAGAGATCTTGTAGGTGTTTGTCTCTGTCTGAGGGGTTGGAGCAAATGCGGTCGTATCGTAGAGCTTGGCTGTAGACAATGGATTGTGTGGTGTGGTCTGGAGGAAAGCTGGAGGCACGTAGGTAATTATAGCGGTCAGTAGGTTTCCGGTATAGGGTGGTGTTTATGTGACGATCGCTTATTAGCACCGTAGTGTCCAGGAAGTGGATCTCTTGTGTGGACTGGTCCAGGCTGAGGTTGATGGTGGGATGGAAATTGTTGAAATCATGGTGGAATTCCTCAAGGGCTTCTTTTCCATGGGTCCAGATGATGAAGACTTCATCATCAAAAACAGATTCCAACGAGAGACTGCTGAATCGGAATTAATTTGCAAACTGGACACAATTAACTTAGGCTTGAATAAAGACTGGGAGTGGATGTGTCATTACACAAAGTAAAACTATTTCCCCATGTTTATTCCCCTCTCCCCCGCACTGTTCCTCACACGTTCTTGTCAACTGCTGGAAATGGCCCACCTTGATTATCACTACAAAAGATTCCCCCCCACACCTGCTCTCCTGCTAGCTCACCTTACCTGATCACTCTTGTTACAGTGTGTATGGTAACACTCATTGTTTCATGTTCTCTGTGTATATAAAATCTCCCCACTGTGTTTTCCACTGCATGCATCTCATGAAGTGAGCTGTAGCTCATGAAAGCTTATGCTCAAATAAATTTGTTAGTTTCTAGAGTGCCAAAAGTACTCCTTTTCTTTTTGTTCAGGGTAACTTTCCTCATCTACGTACTCTGGTACTGTATATGAGGTAAGCAACACAGCCAGTGTGCAAACACACTGTAGCTGTAAAGATTATTTAAAGTGGTCTTTCCTTCACTAACTTGCCTTATAACTGGGATTTCAAAATATGCTGGGTACCATGTAACTCTGTGAACTTTTTTGTCACAGTCAACTTTTGTATTGTGGTGATGTCGAGAGGCCATTGTACTTGGCACGGTCCACCCATAATGACAAGATCTCCTCTACCCCAAAATACTTATTATCTAAATAAAAGATATATGGAATCCTTTCATTGGCTGTTTGTGAAACTTTCATGCTGGTCCGGAAGAATTTCAATTTCTGATTTGGTATGAAAACTAAAACTTGGGCACAGGTTGACTAATCAACTGCTTCAGTAGCTGTATATGTTCACCTGTGTGTAAACACAAGTTCTGAAAATATCACTGAGTGAATAATTCACAGAGCATAATTTATTTTAAGAATTAAGCCATTTTTCCCTTTTGGTTCATGAATTGTCCATGAGCAGTTTAGGATTTTCTCAAATGCATCCATGATTCAAATTATTCACCAAAGAATTTCTATACACCACTCTTGGTCTATGCATTGTTCCCAAGTGGTTTATTCTGAGTAGTGGATTAATTTTGATTGACCCCATCGTGCACAACTGGTGAGATGTTGCTTATCCGTGTAGTCCCATTGACTCCAATTGGACTATTCAGGTGAATCATTGCATCCGATGAAGTGAGCTGTAGCTCACGAAAACTTATGCTCAAATAAATTTGTTAGTCTCTAAGGTGCCACAAGTACTCCTTTTCTTTTTGTGGATACAGACTAACATGGCTGCTAATCTGAAACCTGTCATGAACATGAGTAAAACATATGCAGTTTGGCTGCATGTTTAAGTACAATGGGTCAAATTCTGGTGCTGGATACAGGGACAAATGAGGGCAGACTTTGGCCATATGGTTTGTTATATTACTAGGTAGTCAAATCTAGAATAAGAACTGTTTAGCAGGAAAAGTTATGATAGGGCCTGGAATGATTTTTAAGGGTGTGTCTACACTCTATCTGGGAGTGTGCCTCTCAGCTTGGGTAGAAAAACATGCACTAGCTCAGTTCAAGCTAGCTTGCTAAAAATAGCAGTGTGGATGTTGTGGGACTGTCAGAGGCTTGGGCTAGTGACCTGAGCTCAGACCCAAGGGATCAAGTGGATCCCAGTTTGGGTGGTTAACTCCAGCCTCTGTTGGTCCCACAACATCCACATTTCTATTTTTAGTATGCTAGCTTGAGCCGAGCTAGAGTGAGTCTCTCTACCAAGGCTGGGCTGCACACTCTCAGCTGCTGTGTAGACAAAGCTTTGGCTGTGCAGCGTGTGTGTGAGTGCAAAGAGCTTCCTCCACTGTTAGGCAGTGTAAGGGTCAGATGGAATTCCAGTCCTTGCAGAGCTGGCCAGCCATGTAGGTGTGTAGCAGTGGACGTATGCCTCTATGTGCCTCTAGTCTGCTACAAACTGCCCTCAACTCAAGGATTTGCTTACAAGGCTCAGTCAAGCCCTTAATTTATAGTAGCTTACAATGCATGGCACAGTTGTGTCCTTTCCTAATAAAAGACTGCTGAAGAACAGAATAGGGCCCTGCAGCCTTGCCAACTTGTGTGCTAGGGTGCTTGATTCTGCTCCCATTGAAATCACAGTAAAAGTCCCATTGATTTCAAATGGAAGCCGGATCAGGCCCAGTCTGAGACCCAAAGTCAGTATTTAGATAGGCGACCTCCAAGACACTGCAAATGGGTCATGCCCTTGGATGAAACAATCATCAAAGCCAGGAAGGGTGAATGTTTTCAAGGAAGAAAAATCCAAAGAAAACAAAGGTAATCTAAACTGTCCCAAAATAGTCTGGCCACAATACACATAGACCTTAACGGATGGATGCAGGAAGAGGAACCTGCTAAGGGAATGCAGAATTTCCGCTTTAGCTGTTGAGCAGTTAGTCTCCTCTCTGCAGCCAGGGTTTTAGGTAGTTCCTTACAATTTTTCACAAACCTCTACATCTGCATAAGACCCCATCTCCTCCAGATAAACCTACTTAGCGGCAGGCATCTCCCTTCCTATGGGCACTTGGCCATCATCTTATTTGCAGTCTATTCCCTCCTTTTGGCTCTTGTTTCTAAACAAACAGCTTAAGAAGGGCCTTAGAGGGATCCACATATGAAGGTATGAATTCTGAGGGTGTTTCTCCTAAATTACCAATATCTTGGTAGGTTAATTTCATTTCTAAAAACTGAACATACTTGCAACTATCTAGCCAGGCATATAGTTAATTAGTGTAACATCACTGTTCACCCTGCTTTTCCCTATTACTTCTGATTGATTGTTGATGTACTTTGTGTGTCTTTTCTTAAATGAGTCTGTCACATTTTCGGGGTAGGGATTGTCTCTTACTGTGTGTTTGCACAGTGCCTAGTCCCAATTGCAACTGAGATCTTTTGGAGCTAGTATAATGCCAATGAGTAGTAATAATTAACAAAATAAAATAAGGAGCTCAAGAGTTATGGGCCATACACTGGCCTTGACCAGCTGCAGAACTCCCATTGACCTTAAGTCCCAAGCCAAGGTACAGGCTGTTTGTTCGTAAAACAGATGGACCAACTTGCTCCTGGTAGTTCTAGGCACACTGAGAGATGATATACTCCCACCTCACATAAGGATGGAATACAACAGTGTATCACTGTTGAATGGATTTCCACTATGCGGCCTAGATTAGCATCCCACTAGGTTATGTGGCTAATCTATTGACTAGTGTTTCATAAATTTGTAAGAAAAAGCTATGTTGTAACAAAATCATGCAAACTACTAATGAATGCTCACATATTAGCTTCCTGAAATAAACACTTCTTATCTCATCATTCTTATGGAAAATATATGTTTATATTAACATTTTTGGTTCCAGCCTTTAGACGCTGCCAAACCACAATCCTCGTTTCTGGATGATGAACACATGGCTTCAGAGTTCCATTATCTTAACAAGGGTACTAAATCAAACATTGTCTTATTGATTTATTTGTTTGCTCGATAATGAATGTGAAAGCGAAGGTATTCTTTATAGGTTATTTTATTGCTGGGTGGATATACATGTTTCCTTTTTCTCCCGTTGCTTTATTTCTGGCTGCTATTCCAATGTTTTCAAAATTCAGGTAAAGAATTAATTGTTATTTAATTTTTTTGCATTGTCTTCTTCAGCTCTCAGGGTCTGTTTATAGTGTGATTGGAGCATGTGTAGACATACCCAAGCTAGCTTTAATCTAAAAAAGAAAAGGAGCACTTGTGGCACCTTAGAGACTAACCAATTTATTTGAGCATAAGCTTTCGTGAGCTACAGCTCACTTCATCGGATGCATACTGTGGAAAGTGTAGAATATCTTATTATATACACACACAAAGCATGAAAAAATACCTCCTCCCACCCCACTCTCCTGCTGGTAATAGCTTATCTAAAGTGATCACTCTCCTTACAATGTGTATGATAATCAAGTTGGGCCATTTCCAGCGCAAATCTAGTTAGCACAAGAACTAATCGCAGTGAAGCCATGGCAACATCGGCAGTGACTGATCAAGTAGGTGCCCAGAGTCTCAGGTGGATAGGGCTAGTCCATGCCATTACCTGTGTTGCTGTGACTTCACTGCTATTGATACTCAAGCTAGCTTTGATTCAGCTAGTTCAAAGCTAGCTCCGGTGAGTCTACATGTGCTGCAGTCACACCTTTCATTGGCAGCGCAGACTTACCTTGAGTGTGGGATTTTCAAATGTGCCGAAGTGAGTTAGATGCCTAACTCCTAATGACTTTCAGTGGTAATTAGGTGCCGAGGTCGCTTAGGCGCTTTTGAAAATCCCACCCTGAGTACTTTGTTGTCTTGTTCACTGAAGCACCAAGGATTTTCATCTCGAGTCTCTTTGCCATCTGGGATTGGTATTGCTAGTGTGCAAGCTACCACACAGGGAGGAAAGAAAAATGAAGACAGATTCATGAAAAAGGAACACGGAGTGTGAACACAGACAAAGCCCCTTTAACAGGCCTGTCAAAATCCATCTGAACATGTGCAAACTATAGCTTGTCATGGTACCAGCTCTGAATGAATTTATTTCGGGGCTGAATTGTAGCTTTGGCACAAGCCCCAGGTAAGGGGCAGTGTGTAATTGGCTTGCTCCAGGAGCAGAATTTTGCTCAGCATGATCAAAGTAGTCTTCTAATCATGCCATTCTCCAACACTTCTACTGAAAATAATGAGCCCATTCAGTACAAGGGGAGTGAATATGAGAGAGATATTCACCTGCTTATGTGAGGTATTCCCGTGGGCTTCAGGCAAAACACTTGGTTGCCGGCGTTCTGGTTCAAAGCTGGCTTTATGTTTTCATTCTTTGTTTGCGTGTCGGAGGTGTTGCATCCTGTCTTTTGGTGGCTTCTGTATTGTGAGCTCTTGATTATTTCGTTAAAACATCTGAGCTTATTTGCTCTTCTGTCATGCGTGCTAAATATAAGTGAAGAAACAAACAGAACACAGCAAAGTAAACAAAGACCAGGAAGTGTGAGACAGACCTCTCAAGCTGTTTGGTATTCCCACATGTTTCATATTACAAACCAACAGGCTAGTGCTCCCCACCACACAGGTGGAAATGTGAGTGAGTCAAGGCCACTGAACACTGAATATTTACACTGTGTCAGATTACAGTATGATTTGTGCTGAATAGCATTGTACTGAGCCACTGTGAAATACTCTGAGGTTTTCAGTAACATCAGCACTTCTCTAGATGGGCTAGCGTTTGCATAGTTGGCTTCAATATAAAAACATAGAGATACATGCTCAAGACCAATTAGGGTATGTCTGCACCCCAAAAAAGGTGTATGCTTAGCTTGGGTAATATGGGTAAAAATAACTGTTCAACCCCAGGCTGCCACATGGGCTTTAACTAAGAGCTGCTAAGCCAAATTAAAAAACTGAATTGCCATGTCTTCACTGCTATTTTAACCTGAGTTAGCTACCCTGAGTAAAGAACAAACTTTTTTTTCAATGTAGACATATCCTTAGAGAGCTAGTATTTACACTGTCCAGTATTTGTTCATTGCTACACTGAGGTGTACATTGCTATACTGCTCTCACATGATGAAACACATAAGAAGCAACTAAATAAGGATGGCCGACTAATGAGAAATCTCTGTGCTTGTGTCTCAGTATGGAACTCTCAAAGTGCAAGACCGTGAATGGGTGAGACAGGTCTGCATTGCCCTGAGGATTGGCACCCGGGAGAATGATCAAGTGGGAATGAGGGTAGAAAGAGAAGGTCTAAGAAGGCAACAAGGAGGAGGGGAGATCTTGCCCAGAGCCAAAGGCTTGTCGGCTTAGAGATCAAGGATGCTGCAGAGCTTGGTCTAGAGCAGACAGTCAAGATTTACTGTATGTCCAGATAAATGGCTGCTGGTGTTGATATCTTATCTCTAAAAATGAAGGCACCTGTAGTATCAGCAGGTTGTATATGCTAAACTGTTACATATTGAGGGCCTGATCCAAAGTCCATTAAAATCAATAGGAACCTTTCAAGTGATTTCAGTGGACTTTGCATCAAGCCTGACAAAGAATAAGAGTAGGAGTAACTTTATATCAGTGTTGAGAAAATATCTTACTGAGTAACTGTGTGGTATTATCAGTCACCTTTCTGTTCCCTTCCCAGCATTGTCTGTGTATGCTTTTCTGGGCAAAAACTAAGTCTCAACTTGTTCTGTAACAGAGCTTAAAGCTAGGCATCCAAACCCACGAGGCCTGATTTCTACAGCTGCAATGCATCTATAACTCGCACTGAAGTCAAAGAGAGATGAAGGCTCTCAGCACCTGGCAGGATTGAGCCTTTAGTGAAGACTCCAGTATTTTTTAAGATTGACATGGTCATTTGACACTGGAATGAGCTTCAATTAATAAATTAATTAATAAATATGTCCATTTCAACAGAAGCTCCAGATAGAAAGAAGAGTCAGCCAAAGACAGAGGTACAGTGTTTGTTCTTCATTTAGCACATAATAGCTTGTGAAATGTCTCTGACACAGGACTGCGCAAAAGCCCCTGCATTGGTTCATGTGATTTTTTTTTTTTTATGAACCTCTTTAGCAGGTTTGGTTGGCTTAGCTTCATGCCTCCAAATTCCATTCTGAGTTGGCCCAAATCCCCAAATGCAGGATGACAACTGGTGAGTGCAGTTGGTTTCATTTTATGACTTGTGGGTTTTGCAACTAAATCTGACTGCTGAAGCATGCTGGTTTGGAGCAAAAATCTTTTATTATTATTTGCATTCCGGTTGTGTCTATAGATGCCAACAGAGCCTGAAATTCTGTTTTTCTAGGACATACACTTGGTAAGAGACAGTCCCTTCCCTGAGAAGTTTACAATCTAAAGAGACAAGATCGACAAAGGAAATATTGTCACCATTTTACAGATCGGGAATTGAGGCACAGAGAGATGAAGTGACTTGTTCAAGGTCACACAGAAAGTCTGTGGCAAAACTGGGACTTGAAGCTAGAATTTAAGAGGGGTAATCGATTGTCTTAACCAGAAGTCTATCTTTTTTCTCTTTTGCCATTCCTCGTCCCTGAAAAACAGGCATAGCAGGAAGATTCAGTGAGTGGGTTCATATGAACCATAGTGGGCTTTGCCAGTTGGTTAAAAACCTGAAATTAGAATGCGGCAATTATTTAAAAGAAGTGAACTTCAGGCCCTTGTGATGTATTCTCCATGAACAGCGTGGGGAAAGGAAAATAGAAAAAATTGTTAACCAGAATACCAATTGTTATACAGAAGGTAATAAAAAAATTACTGAGGAGGCCTTGGTGTTGGCATAACATTATTGCAGATCTAATGGAGTGTAGACAATTAAAATTGTACATGTTGTTTTACATTTGTCTTGTACCCCAGAGCAGTGACAGGAAAATTAAGGGTGTCTTCCAAGAAATGTTTGTATGGATTGCCTTTGTTTTATTGCTGCTCATCTTCTGCTGTGGTGCATTTTTCCCCCATTCTTTTGGACACTGTGTGTGGTACATACCATTTACATTACATTAACTATGAATTGCTGGAGTCATAGTTGGTTGGTGAACTACTTGGGGGATGATTACATACTGTTGATGGGAGACAGTACTCCTGATGATATGTTTCCTAAAGAGTTCACAGCAAAAGCAAACCTCTATTGTGTGTTGCTACAAATGTGCTTCTCTGAATAGAGCAACTATTGCTTTTACTTAAAGGTGACCAGGAAAAAAAAATGGATTTGTGACTTTTTAATTTTTTTTATGAAATCCAGGGGAAGGCCTAGACTTTTTTTTTTAACTTGTTCTTTTGCTTCTTTTTTATATTAGAGATTGGGTCATGCCTGTCTTGTTTTTACTGGAAGTTTCTATGGATGACTGGAGAACTGGTAGGTTTATGACATCAAAGGTATCAAGGAAGTACAACTAGATTGGGATGGCAAGCAGTTTTATTGAGTGTTTAAAACGTGTTGTTTTCTGTTTAGTTTTGTTAATACCTATCACATTGCAAGTTGGGATATTAATAATAACACCTCACTCTTATGCAGTGCTTTTCATCAGAAGATCTCAAATTGACCAAGAAAGTCAGTATCATTATTTCCAGCTGAGGCACAGGGAGACAAGTGACTTCCCCAAAGTCATCCAACGGATTAGTAGCAGATCTGGGAAAAGCACTGAAGTCTCTGGTCCTACTTAAGTACTTTATCTACTAGCCACACTGGCTCCCAGGTAGATGCAGATTTGTGGGGGGCGGGGTGAGAGGGCAAGGGGGAGAAGCTCATTTTTATTAAAATTATTAGGCAAGATGTGTCTTTTGCCCAGAGCCAGAAGTAAGGAACAGTGTGTAATTGCACCACCCTTTTTGGGAGGGAATGCTAATTTTTGAAAGAAATAAGGGCATCCTGGATTTCCTAATCTGTTGTGCTAACTACCAGGAGATCAGGCCAACTGCGTAGCTGAAAGAAGCGTCAACAGGCAGCAATTGTGGGCTTCTCTGAAGTTGTACATCCTCATAAAAACAGCAAACTCCTTAGCCTAGTGCCTTACAAACACTTCACTGCCACTTCCCTCTCCAAGCACCCATAACTCTTATAGTATGTACCTATGGCTGGTATTTATACCTTTGTAATTTCCTGTTACTTTTATGATACAAATGCTTTGATGCCAAAAATCTTTAATAAAAAATGTTAAGCGTTGTTATAATAATTAAGAAAACCTAAAGACTACATGTAACCCATGTGATGGAATGAGCTATGTGAGAGGAATCTTTACATGTTTTCCCTAGAAAGCAATTTCCACTTTGCTACACTACAGTAGCCAGCACCCCATGAAGTGTGGGAAAACATTTGCCCTACAGTACATCGTAAATTTCATGACAGATTATAAATTTTGCTGGGCCAAACATTTAAATTAAACACATTGGTCTTTCCTGACTTCCTGAAAAACTGTTCTTTCCTCTTCATTAAAGAGTATGTGAAATCCCCACTGTGGTGGAAGCACAATGATGGAGAGAAACAATATAGTGGTTGGCTGGGTCTCAAACCCAAAGAAAGCTAACACTCATCTGAAAGCCAGCATTATAGATAATTAGGCAGGATCATCTTTGGTAAATTGATCATGCCTCATAAAAGATGGACTGTAGCCTTAGCGGTGTTAATGCTACAGAACATTGTGCAGCGGTGCAAGATCTAATTAAGTTACTTTTCCAACTAACCATCACTTGTTTGATTTGCTTTTACAAGGGCTTTTGGTTACATCGGTACATTATGTCAGATGCATTCTGGCATTTGTGATTTCCCATTCTATTTTACTCTAAAATCCACATGAACTTTTCAGTGCTTCAGCACGAAAACACTTAAAGAGGAGCAGTGATCTCTTGAAAATGAATGAAATACTTTAGGTCCCAAACCTAAAATATGATCCCTGGATTGGTCCCCTGAGTCATGTGGAAATTACAGGTCTGGAGCACTCATGGAAAATAAATAGTGGGTGCTCAGCACCCACCGGCAGCCAAACTCCCCGCCCCACTCCCCCACTCCTGCCTGCCACTTGCCCCACTGATCAACTCCTTCCCCTCCCTCCCAGAGCCTCCCGCCCACCGTGAATCAGCTGTTTAGCAACGTGCAGGAGGTGCTGGGGGGAAGAGCGAGGGTGGGGTGTGTTCGGGGCAGGAGTGGGAAGAGGCGGGGCGGGGGTGGGGAATTGGGGGAAGGAGTGGAGTGGGGGTGGGGCCTGCGGTGGAGCAGGGGGTTGAGCACCCCCGGGGAACACAGGAACACAGCACCTATGACATAGGGTTAGATATGTTTTGCGGTTCCCTGCCATCTTTTCCCTTGGTGAGGAGATAAATCCTGTAACACCTTCATTTCCTGCACCCTGTTGCCTGCACCTGCCATGGGCCAAAATCCCTGCAGCCACTGATGTCACTGCCCCAATCCTGAAAGAATGAGAACCATAGTTCTGGGAGGAAGTCAAGACCTCAGCAGCGCCAGGTGTTTCTCAACACCTCACTGAACTTGTCAAGCAGCTACCATCACCATTTATGAACAGTGGTCCTGGATGTAGGCCTTGGATTTTTAGTGTGGCTCTTATTGTCTTTACAAGGCACAAGTGCCCATCTGCATATTTATTCGACACCACATTATCCCCCTTTCCCTCCGGGGAACCATTTCAGATTTTTTTTCAGGGGGACTTTAACTGTGATTCCAGGAGCTACTTAGGCACCTGAAAATTCTAGATTTTTTTGGCAGATGATAACTTAGAAATTAGCCAACAGGAGCACTGTGTCTAATTCCTATATAGAAAGGAAACTATATTTACAAACACCTGTTAAAGCCATATTTTAAGTCTGTATGTAAGTTTAGAAAAATCAGGAGATAATACAGCAAAATATTCCCAATCCCAATCCTTGAGGTATCATAAGAATGGCTGTACTGGGTCAGACCAGTGGTCCATCTAGCCCAGTATCCTGTCGTCTGACAGTAGCCAATACCAGGTGCTTCAGAGAGAATGTACAGAACAGGCAATCATAAGTGATCCATCCCCTGTTGTCTACTCCTAGCTTCTGGCAAACAGAGGCCAGGGACACCATCACACCCAGAGCATTGGCTTGCATTCCTGCCCATCCTGGCTACTAGCCATTGATGGACCTATTCTCCATGAACGTATCTAATTCTTTTTTAACCCTATTATAGTTTTGGCCTTCACAACGTCCCTGGAACCAAGTTCCACAGGTTGACTGTGTGTTGTGTGAAGAAGCATTTCCTTTTGTTTGTTTGAAACCTGCTGCCTATTAATTTCATTGGGTGATCCCCTAGTTCTTGCATTATGAGAAGGAGTAAATAACACTTCCTTATTTACTTTCTGCATACCCATCAACATTTTATAGACCTCTCTCATATCCCCCTTCAGCGGTCTCTTTTCCAAGCTGAGCAGTTTGAGTCTTTTTAATCTCTCCTCATACAGAAGCTGTTCCATGCCCCTTCTCTGAACCTTTTCCAATTCCAATGTATCGTTTTTGAGATGGGGCGACCAGTTCAAGGTACTAAAGGTGTAAAGATTCAAAACATTAAAAAATAAATAAAAATTGAAATTTCATTTACAAATGACTGATCTAAAAGCCTGTTTTAGCTTCTGGAGACAGTAATGGAATATAGAAATCCTGAGCCTGTATCTACAGTGACCCAACTGGATGATTCTTAACTGTGCCTTAATGAAAATATAATATGACACTTTATGTCTTAAATGTTATTAAGAGAAGTTGCCCTCTAAACAATGTCATTTTCCAGGTCATACTCAAATATTAAGGAAGTTAGTAAAGAGACCCAGGGGTCCATAGACTAATTCAAGAAAGAAAACATTTTTATTTTCTGATTGAGAAGTATAGGTATGTACAATAACTTCCTGTGATTTTCATCAGGAGCAGCTGAAATGTATAAGAGGAGCACTGACTGTTACACTGAAAATAAAACTGATCAACTCTGTGGGAGAGATTTAAGGAGATCAGCACTCATCAGGTCTCTTCTCTCAGCCAAGGCTATCCAGAAACTGCTCTCTCCTGGGTCTCATCCTATTAGCTGGGTGACAGGGAACTATTTACCCACATGAAAGTGCTTTGCACATCCCTCTGGTCTCAGGGCTGCTAGCACTGCTGCTGGCCGAGGGGGCTGGCAGGAGGGGTTTCTAATGGGCACTCAGGCTCTCAGCCACCCAGCCAGAGGGGGCATTTGGGAACCTCATTAGACTCACTCTGCAAAGGGGTGTGGGTGGACAGAGCAATACAGACAGCTCTCCCGCTCCGGGTCACTGAGCAGGAGCAGCCCACACAGTCCAGAGCCGAGGGGTAGAAGGGAGCTGCTGATACAGCTCCTCAGAGACAGCCCTGTCAGCCAACAGCAACTTCTTACTCAGATCACAGCTAAGGGCTTCAGGTTCCTCCAGTGAGAACGTGAGCAACCGTTAATTTTCCTGTTTGCACTCCACGGTGGTAGGAAACTTGGCTGCGGGGCGGGGAGCCCCCTTCCACCCTCTCTAAATGGTGCCTCTGCTTTCCCTTCTGGTCTGTTTTTGAGTACCTTACGTGCATGGACACCGCTCCTGCCGATAATTGTATGCCCGTTACATTTAATGAATGTGAGGACTAGGGTTGCCAGGTGTTCAGTTTTTGACCAGAACGCCTGGTCGAAAAGGGACCCTGGCGGCTCCGGTCAGCACTGCTGACTGGGTCATTAAAATTCAGGTTGGCGGCGCAGTGGGGCTAAGACAGGCAGGTTCTCTGCCTGCTCTGGCTCCGCGTGGCTCCTGGAAGCGGCCAGCATGTCTCTGCAGCCCCTAGGTGCAGGGGTGGCCAGGGAGGTTCCGTGTGCTGTCCCTGCCTCGAGTGCTGGTTCCGCAGCTCCCACAGGCCGTCTTAGGCGATTTTCTATTTACAATATGGGCCACAGATTGGTTGTTGCACCAGAAATGGACTTTTTTGTTCTGAAAGGTTGCTCCCCCACAATGACTGCCACTAGTGTAGGAAAAAGCCTCAAGGAAGATGAGGTCCCCTCTAATACCGTGAGCCACCCAATATACCACACTCCATGAAAGTAAACCGCCAAAACCCACGCCGCCTCAGGCGTCAGGCTGTACCCGCAGCTCAATTCTGAGCTGCCAGTCCAAATGCCATAATGAAAGCCCATTAAACTCTTCCAGGAATCTTTCCCACATGTCTAAGTCTTCTCTCATTCTCCTTGTTTCACTCTCACTTTTACTCTGATAAAGTGGTGGGGGTTTTGCACTCCAGACAAGAGAGAGGCCGATGCCAGACAAGCACAAAATGCCCTATTGGGTAACCGACACCAGGATGCAAAGTTTAGGTGCCCTAGGACCACCTCTAGTTCCCTCAGAATAATTTTCTTTGCCCCTTTGAGAGCCTGCATCAGTGCACTGACCGATTCCAACTTCTCTGTAGGAAACCTAGAACCACCTTGAACTGTGTCCAGTTTGATGCCCATGAACATCAAACTTTTCGTAGGCCCTCTTTTTTTATTCATGCCAAGGGGGACCCTGAGGCACTCAGCTAGGTTCTGAAACACCTGAAGCATGTACTCACTGTTGCCTGTCCCTAACCTTCCTGTAGCTAAGAAGTCATCACTGTGTAAGGCAGGCCAGTCTCATGCACAATTGCCACTCCAGCATGGAGCTGCATCTTTCAAAAGCAGTACATGACACTGAGCACCCCGGGACATGGCTTTATCAAAATGATAATGGCCCTCAAACGGAAACCCAAGCAGGTTAAAGCCACTGGGATGCACTAGAAGCAACTGGAATGCAGACTTTGTCACATTTTGCCAACAGCGCCCAAGAGTCACACTCCCTAACCATGGCTACCGCAGCATCAAATGAGGAATATCTCACAGAACACAGCTGGGGGGTCAATATGCTCATTTGCCGATGAGCCCCAGGGCTAGGACAGGTGATGGATCAGCCTGCATTCCCTCTTCCACTTCTTCAGTACTACACCCAGGGGAGATACACCCAGGGAGTGCAATTGTGGCACTGGAATACATCAGATGGGGCCTGCCACTCCCTGCTGCTACCTCTGCGGTGAAACTTTGCTAAATTCCATCAACTCTGGCAGCAGTCCTCTCCTTGGAAAGGAAGAATGGTTTGCAGTTAAGGTAATAGAGTGGGACTCAGGAAATCTAGGATTGATTCCTGGCTCTGCCGCAGACTTCCTCTCTGACCAAGGGCAATTCACTTAGGTTCAAATCCTCAAAGGGATATAGGCACCTAACTCCCATTGAGACCAATGGGAGTTAGGTGCCTATATCCCTTTGACAATCTGGACCTTAGTCTCTCTGTGTCTTCGTTTGCTATCTGGAAATGGGGATAATAGCGCTTCACTACTACACAAGAGTGCTTTGAGTTATAGTCATTGAGGCCCAGGTCCTCAAAAGTATTTAACCTAATTGAGGATATGGGCTTTAGTGCTTAGGCCCTGATCCTCCAATTGGATCTATGCATGCAGACCTTGGTTGCCCTCAATGGGACTTCCCATGGGCATAGCGTCTGCCCATGTGGAATCCCACTGAAGTCAGTAGGGCTCTGTGTGAGTGAAAGGATCCCACTGCACTGATTCCGCTGCTTATATACCAAGGTGGGTGGTGCAATAGCAAATCTTAGGTAGATATCACTCCCCAGGCACTCTCCTTTAAAATAATTACATTATGGTGACAACGCTGCCCACACAGATTGTGAATGGAGACACAAATCGCACTTCCAAAAATGTAGCCCATAATACACACTTTGGAAGAGATGGTAGTCTTATTATTGCTGTCTTGTCTATTTAGGTTGTAAGCTTTTTGGGGCAGGAACTTTGTCTTACTATGTGTTTGTACAGTGCCAGGCACAACAGAGCCCTGAACTTGACTGGAACCTCTGAGCACTACTGGAATACAAATAATTACTAATGTACTGGGTATATGGGAAGAGTAGGCATTTTATCACGTTGAAAATAAACGTTCTGTTTTTTAAAATTAAGACAGAACATGCCCATTTCCCAGTAAGCGGGCACGTCTGTCTAGTACCTCTGTGTGGACAAGGCAATAAAATACTCCTTCCTTTTGCTCTGCAAAGAAACCATATAAATGTAAAGATAAAGGGTACTGAATAGGCTTGTACTTTTTATTAAATTTTGATTAATTCCTTTTGAATTTTATATTTGTGTTTGAAAACTGGATAGTTTTTACATGAAGGAAAAAAAATGATTACTGGAGGTAGAACTACTGGAGGCTTCAAAAGGCTGCCAGCAAATGTATACCATCAGGGCTCCCAGTGGGTGGGAGCTCCAAGTAACATTTGATTCTAAATGCTGACATTCAAGGACTGTATCTGGATGACTGAGCCATGTCGATTTTGCCTTTATTTTTCTTGCACTGTAACCTGACTTTGGTTCAGGAAGAGGAAATCCATGGTCTTAATTGAAGCCAATCAGTGAAAGGTCATGGGGTAATACTTAACAGACAGAAATAGGGGAAAGGAAAAATGAGGAAAAGGTAAGGGCTTCACTTGCATCAAACCGTCCGTTGGGTTTTGGAGACAGAATGCACCTGGAAGGAAAATGCACTTGGACCCCAAATATACACATCACTTGAGAGTTATAAAACTAAATAGAGTTTGTTTAGATTATTTGCTTCCCGCTTCTCTTGTGACTTGTACAGCAGTAACCTCTGCTTAAGGGGGTTAGATTGCTTATTGCAAATATTCAGGTGTTTATTATAGTGGCGCCCGCAAGAGCAACTGTGGGGAGAGGGGTGTCAATGTTTCCATTATAAAACAGAAGAGGAGTTCTGCTGTTCCAGCTGTTAAAAAGCTTGGATTTAAATGAAATATTGCTAGCTAATATTCCATAATGTGGCTTGCTTCCTCTGGATATTTTTTATTGTTTCAAGTAGAATCACAGGGATGCTTTGTTAAGATTTAACAACAGCTACTGACCATCTGCAGCATTACATTTGCATTTGAAAATTCAGATCCTGATTCTATATTCACTTACACCCATATAAATTATCAGTAGTAGTAATGGGGTTATGAGATAAGAGCCCCATTGTGCTAGGCACCATATATAAGTGTAGTAGAATACAGTCCCTGTCCTGTCAGGCAGCTAAAAGTCTAAATAACGGCAAAGGGTGGGAGAAAGGAAGTATTATTATTATTAATAATAATAATTATTATGGGTAACAGATTAAACAAGACTAAGCTGGGAACAGGCTGAGAGATGCCAATTCACATGCTGTTTTGAGGAAGCAATTTCATGGCCAAGTGGGGAACAAAGATCTTATCCAACAACTTTCCTTCACGATGACCTACATGGGGGTTTCAACCTCTGGAATCTGATATTCAGTATGTGCAGGTTTGCCCAACTAAATTTAAACCTGGTGTTTCAGTTCATCTATGCCATACAATCTGATCAAGGGAAGCCAATGGAACACCACTAATAGAATGAGTAGGATCATTCTGACAGAGAGAGTAAAATATAAGCCACTTGTGGCACATGTGTTTTATTACAGACATCCATAATTCTGAGCCTTGGATTTGAATACATGGTATAAAAGAAATGCCTTTGTAACTTAAGTGGAGAGAGAGGCCTTTGTCTGGGCTTAACTATGAACATCCATTCATTCTGTAACAGCAAAACAGAATTGGGGGGTATTTCTGACCCTTCCTGTGGATGTATATGTTTAAGCAGAAAGCCCAAATTATATACATAGACAATAAAGCAGTCTCAGTGTCCTCAATAAATAGCTCTCACTAAAGCCTCTGTAAAGAAGAATCAGTTTTAAATAGCAAGTATTTAGAGGCTACCAGAATCTTAGAAAACTATTTTTAAATGGCATCAATGAAACAAAAGGAAATGTGCTGAACCAGCATAACTAACTTCATTATATGTCCAAGGCCACCACACTAATAGGGCAAAGTCCTTCTTTTCTTCCCCACAACTGGCAAGGAATTTCAGATTCAGCATTCCATCCTGTGCAGCACAGACTTTGTGGCATCTTAGCTAAACTGTCTGCACAGCATGATTAATAGTATAATGTGTGGGTAAAACCATGGGACCATTGAAAAGAAGATCAGCCAAAATTTTTGTACAGACACCTACAGACAGTTATTTTATACTTGTAAAATATTTGGACTAGCTGGTGTTTAAGATTCCAAGCAGGATCCCAACTTGCAGGATTGGTCCCTCAAAGATAGGATCCAAAGCCCACTGAAGTCAATGGAAAGACTCCCAGGGACTTCAGTATCTATGCCCATTACCAATCCTGTGAGGCTGCCCAGAACTACCATCTCACCAGTGAAAAGTTAAAACTAATTTCCATTGCACATCAGTTAAAGTTTATTATTACTGCTGTGTGCATTCCATCTGCACCAACAACTTTGCTATAGTTCCTTATCTGTCTCTACTGTTATCTGTAGTATCTGAACACCTCACAATCTTTAATATATTTCACTCTCACAACGTCTGTGAGGAAGGGAAGTGCTATTATCTGCATTTCACAGATGGGAAACTAATGCACAGAGACTAAGACACCAATCTTTAAAGGTATTGAGGTGTCTTAGTCTCTGTGAATTAGTTCCCCATCTAATTTGCCCAAAATAACCCAAGAAATCTGTGGCAAAGTGGGGAATTGAATTGATGTCTCCCAAGTTCCACACTCGTGGTTGAACTCCTGGACCATCTTTCCTCAGCTGGATATATGTCCAAATGTATTAATAATTTGAATGGATATGCCTTAGAAATAAGAGCAAACTTTGAATATTTAAATAGTTTCACTGGGTAACTGGGACATTTGCTGCTGTCCTTAAAAGTTAAGGATGGGATTGAAAGGGTTGTATGTTTTCCATAAACCTTTACACTGCAGTGATTCCAATTAGTCTTTTAAAAGTTTCTAAAAATGCTGACTTACTCTTTCGGTGCCGTACAGTGATATCTGCCATCTAAGCATCAGCACAGCCATGCAGACAAGAATATGGTTTGTTTAAACTCTTCCCCTGCGAAAAACACTGGGCTCAAAAGAGTGCTATTTGGGAGGAAACACTGTGCTATTTGGGAGGAAAAATCTCACATCTGCTACCAAAATTCCATGTGGAGCGTAATAATCCCTCACACTTTGCTTTGACCTGCAGAATGGAAGATAGATTCACACTGTTTTGGAGAAACAGTGGATAGACATAGAAGAGCTCAGACTAACAGGAACACAAAGTAATGACAACAAGTTATAATGTAACATCAAGTGCAGGTCTTGGTTACCACATAAAAGTTCTCTGGAACAATCACTTTTATTGCATTGGCCTGGCTTTATGGTCATTATCCTGGGTATTTATTAGAACGATACCACATGTTTATTGCTTATGTCACTTTGAATTAATTACCACCCAATGCAACGAGATTGAACTCTGACCTTTCTATGTCTTTTAAACAATTTGTTTGCTATATGATTTACTATTATGTGATATTGAATTTTAATGACAAGTTATTGGTATAAGACTGTCTCTGATTGGGTGTACAAACCCCATGCTAGTCAAGAACAGGTTAATGAGAGCCCATGGGCTTAATCAGCCCCACCCCACTATGCTGGCAGTAGGTGTCAGATCTGGAGCTAAAATGGGAGAATCCAGCTTAGCTGGTGGTTGACTGGGGAGGGAAGTAGATCTTCGGCTCTCATTGGGAGGGAAACCTGGCTGAGGAAACTGAGTCAGATTGCTGGCTGTTAGAACCTCCTTGGGGGAAGGAAGAGGTGAGGCAGGGAGCCCAGATGAGTGCTAATTAGAAAAGGCAGACTCTGAGGAGGAAGGCTGGGTCCAGCCATTTATTGGGCTGGTTGGCCCTCCCTTTTGATTTTGTTATATTGTTTTTGAAGTTTGGAAGGGGTGGAACTTTGGCTCACTTAGCTAGATGGCTAATTTACCACAGCACTGGACTGTTCTGGATGTGGCTGCTGATCACTGAAGAAACCTGGAGGGAAACTGAGGCAGGGTGACTCGTGCCCTGGTGGACCACAAGGGGGTGCTGTGGAGACCGAGCCTGCTACATTCTCACATACTCACAGTCCTAGTTCCTGAGAGGGATTGCACCTACTGCACTTCTGCATGCCAGAAGATGTGGAGCAAACTGTCTGTTTAAAGCAGAAGCCCCTGGTAATGGAAAGTTGAGGATGAGAGATTATCATACAGATCACGATTCTTTAAATACTCAGTACTAAATGTCACTGTACCTTAGCCCCACATAAGCTGACTTGCCACTGCTGGTGCTCATATGTCAGCATAGCTTCACTGACTTCAGTGGAGTTAGTCCTGATTTCCACTGGTGTAAGTGAGTAGAGACTCAGACCCATGGTATTATCTTTTGCAGCGGTGCTTGTTATGGCTTTGAGTGAAATTGCCACCCAAATCCAGAGTAATTGGGCTCTGTGCAAAGATCTAAATGGGGGTTCTGAGGATGGAATCACTGCTACAAGTCACAGGCAGGCAGGCCATGAGGCAGGTGCTCAATTTCTCCACAACTGGAGTAATAACCAATTGTCCCTTTCCACCCACTCTGCACAAGATTTGAGCTACTATATCTACATAATTCCACTGTACTTTTGGGACTGAGGGAGCAATTCAGATAGACTGGATGATCGAATAGTTATTTTCCATCCCTAACTTGTATGATTCATATCAACAGTGAGAACAGAAAATCATCTGAGTGGTTGTGATTCAGGTGTTAAGCCTATTAAGGAAAGTGATTAGGGCTGGTGGAATGCCTCTTTCTGCGTGTCATAATCCTTTCACCTCCGACCTGCAATGAAACTTTACTGCCATTGTTGAATGAACACATGCAAAATGAAATACCTCTAGGTAATGCGGTGATTACTATTGCTAACTCATATACAGCACTAGCCAGTTACTGTACTTGGAATGAGTTGGTGGGGAATCTGAAGTGGACAGACTCAGCATAAGCAAGACATTGCTGCTTCTATTTTTTCCTTCTTCTCTTGTCACTTGTCCCCCTTCGCAGGATGATAGTGATTCTGAATGTAAAAACAGTATAGCTCAATTACTCTTTTTTTGCGTGTGGCTATCTCACCGAAGAAACATCCTATCTTTTTGTTTTCTGAAAAAGTCCCACTAACTTAAGGATATTAGATTTCCAGTAGCTGATACACACTCCCCTGAAAATGAAGAGGAAGACTTCTAGTGAAATCCTAATTTTGATTATGGCTGTACTAAGGAGACAAAGCGATGTAATGGCCACTGTCACAGTACTTGGGGCAACAGAAATGTGAGTACTTTTGCCAGTAACACAAAGCTGCAAGGGACCACTTGTTCTATATGGACCTGATCCAAAGCCCACAGAACGTGTGGGCCATATAGCCACTCTTATTATACTGTGCTCTTAGTAGGTGGATACACCTGGAGAGTCCCAGTGACATGCTATTGATGGCTGTTACCAAGCCTCTAAATTCTCATGAAAGCATGTTGCTATTGGTTTTTGAGCTTCGATAATTTTGTCATAGAAGAAAATAGTTTTCTCCCATAAAAAAGCTTTCCCGAGCTCTCTGACTTCCAGTGAAGTCCAGCACGGAAACCGGTTAGTACACTTAGTCCTTCTCTCTATGGTTATAGGTGCCACATGTGGCTTTGTGGGTTGTCATGAATCCAACTCTGAGGGATGGCTGGATGCCAGGATCAGACACAACAAAGAAGTCTTGAGATGGGAAGTACCTATTTAGGTCATGTTCTCCACGCCTCTATGCAGGGTTCTCTCTACAATATACTCTCAAGTTCCTTGTCCAATTCAATTTTAACTGCCTTGAGAAATGTCTCTCACTTCCCTAGGGAGGCTAGTTCACAGTATAACACACATTGCTGTTGGATGCTTTATCCTGATATTCAGCCTACATTTTCATTGTCTTTTATTTCATCCCATTGTTTATAATTTTGCTCAAGGTCATCCAGGGGTATTTCTTCTTCTTTGGTGTTCAAGTAACATTCATCTCTAATAAATTTGGCTATTTTCCTTTATTAATCTTATGGCACTGTCAAGGTTCTTCCCCCACTCTGAACTCTAGGGTACAGATGTGGGGACCTGCATGAAAAACCTCCTAAGCTTATCTTTACCAGCTTAGGTCAAAACTTCCCCAAGGTACAAAATATTCCACCCTTTGTCCTTGGATTGGCCGCTACCACCACCAAACAAATACTGGTTACTGGGGAAGAGCTGTTTGGACACGTCTTTCCCCCCAAAATACTTCCCAAAACCTTGCACCCCACTTTCTGGACAAGGTTTGGTAAAAACCCTCACCAATTTGCCTAGGTGACTACAGACCCAGACCCTTGGGTCCTAAGAACAATGAACAATCCTCCCAACACTTGCACCCCCCCCCCTTTCCTGGGAAATGTTGGATAAAAAGCCTCACCAATTTGCATAGGTGACCACAGACCCAAACCCTTGGATCTGAGAACAATGAAAAAGCATTCAGTTTTCTTACAAGAAGACTTTTAATAAAAATAGAAGTAATTAGAAATAAGAAATCCCCCCTGTAAAATCAGGATGGTAGATACCTTACAGGGTAATTAGATTCAAAACATAGAGAACCCCTCTAGGCAAAACCTTAAGTTACAAAAAAGATACACAGACAGAAATAGTTATTCTATTCAGCACAATTCTTTTCTCAGCCATTTAAAGAAATCATAATCTAACACGTACCTAGCTAGATTACTTACTAAAAGTTCTAAGACTCCATTCCTGATCTATCCCCGGCAAAGACAGAATATAGACAGACACACAGACCCTTTGTTTCTCTCCCTTCTCCCAGCTTTTGAAAGTATCTTGTCTCCTCATTGGTCATTTTGGTCAGGTGCCAGCGAGGTTACCTTTAGCTTCTTAACCCTTTACAGGTGAGAGGAGATTTCCTCTGGCCAGGAGGGATTTTAAAGGGGTTTACCCTTCCCTTTATATTTATGACAGGCACATATACCACTCTTGAAGAGACACTGTCAGTCTAAGGGGGCTGATCCAACCCCACTGAAGTCAATGGAAACACTCCCAAAGATTCCAGGTAGGTTTTGATCAAGCCCATAGGGAACTTGTCAAGAAGCAGGGCCTGCAGCAGAATTAGGCTGGAAGCAGAATCTACAACAGGACCAGTCTCTGGGCAACGTAACAAGAACAGCTGGCTTGTAGTAGGCTGTCTGATTGGTTGAAAGGATCAGCAGACTGACTCTTAAGCCCAGCTCCGGGTGTTCAGCAGCTGCTCAAAGCGTTAGCCCACGTCTAAAATACTGCCGGCTTTGGACCCAGCCCTTTGCCTGCCTTGCCTCACTCTGGACTCTGACTCCTTGCTCCTGATTCTGGTTCTGACATTTGACTCTGGCTCTGATTCCTGGCTACTGATGCCTGCTCTGACTACGAGGCACGACTGCCCACCTCCTGGTCACTGACAGATCTATAGCTAAAATCATTTAAATAGCATACATTAATTTATAATCCTGTCAAATACTAATAATTTTTAAATGCTAGATTACCTACTACTTTGGCTATTTTATTCTTTGCTAGGGGTTTTTATTTCTTGAAGATTGTATGATTTGAGGATCTTACTTTAAAGAAGGCTTAACTCAATCAACAGACATCATTATGTTAGCTTTTTGATTTGATTCCTTATTACGTGTCATATGCTGAGTCTATTTTTGTAATGGTCCCTTTCTCTTTTCAGTATCCCTGTGTAACTAGATCAGTGGTTTTCAACCTTTTTGCATTTGTGGACCCCTAAAAATTTCAAATGAACGTGCAGACCCCTTTGGAAATCTTAGACATAGGCTGCAGACCCCAGGTTGAAAGCCACTGAACTAGGTTGTCTGAGCAGCACCCCCTTGTGGCCTGTGATGGCACTACTCACCCTGCTGCAGGTTTCTGGGTGTCGCCCTCCATAGATTTGGGGTAGTGGTGCCTCAAGCTTCCAGGTATTCCCTTCTGGGAGTGCCAGAGTCCAAACAAAAGGGGAAAACAGCAATGTCAGAATCAATATCTACAGGTTTGTCAAAAGGGCCCTTGTGTGTTTCCGGGAAGCTAGTCCCTTTCAGTCCGTCCTCCTGGGCCTACTTGTCCCATCCTCCAAATAGCTCACACAGGTGGCAAGTTGCCTTAGGCTCTTGGCTGGAACCAGGCTTCCCTACTTGAGGAAGTAGCAGACTTCTGCTCTCCTTCCTGGTCAGCCCTGGACTGGGCTAGGTCTCCCTCTTTTAGCTTCTCTCTCCATGCCTGACATTGACAGCAGGTGTAGTGGAATGGGTTCAGTGGGCTCGCCTTATCAGTCTTGTTGCCACTGGAGAGTCTCTCAGTCTCCCTAACCTTCTTGTTGCCAGTATGAGGCAGAAAGGCCCCATCGCACTTTGTTATACAAATAAGGCCTGATTATATCTGATCCCAGTTATACAGGTGGGGACTGGTGTAAGTATACATAGTCCATTGAAGTCAATGGAGCAACACTGACTCGCACCAGCTGAGGAGTATACCTGTATTTTTCACTAGTAATATAGGCTGTGCATATGATGTATATTGACAGCAAGACCTCTTATGATACAAAGTTTACACTGGAGCATAATTCTTGCCGCATATATTGGATCCACTATTTGTATTGTGGTAGCATCTAGAAGCTCCTGTCATGGACCAGTGCTAGGTGCTGCACAAACAAAGAACAAAAAGATGGTCCTTGCCCCAAACAACTTCCAATCTAAATATAAGACAAGAAACAACAGGTGGATTCAGACCACCGGTCAAGGGAAGCACAGGGAAACAATGAAACAATATTGGTCAGCCTGATAGGTAGCGATCTCAGTGCACCAGCTATAGAACCATTTAGGTTTTCTGAGGATAACTTTCATTCTTCTTTTAGACAATGAGGCAAATGGCCTGATCCTTTTTGCCTTACTCACATGAGTAGCCCTTTTGGGTCAAATACTTTGACTTACTTTTGGGCCAAGATATAAGAAATAGCAACTTTCATAGAAGAGCCGTCTCAGTCTGAAAGAGCAAGCTGACAGCTGTGCAATAAGTTTCCTGCCAGAGAGGTGACCATGGAAAGCAAAACATCTACCATTGTGTGACAAAATCCATCCACTCTTTAATTGCACCTCAACTGCAGCCATCCAGAGACACAGTGCTGTACAATTTGATTATTTTTACAGTGTGCACACCAAATTTCACTAAGAAGTGGCTGGGAAAGTGTGCTTGCCTGCTCTGTGCATGAGACATCACCATTTGGAAGGAGCTGTGTGTTAACATTATATGATTTGGACCATGCACTGACTGAGCATTGTATAATTACACTTCCTGATAGTCATATTAACTTTGTTTTGCAACCATTTACATGTAGCTAATTTCAGGGAGTGTTGCTTTTAGAGCTGGTTGGGAATTTTCCGACAAAACGTTTTTCATCAGAAAATGTCAGTTCCTTAAAAGCGAAGAGGTTGGTTTTGATGTCTACATTTATCTGAAATAAAGTTTCAAAAATGTCAAAAGAGGATATTTCAACAGTTTTGAAAAAAATATTTTTCAGTTCAAAATGACTAATTTGAAATGTAAATCTATACTTCAAAAGAAGTGAAAAATCAAAATGAAACACTTAAAAATTATTAAAACAAACCACTTTGACCCAATCTGAATTTGTTTTGGATTACTGGGAAATGGAAATGTTCAAGACTTCAACTCAATGTTCAAGACCCTCTCTCTCCCATCCTGAAATGGGACAAACTCTTTACATCTCAAACTCTCATGAGATGGGAAAACCATTTCCCACCCAGCTCCTGTTGCTTTAAGCATGTTTACTTGAAAACACAGCTACTGCTGCACCAAGGCCAGGTCAGTAGAATATGAATGTGATATACTTCCCAGAAGGGACTGAGCTAATAGGATTGGTGTAGATCTAGCTGCACGTTATAGATGGTACTTGCTAAAAGCAAGGTTGAACAAAGTTACCATTATAACCACCGCTTTCACAAACTCATAACTTTACAAAAAAAGTTCCAGGTTTGGGCTCAAATTTTGCATGAATGATCTCTGGTCAAATGTGAATTTGTTTAGATAATATCAGCAAAATTCCTCCCTTTAAAAAACACATTTCAGTGAGAGTGGGGAAAATACATTTCTTGTGTTTTAAGAATGCCTCTCCTAATCTCAGTGGGGTGGGGGATATTTGATCAGACCGGCAGGAGAGGGACAATCCCTGAAGTTCTGGAGAAGGAGGGTTAGGCTTGGCTGCTCACCCTGCTCCCCATCTGTAATATTATGTGGAGATCCAGCTTGAGCTAGGAGATGAGTGCAGGGGACTGGACTAGATGACCTCTCAAGGTCCCTTCCAGTCCTATGATTCTATGAGGGTCGGGGAGGAGGAGAATGTCTGTCATTTCCCCCCTTCTGTATGTTAAGCCCTCAAAGAATGCAACACCATTTAAACCAATGGCAATTAACCATAGGAACAATGTAGCTAGGTTTATAATGCATTTTCCATCACCTGAAGCCTTTATATCAAGATGGGATGTGTTTCTAAACTTAGTGCTCACCCAGAAATTTGGGGCCTGATGCAGGAATCACTTGGTGAAATTCTATCACCTTTGTTATGCAAATCAGACTGGATGGTTATAATAATCCTTTGTACTCCTAAAATCTATGAATCTATAATCTTTGACAGCTGTTGCTTTCTTTAGTAGTCTTTTAACAGTCTTCAGTGGCTGTCTGTCCAAACCGTTTGGTTGTGGATATCTAAGTGATATACAAGAGCATGTTTGAATTTCAGCTCTCATGGAATTATTCACTTACTATGGAGGCGCCAGTCAGAGCTCCATAGCTGAAGGTTGAGTTAAGCTTTGCAGTTAAACTGGAGTCCATTGACTGGGCTTATCTCTTGACATATGCCAGGCCTCTCTGGGACATTTTGTGTAATTAATCACAATGTTGCACGTGGTATTCTGGGTCATATGATTTCGTCAGGAAAAATTACTCGATCCTATTGCCAGGCGGACAGGTCTGTTCCCAAGGGTTTCTGTGGAACATCTATATTCTTTGTTGATTTGATCTCCAGTTAAGTTTTGTTCATTCACAAGAATTATTTTAACTTGCACATCCAACTCTCTGTGCATCTAACTGCAATAAGTGTTGCCCTTCTACTAATGATACTTGAGCCTCAGGTCTTCTTCTGCTATGCCTACTTTCTCTTCCATTTGGGAGTTTAATCAGTGCATCTACATAGCTGCAAATCCAGAAGCCTTGCCTTTCCAGAGATTCCCTTCAACCAAAATTCTCTTTGTGAGGGATCCCCAGAGGGTCACTGCTATGCTTTATACAAGGAATGCAGACCCCTAAGTGAGACGTCACATCCTTACATACACATTTTTTTTGCACCACAGCTGGCCTTAGGTGCACTTCAGGCTACAAGGCAATTAAATATGAAGCTAACTTAGCTGAAAATATATGACTGATTCATGCATAGTAGTTCTCACTATTACTGTGTTTTATTTTATTAAAAGTTGTTTAAGAAGAGTTTAATATGTACTTTGATATATATGTTTCTTGTGGATTCTATATGACTGGCAGCCAGAACAGTACTAGAACTTATTAAACATATGAATGTATGGTTGTAGAAAAAATACATATTGCAGTGTATCATTTGAGAGTATTTTTGGTAGTACAGAATAGTAATTTTCAGAAACCATAAATCAGAGTCTATGGATAACATGCGGAACTGATTTTTGTCATATTACACAGTAAAAAAATCCACAAGTAATGTCTCTGACAAATTATTCAACTATAAAATGATTGTTTCAAGAAACCATGGTTGAAGCCAAACATTTCATAATACAAATTTACTCAAGATCTACCTCCCACCATAGATTTGTATTCCAGGGATTATGATTTGAAAGCTGTTTCTTTTTACAGCTACAGAATAATTATGACATCAGTGTTGTGAGTTCCAGAGCAAAATGAAGAGTGTAGAGTCCTCTTTAATATAATCTCTTATCTAACTCTATTTTAGCTACTTCAGAGTGCTTTGATTTCTTAACATTAATTACAATCAGCCCTCTTTGCCTCAGTAAATTCCCTAAATATCTATGTATGACTTCGTTCAATGTTTGTGTTTAAAATGTGTTTGATATTTTTAATTTAACAAATAGAAAAATTTGGTCTTGATGGACTATTTACGTGAATAAGAAGTTCCGGATTAGGCCTGTAATATGCACATAATGGTAGCATGTAGACACTACTCACATGGGACTTTGGGGCACAATTGTCTCCTCCAGGCTGAAGAATAGACTGCAAAGTCCAATAATCAGTTTGAAAAACTGCACAAAACATCCCAAATGGAAAGCAGGGTTATTGCTTTACTCAGAGTACTGCAAGGTTGTCCCTAATGTGGGCAAGCAGTGCACAAAGGCAAGGTGTACTGGACCCATAGAAGTGCCTTTTATTCATCAGATGACTTCATGGAGGATAGTCCATCAATGACTATTGGCCAAGATGGCCAGGAACTCAACCCCATGCTCTGGGTGTCCCTAAGTCTCCAAATGCCAGGAGTTGGGACTGGACAACAGGAGGTGGATCACTTGCAATTGCTTTGTTCTGTTCATTCTCTTTGAAGCATCTGGCATTGGCCACTGTCGGAATTCAGGATACTGGGCTCACTGGACCATTGGTCTGACCCAGCATGGCTATTCTTATGTTCATTCCACACTCCTGTTTCTGTAGGTACGGTACATTGCACATATTTCAGAGAATAATATTTTTGTGCTTATGCTGTAAAATGTCTTTCATCCATGATCAAGCTCTTGTACAGATGTTTGCAAGTGATAGCTGACCATCCCACTGACAAAGTTATATGTTAAGAAATACTGCTCTACAGTACCTGTAGAGATAAATAATCACTAGAACTGAGGCTGAATGGCAATGTTTGAATGTGAACGTCCCCAAAATCTCTTTATTTGTGGCTGTGGTTTGGCCCAATAGTGAAACAGGGACAAGCTGAACAGTTCAGATCTGGATCCACTTTCCCAAAGTTGAGTGTGTTTGCACGAAGGATTTTGGTTTGGATCTATTTCTAAAAACTTTCTTTAGGAGATTTCAGAGGAATTAAAGCTTCAAAAATCAAGGCTTGTATTGAAACAAGGAGGCTAAAGGCAGCATGCTGATGTTTTCATGGTCTTCTCTTTTTCTAAAACCGGAGCACAATTGGAGGCTTACACAGAGCATGAGACAAAAGCTGCAGGGTGAACTGAACTGCGGTATCATGAAAACTTGGCCAAAAAGCAAAGAGAAGAAGTGCATTAACTCAGTAATTTTTTTTCTTTGTCTGAGGGAGTCTTTGCAATCACTGTATACAGCAGCTTTTTTCTTTTTCACTTTCTATCCACGGTCTCTGATAGACAGCATTGCAATTCCTACTGTACTGCATATCATTTCAGCTGTTAAAGGAAGCACAAGATAATGAACAAAAAGAGCTTTAGTAATGACTAGAGCTGGTCAAATAGCATTTGTCTGAACCAGAGTAACGTGAGATTTTTCAAAGTTTTGCTTGTAAATCATTGCAAAATGGCCCCGTTAGCTGCAAAAGTATTAGTTTTTAAGTGTTCTATGAGCTCTATTTTTTTTATTACACATTTTCACTCTGAGTTGTTGGCTTCAGCTATCTTCTGTTCCCGGGGCAGGGATTAATTACATAGTGCTGTTTCTGCTCTCTGATTTGTGCATGGCACACCATAACTCCACAAAACACTGTCACAGCCTAAGTAGCAATGCTAATGTCTTAAAAATGATTATAGAAGGAGAAAAAATCCCTCATAGCCATTTTAAATACAGCTGTCATTCAGATTATTTTTTATTACTGAGAAGATTTATCCAAATTACATGTTAAACATTACCTTTGTTCAATCCTCCTGATTTTTTTAATTTGAAAGATCATTTGCATCAGAACAATAAATAGAATCCTTTGAATTGTTTCCTGCATTAAATTATCTAAGAAACCTGTAATTCTTATGCTAGGGTTGGTGGCAATAACAAGGGCAGGGTTCCTGATATCTAGGGGGTTGCTTTTTTCAAAAATAACAAAAATATGGCCTGAGTTACCACCCAGAGTCTCACTTATATCTCCGCTGTTTATCTCATTTTACTTTGTTTTCCCTGGTTGCCCTTATTGGGAAGCACTTCTTCACTCTCAAGCATTCTTGACTATTTTGGAACAGAGAACGTGCATTGAAAGAATAGGGAATGAAAACAATGGAACATGGGACACACAGCCTATATATATCTTCAAATTAAAGATTAATACTGTGATGGGTTGGATCACAGAAACCCCCTGGGAGCTGCTACCTGATGTGCCAAGACTACTTCTGCCCCTGCTTTCCTGCCCAGTCAACTTTGGACTTCAGTACCCTACCTGGTTTGAGCCAGATCCGCTAGCCTGCTGCAAACCCAGACCCAGGTTTGAACCACGCCCCCTAACAGCTGTAGGCTTAACTGAAAGCAGTTTACAGAAGCGTGCCTGTCTTTAACACTCAGATGCCCAACTCCCAATGGGGTCCAAACCCTAAATAAAGCTTATACAGGGTAAACTCATAAACTGTTTGCCCCCTATAACACTGATAGAGAGATATGCACAGCGGTTTGCTCCCCCAAGTATTAATACATACTCTGGGTTAATTAATAAGTAAAAAGTGATTTTATTAAATACAGAAAGTAGGATTTAAGTGGTTCCAAGTAGTAACAGACAGAACTAAGTGTATTATCAAGCAAAATAAAATAAAACCCGCAAGTCTATGTCTAATAAAACTGAATACAGACAAAACGTCACCAGTTCCAGTAAGCTTCCTTTTACAGACTAATCTCCATCTAGTCCGGGTCCAGCAATCACTCACACCCCCTGTAGTTACTGTCTTTTGTTCCAGTTTCTTTCAGGTATCCTTGGGGTTGGAGAGGCTATCTCTTTAGCCAGATGAAGACAAAATGGAGGGGTCTCCCACGGTCTTAAATAGACTTTCTCTTGTGGGTGGAGACCGCCTCCTCTCTCCTATGCAAAGTCCAGCTCCAAGATGGAGTTCTGGAGTCACCTGAGCAAGTCACATGTCCATGCATGACTCACAGTTTTTACGGGCAGAAGCCATTGCCCACATGTATATTGAATGTCTCCAGGAAGACTTCTTATGTGGATTGGAGCATTCCAAGATGCATTGTTCCTTAAGTGCGTCTTGATTGGGCATTTAACTTTGCGAATTCCTTTCTCCAGGAACTGACCAAATGCTCTACGAAGGTTATTTAGAAATCAAGCCAGTACATGGCCAATATTCATAACTTCAAATACAAAAATGATACATGCATACAAATAGGATTAATAGATTCAGTAGATCATAACCTTTACATAGATATGTTACATGGCATATGTAGCATAGAACATATTCCAGTTATATCATATATAGACATAAGCATATTTCCATAAAGTCTTATGGGGAGCACCGTCACAAAGAGAACCCACTGTAAATTACAGAGAGTTTATTCAAGTCTTCCCCAATCTGGTACCCCACTCATGATATGTCAGTCAGTCTCAGGGTAGCCCAGGTCATCTGCAGATCCCGTCTTCTCCTGTCACAGCTGCCTGGTCATGGTCCTACCCTGTGCTATGGCCAGCTGGTTCAGCTCTCTGGTTCAGCTTGCCCCAATCTCTGAGTGGGTCAGGGCCCTGTAAAGGTGGCTTAATTCACCCTCTGCCAGTCCTCACTAGGAGTCCTTTCCACCACCGCTGGTCCAGAGTCCAACCTGTCACTACCAGTTCACATTGCCTTTTCTGAAGAATTGTCTCTACTCTGCATGTTTGGTTGGGCCACATTAGCAGCAACTACTGCTAGAATCTGCATGACTGGACTTTCTTCAAGCTGCTGGCTTTCCAGATGGGGAAGTGAGAGCAATAGTGGATCCCTAGACAGACTCCTCACCAGGGAGAGAAGAGAGAACCCTTTCTTCCAATTTTTCCCCGTTGTGTTCAAACTCCACTATCCAACTGTGCAAGATTGGAATTAGGTTAGGATGACCCCTAGCCCAGGATATATTTAGCACAATTCTTGTGTCCTTTTATGGTACAATAAGGACAATTATTACCCCAAAACTCAAAACTTAGTCAAACATTAATTCAAGCTACAAAACTTTTATGGTGGAATTATGGGTAACAAAAATGCAAATTAAGCTAGTTTATTCTATCTTTCCTCTGGACACCAATCGAGAGGAGTAGAGTGATTTATTTCTCTGAGCCTATACTCTGGAGTTTACAATTAAAACATTGCATAGCTTATATATTGGTACCTTACAACTCTGTATCTAATACACAGCATGGCCAACTTTTAAAAAAATGGACATCTAAAATTAGGCCCCTATGTCCATATTTAAGTGCCTGATTTCAAAAACTGCTGAGCACCCACAAGCTCCGTCAAGACTCTAGGTGCATAAATATGAATTTAAGAGCATAACTTTAGGCACTCTTTTTTAAAAATCTTGGCCTGTGTATTTATGTAACATACTATTGCTGTATATTTTTATGTGAATTAAAAATTTGAAGGAGTTTGCCTTTTGTTTTGAATTAAAGTGCTGTGTCTGAATTAAAGTTTTAGTAAATTCAAGTTAAAGCGATAGGCTGTGCATTTTGTCTCATTAGAGAAGCAAATGGACCTTATTATTCTTAAGAATTTTGCAGGAGAGAGCTGGACATTGCAAAACACCTAGGTTTGGGAAAGTTTAGGACTGCAGGTGTGTTGGGCCACCAAGTCTGGTAAGAGTGTGTCCATGACAACTGCTGGCTGGCTGTTGGATTCAAAGTGGTTGAGTCAGAGCTGTACAGTATACAGAACACAGAGTGCATGCTGGCTGTGTGTGTGTGTGTGTGTGTCCTAGACAGAACCTCGAGGGAGGTTATAATACAAATGGTGACACAATCTCTCACTGGTCTGAATTTTATCTCAGAATGTGAGAAGGATTCATTTACTTAAAGCAAGTCTCAGACAACCATTTCTAACATAGGATCCTTTCCAGTTGTTAATTTCCCTCCATGATTTAGATCCTGCTCCAGCTCCTATTGAAATCAATGTCTTCACTCCTATTTCGTTCAGTGGTGAAGGACTGGGTCCTTAAAACTGGTGAAGTGAACGTCTAAACCTGTTTTAACCCTCAATTATCCCAACTCACTAATGCTCCACATTTCTGTCCCAGAAACCGCAGGGGGCAAGTCCATTTCTCTTTTCTTAAACCTTGGATTTGGTAATGGTTGTTAATAATAAAAGACCAAGGCCCTTATCCTGCAAGCTACTTCATGCAGGTGGATTTATGCAGGGTCCCATTAAAGTCAGTGGGGCTCTGGGCAGGCATAGGGATCTGTTAACATGGAACAGATTCCAGGATCGGAACCCAAGACTTTTGTATGAGTGAAAACATTTTTGTCTAATCATCTGAGAACTGGCCCATTGGTGTAAATCAGTGTAGCTCAACTAAAGTCAATATAGCTATGCTGCTTTACCCCAGTTGAGAATCTGGCCCAACATATTTTATTTGCTCACTAACCTGGAAAAATAGGTGCATAGAAATTTGTAAGGCTACTTTAAACAGGGCTGCATTAAAGGCACCTGGTCTACAGCCGTCAGAACATACAAGCTAAGCAGGTTTAACCTGGGCAGTAGGTGGCTGGGAGACATTCAAGAAATACTAGGTGCTCGTGATGGGGTGTGCTCTCCACACTAGCCCTGCAAGAGCTGATGTAGGCCAGGTGGGCCCAATCAGCTAATTAGGCTGGAGGCAGCCAATTAGAGAGAAGCTCACCTGTGAGGGACAGATGGGGCTTCTACAAGACAGGAAACTGGAAGTAGAGGGGGCTGCAGGGAGGGAGTCTGCAGTCACTCCCTGAGAGAAGGGAGGAGTGTTTGAGGGGCTGCAAATATGAGTTGCCTAAAGTTACTTCCTGGGAGGAGGTAGTGAAGAGACTGGCAAATCCAGAGGAGTGGGGAGAGCCAGAAGCTATGGAAGTGGCCCAGGGAAAGGCAGCAAGGTACAGGGAATGGACCTTAGCTGATATGTAAAGGGAACCAGGAGTAGAGTGTGGGCCTGGGTTGTCCTGCCTGCCACTGTAGGAGTGGCACTGGGAAGCAGAAGACTGCCTGATACTACTGGAGAATTTTGATACTTCTGTCTCCCCTCCACCCTGGAGGGGGAAACCACAATAGTGACCTGGCTGGAGGGCTGAGTCATGAAGAGGAGAGCTGCAGCTCCTGAGAGTGAGAGAGGGGCTGCAGAGGAGAAACTGATGGGGTGTAGCTGCTGGAAGGAGTGTTGGCCTGACCAAGCTAATCCCCAGAGCTGCCAGGAGGTGGTGCCATCCGGCAGTGAGTAGAGCAAACTGTCACAGTGCTGTGAGAAGTGATACTGCTGCATCTGTAGGTGACCCAGTCTGCATGCAGCACTGTCCCCATGGCATTGGGTGAGGTAGCTTACTATATTTCACTTGTTCATTTAATCATAAACATTAAAAATCAGTTGAGATAATTCTGTCCTGATAGAGAAATGAAGGTGGTAGGTTGGGGGAGAGAGGAAATAACATGGTGGCACCTGTATGGTTAATCAGTGAGGCCTGGTCTGGCTCCCACTGAAGTCAATGGAAAGACTCCCCTTGACTTCAGCAGGAGTTAGCTTGGACCCTGATTGTGGCTTCCATTCAGCCAAGCACTTCAGCTTGTGTTTATTGTCTTGCTGAATAGAGATGGTTGGCTGAAGTGGGCATTGTATGAGTAAAATTCGAAAGGCCTGTATTGACATTTTTGACAAGTTTATAGTCCATGTTAAATGTCTAAGAGTGGGATCATCAAAGGAGACTATAGGAATTAGGTGCCTGACTCCTACTGAACTTCAATGGCATTTGGGTGCCTAACTTCTTTAAAGGCTCTAGAAAAGCCCAACCTAAGTGCTTTAGGGATGTTGATATCTGGGGTCAGTTCAACACTTCACATCACTAGTCTGGGAACACTTAAAAAGTGA
Source organism: Natator depressus (assembly GCF_965152275.1). Lineage (NCBI taxonomy): Eukaryota > Metazoa > Chordata > Testudines > Cheloniidae > Natator > Natator depressus. Next base: position 22,797,941 of record NC_134235.1, read on the forward strand.
TGTAAGAACAGTTGTGCTAAGAGCAGCTGAAGTAATGGTATTTCATGGGTGAACATGATAATATTGAAAGCATAACACAGCTCCTAGAATGGCTCTGGCTAATATCGGGAGCAATACTTTACCTTTATAAAATGAATATGAGAACTTACAAGTGAAAACTTTTTTTGACTGCCAGTATGAAGAAAAAACATCAAATAAATGAGTCATCTATGGACCTGGAAAGAGTTTGGGAAACAGATGTTTTTACATTCAGTACAGATGTTTTGTGATAACAGCTCTTTGAGAATAGATGCAACAAGAACTCACTCTCATTGAAAAATGCCATGGGATTTCACCAAAAAAGGCATTCATCAAAATATATGAAGACAGATTTTGATGCTATTGTATGATGTAAATGATGTGGCCAACAGATCACAACAGTGATCTCTTTGTGGGATAGAGGTATAGATTAGGTACTTATAAATTAACATGAGGTAAACTCACAGAAGAGGCTTTCAGGGGGTTAGGGGAGAGGTGGAAAATGAAGCTGAGATGCTAAGTAGGGTGGTGCTGCAGATTATTTATTGCACTGCCAAGAGATTAAATGATAACTACACAGTACCTATAAAATACCTTTAATGGAAACAAGCTTAATGACAATGCTGCTGTTTAATAAGCGCATAGTACCTAGGGCCTGATGAAAAGCCCCTGAATTGGAAAGACTCTGTGGATTTTGTATCAAGTCATAATAGCTCAAAAAGACACCATCTATGGAGTTACACTTATGTACACGAGAGCAGTAGAATCTAGACCAATGTTGTCACTTATTATTCTATGCTTATTGTTATTCCTTGATCTGCTAAGTCTTCACATCCACTGTAGATAAGGACTAGAATAAAAATAAAGGGTGAGATCCACCCCTCTCGCTGGTCCCTTTATGTTGAATGAAAAGGCTGATACAACATAAAGGGGCCCTAAAAATCTTGTATCTGGCTTGAAGAGGTTCCCTCAGTACAGGCGCTGTGGGGGACATGTCTGGTGAAGGGGTATGCTGAGGACAAGGCTGAGGGCAGGAGCGATGTATTGTCAGCAGGGCCATAGCATGAATTTCTATAGAAATTCTGCCATAACTTAAGCAAGCCCCATGGCAGTCTGTTCTGTCACAGGCCTCTCCAGCCCCTGGAGTAGCCCAGGATCAGGAAGGCACAAAGGTGGCTTAAAGCACCATAGCCCCCAAAATCTGGCTCCTGAGCTGTGAGTTCTGCATTGCACCTTGGAGGCACAGCATAGAATCTCATCCCAAAAGACCCAATCTACTCCTATATCAAATGTGTCTTTCTGTTCTTCAAACCAGCACCCATGGGCAAAGGCTTCCAAAGAAACTCCAGGAGATGCAGAGTTATGATCCACTATAACATGAATCAAACAAGATCTCTTTTGTAAGCTCCATGTAATAACGTCAATTCAGTAATAAACTGGGACACAATTAAATTAGGCAAACTGATCATCTTCTGTCAAAATTTCACATTGCAATGAGTGGTTCCTTGAGAAAGCAGCAACATTTTGGTCCTAAGAGACTTTCTAATCACAAAATTACCAAGTGGTTGGCAGGACGTGCACTAAATTTACCATGAAACCACTTATAAAAATAATAATGTGTATAGGATAAGGACATTCATGATTACAAACCAGGACGAATATGTTCCTACATTGTGTTATTGGATACTTTGCTGACTTTAGAACACCAAAGAACCCAATGGAGTCCCATGAGATGTAAGTTACTGAAGAAGGCAGTCACTAGATTCTAACAGTAGTTTTAATTTTAAACAAAAGTACAGACGACTTTTCTGTATAATCAAATTGATCACCTATTATACTTGGAGCTATCACAGTGCAACTGGCTGAGTTAGGAGAGGCTGCTGTAGTTTTCCAAAAGCAATACCAGCAGAACAAAACCCAACCTACCACACGTGTTTTTGCAGACCATTTTTAAAGCTGCCCCTCTAAGTTAGCTTCTTGTTTTCCCAGTGTCAGAGCCCCAATGTAATTAGAGACCCTGTAAGTATAGTCTGTAAACTGAAGTGTCAAGTTTCAGTTAGCACTTGGGGATTATCTTGTACCTTGATCCAGAGCAAGATGGTTATTTCCTTTGTGATCCTTTCAGATGTCTGCTCATCAGCAATCAGATGAAACACACTGACTTTCATATATCAGTTCCAGCTAGTTAATATTTCTAAACATGCACGAACATTAGGCAATATTCTTCTGGCAAGAGTTTGACTTGGACTGGGATGTGAATGAAAGTAGGCTACCTGCTAATGCCCCTGCACAGAAAAGGCCCTCACTTTGGGTTTGATGTACAGGGTGCTGCACTTACCCTATCCTCTCCCACCAAGTGGAGGTGATGCGGAGGGCTACTGAATGGGAGAACCTTGACTTTGTCCCCTAAACACTATGGCCAGTAGGGCTAAGCTGGTCGAGGGTTTAGGGACAATGTAGTAATACAGCCCAGCAGCAAGCTACCAACTCTTGGAGCAAGGGGAGCTGGAGGGAAAGAGGGGGCATGGGAAAGTAACTATGATTCTTGTTCCAGGGATGATTCAGGGGTAGCACAGAAACTCACTGCCCTTTCCTATGAGCTGTGTCCTTGACACGCAGTTTAGCCCATGGCTGTTAATCATGCCTCTATGGTGTTAATGACTATAAACAACACCTGTAAAAATTCATAATTACCATGTAAATAGAGGCAAACCCTTTGCTGGGTCAAGAAAGAGGAATTGGGTCAGATTCTGCTTTCATGCCTTGTTCTAAACTAGGGATTTTCCACTAGTGGAAAAATCCCTAGTATAGAGAAGCCTTAAATTACACCAATGTAAATTACTCAGGGAAATGCATTTTTAACAAAGGGGTAAAAAAGATGTTAACCAAGAACAGGAGTAATCTTTCAGCATACTAACAATGAATCATATCTGGTCTGACTTGGCCATTCTTATTCGCGTTAAGTGTGCCTTACGCACACAAACACCTAATTAAAGAAAAACAAACAAACACTTGGAGAACATGGAACTACTGGCATAGTAAGGTACAGGATAGGGCCTAACCTGTTTAGACAATTATGTAAATTCCAGTAAGCACTTATTTGCATCCTTAGGTGCCTTTTAAACCTTTGGAAAGCTGTACCTGGGTGCCTTTATGTAAAATAAAGTGGTTATAATGAAGTTCCTAGTGCACCTTATTGAGTCTCTGCTTTTTTATGCTTTTCAGCCTATAGAAAGCTTTGCTTTGAATAGGTTTTATTTTTTGGGCAGGGCTGGTGTGAAGGGACAAGAGGAGTAGCTGATACTGTAAATTTCATTGTGGATAGTGGAAAAACCTTATATAATATAACGTTAAATGTCATTGTTTGCAGAGATAGGAAGGAATAAGAGAGCAGAAATACATTAACCTTGTTGTTAGATATTTACTAAAAGGCAAAGTCAGTTCTCAGTGACACCAGAATGAATCAGGAATAATTGCATTTAATCCAATGGAGTTATAACAGCAGAAAACCAGTCAGAGTGAGATCAGAATTGGGGCCAGAGGACTTACTCAGGATTTATACCTGAGAAACAGAGTAGAGTAGAGTCCTTATATTTTACAATTCACCTTTCATTTGATCACCTATAAAATTGTGAGGAAAAAGAAATAATATAAAAAGTGAAAAAAACTTCATTTAAAGGTAATATTTTCCTGCGGAGGTGTTAGATCCAATGTATGCCTCAGATAGGCTTTAGAACCCTTTGGCTGCTACAACATGATGGCCCATTAAACTGAACATAGTAAGAAACAGGAGGCTATTGTAGACACAGAAATTAGACACTTATTAAAACCTGGAGCCTGAAGGCATAATCCTTTTTCCTAGAAAATCTGTATACCATGTAAATAATTGAGAGACTTCTTAAAAGTAGTTTTTTTTCCAAATAATTTCCAGGAGATCCATGGAGTCTTTTCGGAAGTGACTGATATTCTGGGATTTCTGTCAGTGACTAATCTTTGCATGCACTTGGCCCAAATGTAGCGAGACCCAGAGGAAGAAAGCTATTCATTCAAAGTTGTCAGCACATCTAAATTAATTGCTCTTCCTAACCTACAACGATTTTTCTTGGTATAATAAAAGACTTTGTAGAAGAATGAGGCCCTCTTCAAGGTTTGCCACCACAAACATGCAGTTCCTTGTTAATTCAGATTTGATGCAAAACGTACTACTGTGTAAACAGTAACTGAAAACAAAAGACAGGTTTCAGAGTAACAGCCGTGTTAGTCTGTATTCGCAAAAAGAAAAGGAGGACTAGTGGCACCTTAGAGACTAACCAATTTATTTGAGCATAAGTGAGCTGTAGCTCACGAAAGCTTATGCTCAAATAAATTGGTTAGTCTCTAAGGTGCCACAAGTACTCCTTTTCTTTTTTATAAACAAAAGAGAGAGTTGAAGTAGAGAACATAATACTCTGGGTTTCAAAATATGGCTTATATTAGCCTAAGACTCAAGCTCATATACTTGGCTCTGGAAAATGCTTGCACATTGTACTTCTGCTTTGAAAACAAATATCAACTCTTGCTATCCAATTCTGAGTTAGAAATGACGGGGGAAGAGCTGCGCAAATGAGTGGAGGCATGTGTTAGCCCCAGAGGGCCAAATTCTGTTTTCAGTTATGGCTGATGGGATTCAGAGTAACATCCGGAGATACACTGGTGTAACTGAGAGCAAAATTTGGCCCAATATACTTGTAATGACCACAAGTCATTGATTTAAATGGGGATTGAATCCATATGACTATTAAGGATGAAATCCTGGTCGACTGAGTTCAATGCCAGAACTCCCATTGACTTCAGTGGGGCCAGAATTTCACCCTATGGGTATGTCTGCATTTGAGATGGTAGGTTTGATTCTCCGTTCACAGAGACATACCTGAGTTAGCTCTGCTCAAGCTAGCATTCTAAAAATAGTGTAGCCAGGTTAGCAAGGGGCGGCTTGGGCTAGCTGCCAGAATAGATACCTGCCCAGACCTTTGCAGCTATGTACTCTGGTGGCTAGCCAGAGCCACCACCCCTTCTACCCTGGTTATGCTGCAATTTTTAGCATACCATCTCAAGAAGAACTAGCACAGGTAGTCTACACGAACTGGGAATCACACCTGCCAGCTCAAATGTAGACATACCTTAAGAGTCTGATCCTGTGCCCACTGAAGTCAAGAGAGAGTCTCTTTGGTTCTGATCCTTTGGCCACCACTGAGACAGGACTAATGACATGCTCAAAGCTAAGCATATGTGTTTGCAGGACCTGGACTTTGGGTAAGATTGCCAACAAGGGTGCCATTTACTGCCAAAAGTGGGGATGACTTTTTTTTATGAAGTCATTGAGTCCACCAGTTCATTTCTGGGCTATTGACTCAGTCATTAGACGATGCAATTTTTATCTCTATTGACTCAAAACTGGTTTTCAAACCTAAAATGATCGAATGTACTTTAGGTTTATGTTATTCCAGAGTGTTATAAATGACCCTATAATTTCTAAACAATATTCATATTTTTTATTTGTAGGTTCCCGCAGGCAAATGAATTCTTTCTCATTAAGCAAGGGAGAGGGAAAAGCTAAGCTATTGCATGAATTAAAACAAGTACAGGGAAATGTGTGCATTTAATTGAGGAAGAAGACTATCAAAATAAACTGAGTTTTCCTCTGCCTGTCAGGAAGCATGGGCAGGTTTTGAAGTAATAAATCCAAGGTATGTATCCACCAAAGGGACTGCATAACAAAATGGTGCAATAAACAATTTTTGACAGAGGTCAGAAAGGTCAGCAGCACTTTGTGTGAGTGAAGAATTTGGATAACAGGATTTAATTTTTATAGGGTAAATTAGATATTGGCTGAGAAAAGGTAAGCATGCGCACAGAATTGTGAGAAAATGGGAAAACAGTGGGATCGAGAGAAGGGGAATTGTCTTAATAAGTTTGAAAAACTTGTGACACAGAAAACAAATCCATGGAGATGCTACACAATGGACAAGTGAAAATCTGGGATATTCCAAACTAATAGGTTGTAAATGAAACTAGGAAATCTACGGGCATGTTAATGAATGTGGTGGTTGTTCCTGTTAAATATTTATATAATGGCATCCCTAGCAATCCCAATGATATGTGCCTTAGTAACCTCTAACATAGCCAGTTAGTTGAGTTGGGTGAAATCTCCTTGAAGCTGGCAGCTGCCTTTCATTCAGGGTAAATGTAAGAAAGAATTAAGCTCCTTTATGGAATGAGATAGCTGAAAGAATAGGTGACACCACCCAAAACATAGGCTACATGGATGCGGGTCAGAATCTGAGCTATTTAGGCAGAGGGATTTCAAGAGGAGCTGGGGGTGCGGGTGCTGGGTATTTTGTTCAAACTGTGTGTTTCTGCTGATTCTCTTCCTACACAATGGAGAAGCAGAAGAAAGCCAAAGACCGCCAGAACAAGGATTGGGAGCATGGCCCTGAGAAAAAAGCTTAGAGAGAGCTTTTTTTGGGTAGAGTGCTGGCTGAAAGAGGCTGAGAATTGCCTCCTGCTGCTGGATTCCCACTGTATTCAGAGAAACAAGATTACTTTTTTATTGGTACATTCTTTGCAAATAAACAGGATTTCATCAGAGAAACACCCAACTCCATCAGGTTCTCCTCTTAACAGAAACAAGCCTCAAGACCCTAAATATAGACTATTGGTCAAGTCAAAAAGGGAAACAATAGATTCGATCAGACACTATGAATAACATTGTACAATGGACACCGTTCCTCCTCTGGTGCTGATCATGCAAAGAATTATGTACATGCTTAACTTTGCACACTATGAGTAGATCCATTGTCTTCAGGGCCTAAGGCCCTTCAGAGGCCTCAGTTCTCAGCTGCACTCAGTATCTGCTCGGCACAGCTGATGGGGAGACCCATTTGGCTCCAAGGAATTATCCAGCAATCCCCAGCTTGCAGACAATATACATGCTCTGTCAAAGCCAACTCTTGCCTCTGGTATGCCCCAAGCTGGGGGCTTGGAGACAGCTTTTATGGTCTCTCATGCCCGGTGAATGATCTAGCTGCTTTCCATCTCACAAATGGAGCAGAGGGAGGCTCAGGACTGAGATCAGAAACTATTCTATATTGATCTTGCTGTTCTTTTCTATGGCTTTACATACCTCAAATACTCACAATTTCTTCAGCTGAATCCACAGACCCTTCAATACACTGGGGTACTGGTAAGTTGACTTGTCTATTTTAGTGTTCAGAAAATACAGCTAACTAGAAACTTGCATGACATTTCTGTCTGAAATATAAGAACTTGCCTGTGTTCTACAATATCAACAATAATTTTACTGACCTCTTGGTCTTTGTTTCTTCTCTTACGATGTGTTACCTGTTCTTCTTGTGGCATATTTGATATGATCTTGGAAACGTCTTATATGAATTCCTAGGCTTGGAAGGTCCCAAAGTTTTGACAGTAATTGACTGTTTTCCCTGACACTTCCCAGAATAATCCTCTGAGCTCTTGTTTCAATATTTTTATGGTAGGAGAAACTTTTACAATCAGATGAAAAAGTCAGATTTTTTTCCCATAAGCTTCTCTTGCATTGCTTCATGTCAGATAATGAACAAATTTAGGCTTCATTATAATCTCATTCATGATGGTGTAATTCTATTGACACCACCAGCTATTCCTGATTCTCACTAGTTAAGTGAGAACAGAATCAGGGTCCAGCATCTTTTGGAAAAATACTAATTGAATAATGAGCAGGAAACTTCCTTCAGGATGCCATGTCATAAGTATAAAAGATCTTAAATTCGCAAAGAAATACAACCTAAGGAACACACTGTTTTCTTAGACCCTGAACAACCTTGCTCCTAGGGGTGACTGGGTCAATGACCTTTTACAACTTGGGCTTATTCAAAATCTTCGGATAGCATGTGAAATTGGAGATTTGCAAATACCCCATTGCACTCTAGGGCATATCAGCCACAGAGTGCTTGAAGTTTCTGGGTCCAGAGAGTTTCTGGTTGTATAACGAGGAAGAATGGATAGTCAATTTGTCCAAAATCCATTAGATTCTGATCCTAGCCTGGTACAACTCAGAAAGGGGAAGCATCAGGTAGATAGAGCATGGCCAGAAAAAGCCATGTTCTAAATATAATGAACCAGTATCCCTTCCCTTATTTAGTATTCTAATATTATTAATGTATGCATGGAATTTCTGGAAGAGCCCAGGAGTGCTAGGGCCCTTTCACACATATATGAAGATCTTGATTCTTGGATGCACAAATCCAAAACCCATGACTGTCATTTGCATCTTAAGAGTTCAGTGCATAGCTGTAGGCTTTCAGAAAGACCTGTGGAGTAGATTGTCAATTGGTGTACAGTGGAATAACTCTACTGATTTCTGTGGAACTATGCCGATTTATATCCACTAAGTATCTGGCTAGGCCTTGTGGCTTCTCTGTGTAATATCAAAAATTATAAAAGTAGGTTTGTGTCCTTTGAACCAAAACCACAGAAACCTCAAATTGAATGATTTGGATTCACTACTTACTTACACAGCAGTCTCTGAGAGCAGAGTGGTGAATCAGAAGCTGCATTAAGATGAAATCACAGAAATCCAGTGCAAAACTGAGTACAGCCAAAGAAGTCATACAAGCAGTAGAATATGTGCCTGTAACTGAAATATGTGAGGGGGGGAATCATTATTATTTTAAAAAAAATCAGATTATAAACATAATGTACTTGTGTGCATTTGTGAATCCAGCCTTCGCATACCTTAATATCAACAGCAAACACACTCACTATCTGTTATAGGTTACAGAATAATTTAAGTTTTCAGAAAACACACAAAATAGTAGCTCCAGTGAGCCATCAAGATTTTATGGTTTGTCAAAGACACACAAAAAAGGACCACCCACTAAGTTTACTGTTGCAGAATGCATCCAAAGAGCTTGAATTGCTATAACAAAGTGTGTCTTAGAGTTTAGACACCGTTAAGGGAGCTCTTTAGATTTTACTGATTTTTAGCCAGGGAACAAGCTGTCCTTCCAGGAACCTTCCCAATGGGCCTGTCTAGACTGGGATAAAAATTGTGTGATTTAAAAATCAAACAAACAACCCCATATTTGCCTAGCATGTTTAAAACTCTATAGTGTATTCAGGACAAGTTGTATTTTAACATACATTTACCTGATAGAGGTGAACCCTAGACTGAGCACTCTTAGGCTAAGTCATAGAATCATAGTCATAAAAATGTAGGGCTGGAAGGGACCTCGAGAGGTCATCTAGTCCAATCCTCTGCGCTTGTGGCTGGACTAAGTATTATCTAGACCATCCCTGACAGGTCTTTGTCTAACCTGCTCTTAAAGATCTCCAGTGATGCAATTCCACAACCTCCCTAGGCAATTTATTCCAGTGCTTAACCATCCTGACAGGAAGTTTTTCCTAATGTCCAACCTAAACCACCTTGCTGCAATTTAAGCCCATTGCTTCTTGTCTTAGCTTCAGAGGTTAAGAAGAACAATTTTTCTCCTTCCTCCTTGTAACAACCTTTCATGTACTTGAAACCTGTTATCATGTCCCCTCTCAGTCTTCTCTTCTCCAGACTAAACAAACCCAATGTTTTCAATCTTCCCTCATAGGTCATGTTTTCTAGACCTTTTATCATTTTTGTTGCTCTTCTATGAACTTTCTCTGATTTGTCCACATCTTTCCTAAAATGTGGTGCCCAGAACTGGACACAGTACTCCAGTTGAGGCCTAATCAGCACGGAGTAGAGTGGAAGAATTAGTTCTTGTGTCTTGCTTACAATACTCCTGCTAATACATCCCAGAATGATGTTCCCTTTTTTTGCAACAGTGTTACACTGTTGACTTATTTAGCTTGTGATCCACTATGACCCTCAGATCCCTTTCTGCAGTACTCCTTCCTAGGCATTACTTTCCTATTTTATATGCGTGCAACTGATTGTTCCTTCTTAAGTGGAGTACTTTGCATTTGTCCTTATTGAATTTCACCCTGTTTACTTCAGACCATTTCTCCATTTTGTCCAGACCATTTTGAATTTTAATCCTATCCTTACCAAGCTTGGAGCCATTGCAAGTGCTTTGATCACCAGCAAACTTTATAAGTGTACTCTCTATGCCATTACCTAAAACACTGATGGTGATATTAAACACAACTGGACCCAGAATCGATCCCTGCGGGACCCCACTCAATATGCCCTTACAGCTTGACTGTGAACCACTGATAACTACTCTCTGGGAATGGTTTCCCAACCTGCTATGCACCCACCTTATAGAAGCTCCATCTAGGATGTATTTCCCCAGTTTGTTTATGAGAAGGTCATGAGAAACACTATCAAAATCCTTACTAAAGTCAAGATATACCACAACTACCACTTCACCCTATCCCCAAGGCTTGTTACCCTGTCAAAGAAAGCTATCAGGTTGGTTTGAGGCAATTTGTTCTTGACAAATCCATGCTGACTGTTACTTATCACCTTATTATCTTCTAGATGTTTGCAAATTGATTGCTTAATTATTTGCGCCATTATCTTTTCAGGTTCTGAAGTTAAGCAGACTGGTCTGTAATTCCCCAGATTGTCCTTATTTCCTGTTTATAGATGGACATTATATTGCCCTTTTCCAGTACTCTGGAATATTTCCCGTCTTCCATGACTTTTTGAAGATAATCACTAAAGGAGCTGACTGAGGAGGTATCTGAGCCATGAATATTCTAGGATGTTTCATCAGGCCCTGGTGACTTGAAGACATCCAACTTGTTTAAGGGCAGGTCTTCACTACCCACCGGATCAGCGGGTAGTGATCGATCACCAAACATACTCCCTGTCGACTCCGGAACTCCAGCTCGCGAGAGGCGGAAGCGGAGTCGATGGGGGAGTGGCAGCGGTTGACTCACCGCCGTCCTCACGGCCAAGTAAGTCGACCTAAGATATGCTGACTTCAACTATGCTATTCGCGTAACTGAAGTTGCGTATCTTAGGTCGACCCTCCTCCCCAGTGTAGACCAGGGCTAAGTAGTTGTTAACTTGTTCTTTCCCTATTTTAGCCTTGATGCTAACTCATTTTCACTGTCAGTCACTATGTTAGACATCCAATTACCACCAACCTTCTTGGTGAAAACTGAAACAAAAAGTCATTTAACGCTTCTGCCAATTAGTCCACGTCATAGAGAGACAAAACATCTTTATTGGGTTCCCTGAAGTTTCAGATCAGCACCACAAGCCCCTCAGCTCTCTTCAGCAAAGGGACATCACACTCTGTTTATCCAACTGCCAGACCGGATCGTTCTACCACCTGTGTCCCCCCCGCCCCCCACCAGGCATGTGCTGCATGGCTCAATGCAGGGTGAGGCCAGGCACCAGGAACAGGGATGGTAAAAAAATTGTAATCTTTTAAGGGAGAAAAATCCTGTTGTGACTAACTTTTCCTCAGACAACCATAGTGTTCCCTTCCCCTTCCTGGACCTAACCCTCCCTCCACCTCAACCCCCACAACCCTCCCGTGCCATTGGCTCCTGTTTGCAAGGGGATGGGAAGATTGGGGAGTGGGAAGAAGTACTGAAACAATGTAATCTTCCAAGGGACAAAAGACAGCTGTCACTAACTTTAGACAAACAGCTATAAAGATTTCTACAACTGTCCCATCCCCAACTGGGACCTTTCTAAACCCACTCCCTCTGTTCCCCCAATCTGTGATACATTGTGTCCCCACCCTGATTACATAAAGCTCTTTGGTCTTCCACAGAGAAATGGCTGGGGATGGAAATTTTTCAGCATTTGATGGTCAGCTGTAGTTGATGCTGGAGGGCCAAAATTTGGTCACTTGCACCCCTGCAGCATTTGTGTTGATCCATATTTTTTGGCAGGGTGGCTTTTTCTAGATGGCTGGGTCCAGTACTAATAATTTAACTTTTGTACTGGGTTCAGATACCTAGTTATGGGCACTATACCAATGTATAAGTAAATATGCATGTGCTAGTACCTGAATGTCCCTCTCTTGTAGCGGTATCTAACCTTTTAACATTTAGCATTTAAACTTCACAACACGAATAGGACTATTTAATAAGCCTACTGGTGATTGGAAATACAAGTCCAGGTCATGATTTCAGTTACATGAGTCTAAATCTGGAGTAAATTCTTTAGAAGTCAGTGAAGTTGTTCCAGTTTTGTACTGGAGCAATTGAGATCAGAGACTGCCCCAGTATCTCTCTTTGGTCACTTGTTTAATAAATAAATATCTATTATGCAGTGGATAAGCTAAAATAATTATGCCTTCAACTGTACCTGGGGAAACACAGGAACATATTAAATATTAGAGAGAGAAAAACATAGCCTTTAATGCTTCAGTAGAATGACTTTGAAATGATTATCTTTGGAGAATATGGGTATGGCTGAAAACTGAAATGGGGAATCAGGTTAAAAGTGCTTAATATTGAGGTGGGGAACATAAAGATCTGGAAGTTGGCAGGTACAGTTCTCTGAGCCAGGTTAAGGCTTCTTTAAAAACTTGGCATTAACTTTACAGATTTTATTGACTTGAAAGACTGATGAGCAAAAATGAGTGGTTGGGAAATGGAATTGTCCTGTTTATTAACTATATGTGATATATCGGTGGTAGAACCTTCTCTGGTGACTTGACTTCCTGGTTCCTAGTAATGCTTCTTAGTGCAGGATGTCCTTTTTATAGGATCTTATTTTCCAGCTTGCCTTCCTGGCAATTGCCCTTTGAATCTGGGAGAACCCAACCGTAATGGGGTCATTTTGTAACTAGCAGCATCTCTCTCTTCCAGCTGGTAAGAATTCGTTGTTTTCCCTCTTGCTCAGACGATGGCACTTTCTCACACTACTCTCTCTATTTCATCCACTGGTAAACTAGTTCTGACTTTCTCAGGAGGGTAAAGTTCCCTCTGGGTTTACATTAATGAAGGATGTGGCACTAATCCTGGACTTGCTACAGTGTTTGTTATAGTTTAAAACATGCAATTTGGGCTTCCAAAGAATCCTGTATTTAACAGTTTAGTGAATTCTGTTTAAAAATATGTCTCTTTATAGATTTGACTACAGAATTCCCCCAGTACCTTGACCTGGAATAAGGGCAGGTCTACACTAAAGCTGGGATCGACGCTCTGAGATCGATCCACCGGAGGTTGATTTAGCGGGTCTAGTAAAAGCCCGCCAAATCAACTACAGAGCATTCTCCAGTCAATCCCTATACTCTACCCCCAATGAGAAGAGTAAGGTAAGTCAACGGGAGACTTTCTCCCGTCGACTCCCCCACAGTGTAAACCCCACAGTAACTGGGATTGTTTAGTCTGTGGAAGAGAAGAATGAGGGGGGATTTGATAGCTGCTTTCAACTACCTGAAAGGGGGTTCCAAAGACGATGGATCTAGACTGTTCTCAGTGGTAGCAGATGACAGAACGCAAGTTGCAGTGGGGGAGGCTTAGGTTGGATATTAGGAAAAACTTTTTCACTAGGAGGGTGATGAAACACTGGAATGCATTACCTAGGGAGGGGGTGGAATTTCTTTCCTTAGAAGTTTAAGGTCAGGCTTGACAAAGCCCTGGCTGGGATGATTTAGTTGGGGATTGGTCCTGCTTTGAGCAGGGGGTTGGACTAGATGACCTCCTGAGGTCCCTTCCAACCCTGATATTCTGTGACCCTAAGGTACTTTGACTCCAGCTGCGTTATTCACCTAGCTGGAGTTGCATAGTGTAGGTCGACTTACCGCAGTAGTGTAGACATAGCCTAAATTGTCCTCAGGAAGAAGATTGTTTGGAACAGAAAAGCAATAACATTCTTTATCTGAGTCATCTTGTCATCATCAGTAACACACAAGTATCTAGAGCAGTGGTCTCCAAAGTGGGGTGCGCAAAACGATCAATTGGAGGGCGCAGCAGGAGGAGCACCACTGGAGCAAAAGGGAGGCACGGCAGGAGGAGCGCCGCCGGAGGGGGAAAAAAAATGGGGGGTGGCCCGGAGTCCTCGGGCCCGTGGAGGATCAGGGGCAGCTGCGCAGCCAGCGGACGGAAAGAAGCGGCACTTTCCCCTTCAAAGCCGGCCAGAGAGAACCACCGTAGAATATGAAATATGGGTTGAACCAACTTCCTTTCCATGCTAAATTCTGAGCACTTTTATATTTTCTGCCACAGGTGGAATATGACAGTGATGTTGCCTTTGAAAAATGTCTTTGCCAAATATATTCCTGGTAATAGATTAACAAAGGAAATACAGGGATGGCCAAGTCCTCTCATGCACTGGTCAACCATTGATGTTAAATCTAAATGGGAGAATGAAATGCAAGTGACAATAGCTAATGGTGAACAGGTAAATATTTGGCTGTGTATTAAGAATGTATCTAACTCTCTGATCCGTAGGTTATGCCTAAATAAAATTCACAAATGTATGAATTTAGGGTTGGCATTAGAGCTGACCAGAGGATGATTCCATTTTGTGGCAACTTTGGAGGCTGTGAAATTTGTTTTATCTACGCTGGAATGAATGTGAATGTTTACACAAAAATGGAAGCGCATGTGTGTCATACACTCCATAGTTGGGTGGTTAGGACACTGACCTAGGAAACTCAGGTTCAAGTCCCCGTGCTTTCTAATTCAGAGGAGGGTTTTTCTTTCCAGGCTACTGACTCAGACAGAGCAGGTATTTGAACCTGATTCTCCTACCTCCCATGCTAGTACACAAACCTCCTGTTAGAATGTCACTCTCTTGCTCCTTCAATCCAAAAACCTTCCGAATTAAAATTTCAAAGAAACTAATGTCTTGGCTAAGGGTTTCAGCTTAGATGTGTGATTGGGCAAAGCAGGGAACTAAAACTCCTATCAGCTCCCTCCCCACAGCACCTCTTTCCCTAGTGAGGTAAGGGGAAATGTCCTGAAGGAGGAAATGGCTGGCTCTGTTTGGAAGCTGAAGCAGCAGCTGCATAGTAGATGGTTGCTGGAGAGAAGCTGGAGGCTGGAATGGATGCAGAGCCATGTGCAGGCTGTGAGTGCTGGACATTACAGCTGGGTGCAGGTCTGTGTGGTATGTATGGGGAATCAGCAGCAGCTGGGCAGGGAGCCAGTGCAGAAGGGCCCCAATGAGAAACACTAAGTGATTCTGGCCTGAACCCTGCAAGCTCCTATTTGCTTTGAATAGAGACTGGACTGGAGATGGCACCCCTGGCACTAGGCCTGAAAAGCCCTGACTCGCACTAGGACTGCCAGGGACCCAAACATTTATCGCTATTGCTCACTTTGAACTGTAACTGTTTAAGCCTCTGAACCTAGGGTATCTGTAACCTTCCCCTTTCCTGCCAACCCCAGTGAAAACCTTTCCCTTAGCCATGCTACTGTGCATCTGGCTTGCTACTGGCATGCTATGGGTTTCCAGAACAGCAACACCAATGATTACTAATGAAACACCATATTTCATATTTGGCAAAAATGTTTTGACCACTGTAGTGGCAGTCACAGGTCGTTAATGTCAGGCCATTACTTCTAATGGCTGGTGGTTAAAAAGAGTGGTAGTGGTGGCAAAATGGATAGGAAATGGAACATAACATGTTGGGCTTTTCCTTTCATTCCTGCTGCTTCCAACCATTCCTTCTTCCTACTCACTCTTCTTTGACTGCTCAGCATCCAACTGTTCTCTCCTCTCCCCCTCCATGTTGCATCATCCACTGTCCACTCAATTCCTCCCCCCCCTCAGCCTTCCTATCTAACATTGAATCCGGGCTTCTCCTTTAATCTCCTCACAGTTTCTCTCACGCATCCACAGTGACTTCAACTTCCATGTAAATGACTCATCCAACCCTTTAGTTGCATTGATCCCTCTCCCTTCACTCCTCACGTGACCTGCAACACTGGTTCAACTCACCAAGAGAGTTGTTCACTTGGCTTGGTCTCTGCCAAGCTCTGATCTCTCTGCTGCATTCCCTTCTCCAACCATCACCTGGTCTCTTTCGGCATCACCCATCTGCTCCCCCTTCCCAGCCCATGTCCAGTCACAGTGCCTTTCTCTGACTTCAATCCAACAGTGGTGATGACTTGTCATCTGCTCTCAGCCCTCTCTTCCCTGCCCTCCCTTCCCTTTCTTCCACTGATATGACTGTTGAATCCATGCTTCACTCTCCTCCACCCTTGGCTGTTTTGCTTCTCTCTCCTATAGAAAGTCCACCCTGCCAACTCCCACCCTGGCTCACCCCCAACATCCATTTTTTCTGCTCCTGCTCTCACGCTTGCCCCAGTGACCCTGTAGAAGCATAGAATGCAGGACTAGAAGGGACTTAGAGAGGTCATCTAGCCCAGTCCCCTGCACTGAGGCAGGACTACGCATTATCTAGACCATCCCTGGCAGGTATTTGTCTAATCTGTTCTTAAAAATCTCCTATGACAGAGATTCCACAAGTTCCATTGGCAATTTGTTCCTGTGCTTAACTACCATTACAGTTAGGAAGCTTTTCCTAATGTCTATCCTAAATCTTCTTTGCTGTGATTTAAGCCACTACTACTTGTTCTGTCCTCAGTGGATCAGGCAAACAATTTATAACTCTCCTCTTTATAACAAACTTGTATATACTTTTATGCAAGATTGTTATCATGTCTCCAAACAGTCTTCTCTTCTTCAGACTAAACAAACCCAGGTTTTTCAATCTTTCCTCATAAGTCATGTTTTCTAGACCTTTAATCATTTTTTGTTTTTCTACTTTGGACTTTCTCCAATTTGTCCACATCTTTCCTGAAGTATGGTGCCCAGAGCTGGGCACAGTGCTCCACTTGAGGCCTCATCAGTGCTGAGTAGAAGAATTACTAAGTGTCTTGCTTACAACACTCCTGATAATAGATTCCAGAATGATGTTTGGTTTTTTGCAACAAAATCTATCCCAACTCCAGAACTACTTCACACCTATGCTTTCCCCCTATCTTACTCTCATTCTTAACCTCTCACTCTCCTCTGGCTCTTTCCCCCTCACAATATAAGCATGCTCTAGTCTCTTCCACTTACAATAGAAACAAAACACACAAAAAAGTCCTTTCCTTGATCTCATTTTCCTCTCCAGCAACTCCTCATCTCCCTTCTGTCTCTAAGATCATTGTATGCACTGTCTGGAATTTCTCTCCTCCAATTCCATTCTAGACCCCCTCCAATTTGGCTTCTGTCCCTTGTACTCCACTGAAACCACTCTTACAAAAATCTATAATGACCTATTTCTAGGCAAATATCAGAACCAGTACTCCATCCTCACCTGCCTTGGAAACCGTCAGCCATGCTTTTCTTGAAATTTTGCCCTCCCTGGGCTTTGTGACTCTGTCCTCTCTTGGTTCTTCTTCTACCTCTCTAATTGCTTCTTCAGAGGATCCTCCTCAACACAGATCCCCTTCAACTTCCTGTGGTGGTTCCACAGCTCTGTGTCTTTGTTCCCCTTCTCTTCTCCCTCTGCATCTTGTCACTGAGTAATCTCATCTGCAAACACACATTCAATACCATCTCTGCTGGTGAATCTCAGATCTATCTCTGGTTTCAGAGTAACCAGATCTATCTCTGGTTTCAGCCGTGTTAGTCTGTATTCACAAAAAGAAAAGGAGTACTTGTGGCACCTTAGAGACTAACCAATTTATTTGAGCATAAGCTTTCGTGAGCTACAGCTCACTTCATTGGAAGCATAGGTCCACAATCCCATGAGGAACTGATGTCTCCAACATCAAGGGAACAGTTCCAGACCGAACAGGAAGCAGATGAAAGCCTCCAGAGAGCTTGGACGGTGGCACGGAGCAACCCACCGCCTCTCAGCTCTTCTAATCGATCCAGGTTTGTTGTAGAAAGAGGACTTTTATACAAGGAAACTCTTTCTGGTGGACACCAGGAAGACTGGCATCCTCAGAGACAGTTGGTAGTTCCAACTAAATACCGGGCCAAGCTCTTGAGCTTAGCCCATGATCACCCTAGTGGCCATGCTGGGGTGAACAGGACCAAAGACCGTTTGGGGGGGTCATTCCACTGGGAGGGAATGGGCAAGGATGTTTCTACCTATGTCCGGTCTTGTGAGGTGTGCCAAAGAGTGGGAAAACCCCAAGACCAGGTCAAAGCCCCTCTCCAGACACTCCCCATCATTGAAGTTCCATTTCAGCGAGTAGCTGTGGATATTCTGGGTCCTTTTCCGAAAAAGACGCCCAGAGGAAAGCAGTACATACTGACTTTCATGGATTTTGCCACCCGATGGCCGGAAGCAGTAGCTCTAAGCAACACCAGGGCTAAAAGTGTGTGCCAGGCACTAGCAGACATTTTTGCCAGGGTAGGTTGGCCCTCCGACATCCTCACAGATGCAGGGACTAATTTCCTGGCAGGAACTATGGAAAAGCTTTGGGAAGCTCATGGGGTAAATCACTTGGTTGCCGCTCCTTACCACCATCAAACAAATGGCATGGTGGAGAAGTTTAATGGGACTTTGGGGGCCATGATACGTAAATTCATAAATGAGCACTCCAATGATTGGGACCTAGTGTTGCAGCAGTTGCTCTTTGCCTACAGAGCTGTACCACACCCCAGTTTAGGGTTTTCCCCATTTGAACTTGTATATGGCCGTGAGGTTAAGGGGCCATTGCAGTTGGTGAAGCAGCAATGGGAGGGATTTACACCTTCTCCAGGAACTAACATTCTGGACTTTGTAACCAACCTACAAAACACCCTCCGAACCTCTTTAGCCCTTGCTAAAGAAAACTTACAGGATGCTCAAAAAGAGCAAAAAGCCTGGTATGATAAACATGCCAGAGAGCGTTCCTTCAAAGTAGGGGACCAGGTCATGGTCTTAAAGGCGCTCCAGGCCCATAAAATGGAAGCATTGTGGGAAGGGCCATTCACGGTCCAGGAGCACCTGGGAGCTGTTAATTATCTCATAGCATTCCCCACCTCCAACCGAAAGCCTAAGGTGCACCATATTAATTCTCTAAAGCCCTTTTATTCCAGAGAATTAAAGGTTTGTCAGTTTACAGCCCAGGGAGGAGACGACGCTGAGTGGCCCGAAGGTGTCTACTACGAAGGGAAAAGTGCTGGTGGTGTGGAAGAGGTGAACCTCTCCATGACCCTTGGGCGTATGCAGCGACAGCAGATCAAGGAGCTGTGCATTAGCTACACGCCAACGTTCTCAGCCACCCCAGGACTGATTGAACGGGCATACCACTCCATTGACACAGGTAATGCTCACCCAATAAGGGTCCAACCTTACCGGGTGTCTCCTCAAGCTAAAACTGCTATAGAATGGGAGATCCAGGATATGTTACAGATGGGTGTAATCCGCCCCTCTGGAAGTGCATGGGCATCTCCAGTGGTTCTAGTTCCCAAACCAGATGGGGAAATACGTTTTTGCGTGGACTACAGTAAGCTAAATGCTGTAACTCGCCCAAACAACTATCCAGTGCCACGCACAGATGAACTATTAGAGAAACTGGGATGGGCCCAGTTCATCTCTACCTTGGACTTAACCAAGGGGTACTGGCAGGTACCGCTAGATGAAACTGCCAAGGAAAGGTCAGCCTTCACCACACATCTCGGGCTGTATGAATTTAATGTACTCCCTTTCGGGCTGCGAAATGCACCCGTCACCTTCCAAAGACTTGTAGATGGTCTCCTAGTGGGATTAGGATAATATGCATTCGCCTACCTTGACGATGTGGCCATATTTTCGGATTCCTGGGCAGACCACCTGGAACATCTACAAAAAGTCCTTGAGCGCATAAGGGAGGCAGAACTAACTGTTAAGGCTAAGAAGTGTCAAATAGGCCTAAACAGAGTGACTTACCTTGGACACCAGGTGGGTCAAGGAACTATCAGCCCCCTACAGCCAAAGTGGATGCTATCCAAAAGTGGCCTGTCCCACAGTCAAAGAAACACGTTCAATCCTTCTTAGGCTTGGCTGGTTATTACAGACGATTTGTACTGCAATACAGCCAAATCGCCGCCCCACTGACAGACCTAACCAAAAAGAAACAGCCAAGTGCTGTTCAGTGGACCGAAAAGTGTCAGAAGGCCTTTAACAAGCTTAAAGCGACACTCATGTCTGACCCTGTACTAGGGGCCCCAGACTTTGACAAACCGTTCCTAGTAACCACAGATGCGTCTGAGCGTGGTGTGGGAGCAGTTTTAATGCAGAAAGGACCTGATCAAGAATTCCACCCTGTAGTGTTTCTCAGCAAAAAACTGTCCGAGAGGGAAAGCAACTGGTCAGTCACTGAAAAAGAATGTTACGCCATTGTCTATGCTCTGGAAAAGCTACGCCCATATGTTTGGGGACGGCGTTTCCACCTGCAAACCGACCATGCTGCACTGAAGTGGCTTCACACCATCAAAGAAAATAGCAAAAAACTTCTTCGGTGGAGTTTAGCTCTCCAAGATTTTGATTTCGACATCCAACACATCTCAGGAGCTTCTAACAAAGTGGCTGATGCACTCTCCCGTGAAAGTTTCCCAGAATCAACTGGTTAAAATCGTCCTTGAGATGTGGAAAATATTGTTAGTTTTTATGTACTTGGTAGTATATTTAGAGATGGATGTGTCTTATTAACTCTGTTTTTCCTAGAGCTCCAGGAAGAAATCCCAGCCAGTGTTTCACCCTAGCTGAGATTTGGGGGGCGTGTCATAAATATAAAGGGAAGGGTAAACCCCTTTGAAATCCCTCCTGGCCAGAGGAAAAAACTCCTCTCACCTGTAAAGGGTTAAGAAGCTAAAGGTAACCTCGCTGGCACCTGACCAAAATGGCCAATGAGGAGACAAGATACTTTCAAAAGCTGGGAGGAGGGAGAGAAACAAAGGGTCTCAGTCTGTCTATATGCTGTTTCTGCCAGGGATAGACCAGGAATGGAGTCTTAGAACTTTTAGTAAGTAATCTAGCTAGGTATGTGTTAGATTATGATTTCTTTAAATGGCTGAGAAAAGAATTGTGCTGAATAGAATAACTATTTCTGTCTGCGTATCTTTTTTGTAACTTAAGGTTTTGCCTAGAGGGGTTCTCTATGTTTTGAATCTAATTACCCTGTAAGGTATCTACCATCCTGATTTTACAGAGGTGATTTCTTTACTTCTATTTCTATTAAAAGTCTTCTTGTAAGAGAACTGAATGCTTTTTCATTGTTCTCAGATCCAAGGGTTTGGGTCTGTGGTCACCTATGTAAATTGGTGAGGCTTTTTATCCAACATTTCCCAGGAAAGGGGGGGTGCAAGTGTTGGGAGGATTGTTCATTGTTCTTAAGATCCAAGGGTCTGGGTCTCTGCCTCTTTCTAACCAAACTAAAATGTGCTGTCTCTCTGACATCTCCTTTTGGATGTCTAGCCATCAGCTCAAGCTCAGTGTAGCTTCCCTCTCAAATCACCCCCCCCCGCCTTCTTTTCTCGATCGTAGTGGGCAACACCCACAGCCAGCCTGACTCTCAGGCATTTAACCTGGATGTCATCTTCAACTCAGATCTCTCTAGGACCTCACATCCAGCTGATGTCTGAAGTTTGCCAGTTCTTTGAGATACAGCCTCTCCTATCCACCCCTACAGCTAAAATTCTTGTTCAGGCTCTCATCTCATGTCTTGATAACTGCAACATTCTCCTCTCTGGCCTGAACAAATTTAACTTTGGCCTGGTCATATCCATTCAGAATGCTGCTGGAAACATCACTTTCCCAGCCCGTTGCTTCAATAATGACCCTCCTCTCTGTGAATCCCTTCACTGGCTCCCCCTTCTCTACTGTATTAACTATAAGCAACTTGCCTTCGCTTCCAAGGCCCTTCATCCCCACCCTGCCTGTCACCGCTCATTCACATTAGCAGGATGTTGACTCTCCCCTCTGATTGGTCCATGAGGTCAACCTTCATCACCCACTTGTTAAATTTTCACCTCTATGCTTTCTCCCATGCTGCCCCTCATGCTTGGGAATAGGTCCCTGTGAAAACTGGCAGAGTTGCCTCTGTCCTCTTCCCTCCCTCCCCCCGCCTTCAAAACCCTCTAAAACTTTCCTTTTCCCGATTCCAACAGAAACTTGACAACTGTGCTGCTGGTGCTTGAGACCACTGCCTACCATGCTAACCAATATAGTCTCATTGTTTCTTTGTATTCCCCCATCTGTCTGTATCCATCTGTTGTCTCTTGTCTTAACCTTAGAACATAAATTCTTTGGGGAAGGGAATGTCTTTTTTGTTCAGTGTTTGTGCTGTGCTTAGCACAAGGGGTCCTGATCCATGACTACGCTATTAAGTCAATACAAATAAGTAATAATAATGCTTTCTCTCACATAAATCATTGTCTGTTATTGACCTACTATGTGACCTTCGCCAAGTCACTTAACCTCGCTACCTCCTAGGTATAAAATATGCAAAATATTCCTCTGAGCCTGGTTATTAGGGGCATTCTGTGCATATTTCTACTTGTATAGTTACTAGATTTTTAGAGCCTTAGCTATGTAGGTCACAATTCTGAATAGTTATTAGTGCCAGGTGAACAATTTTGTGGACTATTTGGAGAAAAAGGGACAGCAGTTTTGGATTTTCTGACTCAGAACTCGGGGAAAAAAATAAAGTTCAAGTTTGGCTTTTCCAGAGGAAGCCATATTCTGCTATGTGAGCTGAGCTGCCATTCATTTTAAATGGCATTTGTAAACAGAATGGTGGCTGGAGGTGACATCACATCTCTAAGAGTTTTTGGGGATACACTCAAACCTAGGTGAACTCGGGTGTCTTCAGAATTTTCAGCAAGCAATCCACTCAGTGATAATTGGTAGTCTATTTTTAGAAAGTGGCTCACTGTTATCAAAGCACAATAAGTCATCCTTGATATTCCATTCAGAAACTGTAAAGAATAGAGGATCACATCTTCAGCTAGTGCAAATCAGCATAGCTTCATTGGAGTCATATCTATGTGTATTCACATGTGGATTTTGGCCCAAATTTTCAAAAGAGTGTGTAGCCCCTAACTGGTATATGAGTGTATGGATATGTGCTTATGGCTATGTGCAAACCCTGACTTGTGTACTGCATTCATGGCTTTATGTGTGCAAGGCAGGCTAATACACACTTGAAATCTGGGCCTTATTTATTCAGATTCTTTTCAGTACACATTGCCTGCTATGCACTGAAGATTTAATAGATTTCCATGAATCTCTTTTTTTCCCCCTTTTTTATGCTGAAGATGGCTTTGATTTGCCTATTTTTTAAGGGGCATGTGGCTGTTTGAGGCCTCATGGTGAGAGCTATAGAGACAGCTGACTTCTCAAATTCCGGGTTCATGCTCTTCCTGAACCATCAATTAATTATACAAGGTTTATACAATTTTACATGGTACCAAGTGAATTATGTGAATAATGGCAAATCTCCAATTCTGTTACCAATAATAGTGTCTGTGACTTTTGATTTGGATAAATTTACACCAGTTGTTTCACTGCTCAGTTATTAAGCACACCAGTGATGGTGGCTGCAGCATTTACACATGGGGTATCTGCCACATAAAGTTAAACAGAAAACAATCTCATTTGGAAAAGTGGAGCATACAATACCTAGTTGTCAGTTCTCTGAACTGTACAAAATTTTGCTAAAATTATTTTCATCAGCAGGTACAACAAGGAAAGATTTTTTTTCCAGCTAAATGTTCTTTGATATTTGTTTATTTTTCTTGATTGCAAATGGCTAGCTGTAGATGTGTATCCAGATAGATTTGCTCTTTGGCCTGTGTGGAACAAAGCTGGCAGTCAGCAGTACTGGCTTTTTGCCCAGGTAGCTGTGCCATTTATTACTGCTCCTGAGACTTCTGGTTTGACGTTTGTCCTGCAGCAGGGGAAGTTTTATCACTGAGGAAATGAACTAATTTTGTAGTGACCTTTTTCACTTCCAATGGGGGAGATAGTTGCACATAACAAACCTCAGATCTACCTAAGGTTTTAGGACCCCTCTAGTGTGTGATAAAAAGGGGGGAAAAACCCACAGCTGACTGAAAATGCAGTGCTGTGGATCAACCCATTGCTCAACCACAACAAATGAGGAAATTATTGGAAACTCACCAGTGTTGGAAATGCTCTGGTATTGTGAAATAAATTCTCCATTCAAGGAGCTACAGTGAAAACACTGCTAGTAAATGATTTCAAGTACTTTTGCTTTTTGATTTTTCACTTTGCTTGGCAATAGGGGGATGGTCCTTAGTATATTACTAATAATTTTTGTGTATTAACTCTTTCCATTGGAGGATCTTGCTGACCTTAGTTGATGAAGCCTCAAAACAGCCCAATTAAGTAGTGTGGTGTTCTTTTCAATGAACCCAGAATCAAAAACCATTGTGTTAATCCTTTGCCGCAGCAGGTGCAATCTTTGTGGAAGACTAGACTGCATCAACTCCCTGCCCTATCCGTCTCTGTGCTTCACCATCAAACTCCTCAAGATGGCCAGGCTAGATATTGCCTTTCAGGCAGAATACAGTGAACGCCAATTTCTCCAGTAGGGTTGCCAATCCTCCAGGATTCTCCAGGAATTAAAGATTAATCTTGAATTAAAGATAATGTCATGTGAGAGAACCTCCAGGAATTCATCCAACCAAAGTTGGAAATCCTATCCCACAGAGACTTCTCTCTTCAGTATCCAGTCCTTACTGGACACTCACAGAAATTAGGTATGCTGCCTCCAAAGAGACAGTGCACACATAAGGCTGTTAGGTTAGGTAAGGACTCACTGTTACTTGAGTCTAACAACAGTGAGATGGCTTAGGGTAAAACTAAGAATAAGTTTATTAACAAGGAAAAGAGATTTAAGTAATATTAAGCAAGAGAAAGAGACAGTTATGGTTACAAAACAAAACATGCTTTCTAGTGACTAAAACTTAGTAACTTGCTAAAATTATCTTTGCCAAAGCAGTTTTCTGATGTACATCAAGGATGTATCTTCAAAGGTGTGTTGGGGTGGGGGGTGTCGATAATTGTAGCACTTACATCATGTGATATATGTCAAGATCCACAGGTCCTACACATGCAAGATGGGTGAAACCAGATAATCACTATGTTCACAAAGGAACTCACGCAGGAAAATAAGTCAAAAACACCTTTTTGCTTCACTTTTGGGTGAAGACTTTTCACAAAGTGATCACTCTGTATCTGACCTATCAGTGCTCATCCTCAAAGGAAATCTGCCCAACACCTTCAAAGACAAGTTTGGGAGCTTAAATTCATAACTTTGCTAGACACTAAAATTCATAGACTGACTAGAGATACTGGATTTATGGCTTTTAGAAATAACACACATAACCCACTAACAAACCTCTGCCCCACCAGCTGCCTTTCCCCCCCCCCTCCCTTCCTTTCTCCGCTATAACTGGAGGGGTGTTAACAGGACACTTGGCCTTCAATGGTCCCTTGAAATAACTACTTCTGCTAAACGATCTGTTCCACCTTGTATTTAACTGTGACACTCTGAGTACCTTTCCCAAACTTAAAAAGAGCTCTGTGTAAGCTCAAAAGTTTGTCTCTCTCACCGACAGAAGTTGGTCCAATAAAAGATATTATCTCACCCACCTTGTCACTCTAAGGTCAGAAGGGACCATTGTGATCTGTATAGCACAGGCCATGGAACTTCCCCAAAATAATTCCTAGAGTATGTCTTTTAGAAAAGCATCTAATCTTGATTTAACAGTTGTCAGTGATGGAGAATTTACCATGATCCTTGGTAAATTCTTCCAATGGTTAACTACTCTGACTGTCAAAAAATTACATATTATTTCCAGTCTGAATTAGTTTAGCTTCAACTTCCAGCCATTGGATTGTGTT
Source organism: Natator depressus (assembly GCF_965152275.1). Lineage (NCBI taxonomy): Eukaryota > Metazoa > Chordata > Testudines > Cheloniidae > Natator > Natator depressus. Next base: position 22,823,752 of record NC_134235.1, read on the forward strand.
ACACCTTTCTCTGCTAGATTGAAGAGCCCATTATCAAATATTGGTTCTCCATGTGGTTACTGATAGGGTTGATTGATTAGCTTAACAAAGAAAGACAGTAAATAGACTCAAGAAGCTCTATCTATCTACAAGGCATGTTTTCTTTAATCATTTTTGTCACTTTAATCACTTTAATCATCTTCTCTGAACCCTCTCCAATCTATCAATGTTCTCTTGAATCATGGGCACCAGAACAGGACCCAGTATTCCAGCAGTGCCAAACACAGAAGTAAAATAACCTCTCTTTCCCTACTTGAGATCCTCCTGTTCACAGATCCATTAGCCTCTTTGGCACAGTCACACTGTGGGTTGTTGCGGGGGGGGCTCTTACTGAAACAGTTATTTTTTTGGGTTGGCTGTCTCCCAATCCCAGCAGAAAGCAGAAGGGCCAAAGAGGAGTCAGAATCCTGGAGGCCAGCACTCCAAATCACCTGGATTGACAGGCTGGGCAGGCCAGTGAGGGAGTTGAGAGCCAAGGGCCTGTCTTCCATGTGAGCTGGGGGCTGCCAGGGCTGAATAAGGTTTGAGAGGGAGTGTGCAGCATCCCAGAGCTGAGCCAGGAAGAGTGCAGCAGTTCAGAGCCAGGGATCTAGAGCAACAGAGACCATCATGTTCAGTTGATCATCCACTATGACCCCCAAATCTCTTTCAGAATCACTGCTGCCAGCTTCCCAGGATCGAGTCCCCCATGCTGTAAGTCCCCCATAGCAGTGCTGCTGACTTGAAGGTATACATTGTCCCCAAATGTGAAACAGTTGTGAGTGAGGACGAAGTCACAAAGTTCAGCCACCACGTTTTCCGTGACATTATCGGGGACACTGTTCCTGATGGCTTGTAATCCATCTTTGTGTGGAATGTTGGTGTAGAGGGCTTCTACATCCACAGTGGCCAGTATAGTGTTTTCTGGAAGATCATCAATGGATTGTAGTTTCCCCAGGAAGTCAGTGTTGTCTCAAAGATAGCTAGGGGTGTTGGTAGTGTAGGGTCTGAGGAGAAAGTCTACATAGCCAGACAATCCTGCTGTCAGGGTGCCAATGCCTGAGATGATGGGGTGTCCAGGATTTCCAGGTTTATGGATCTTGGGTACCAGATAGAATACCCTGGTCGGGGTTCCAGGGGTGTGTCTGTGCAGATTTGTTCTTGTGCTTTTTCAGGGAGTTTCTTGAGCAGATGGTGTAGTTTCTTTTGGTAATTCTCAGGGGGATCAGAGGGTAATGGCCTGTAGAATGTCATGTTGGAGAGCTGCCTAGCAGCCTCTTGTTCATAATCCGACCTATTCATGATGACGGCAGCACCTCCTTTGTCAGCCTTTTTGATTATGATGTCAGAGTTGTTCCTGAGGCTGTGGATGGCATTGTGTTCTGCACAGCTGAGGTTATGGGGCAAATGATGCTGCTTTTCCACAATTTCAGCTTGTGCACGCTGGCAGAAGCACTCTATGTAGAAGTCCAGTGTGTTGTTTTGACCTTCAGGAGGAGTCCATGCAGAATCCTTCTTTTTGTAGTATTGGTAGGAAGGATTCTGTGGGTTAATATGCTGTTCAGAGGTGTGTTGGAAATATTCCTTGAGTCGTAGACATCGGAAGTAGGATTCTAGATCACCACAGAACTGTATCATGTTCGTGGGGGTGGAGGGGCAGAACGAGAGGCCCCAAGATGGGACAGATTCTTCTGCCAGGCTAAGGGTATAGCTGGATACATTAACTGTGGCGGTTCAATGATGAGACAGAACACAGGTTTATCCAAGCAAGCAAGCTGGTTAGCTGAAAAGGGCTGCCGCCTGTCAGCTTTCCACCTTCCCTTTTATTATATTTCTCCCCCCTGCGCATTACCTACTTCCACCGCAAAAAGACACAACAAAGGAATACATGACTTTGATTAATATTCTTATTTTCCAGCCTCTATCTACTACAATCCTAATTCTCAGGCCTTGAGGCCAGGCCAAGGAAGCTTCCCACGATTACTGTCCTTTAATTAACTTCCCAGGGTTCATATCTGGTCCTCGTCCTTGGATGGAGCAATGTGTTGCTCCTACACAACGGTCAGGGTGTGCCCTGACTGTTTCCAGGTGGATGGACTAAACATGAACCCTTCATTCCCCCGATTTTTGTTTAATTATACTCGGCCATCTCATGGTAGCCGTCAATTTGCTTTTGCAAGCAATTTAACTCCCAGACTGACAAGGACATAACTCGGGGAGCTTGCCAGGGCGAATCTCTACAAAGCCTTAGCAAAGAGGGAATACATTGTACACAGCAGCAGCAAAAAATAAGCCCAATGATCACAAACACAGCATAACCGAAAAGTTGTCGCAGCCATCCTAGAGATGGCAGCCAACCTGTAAGCCAATTCCAAAAGCCCTCAAACCCCACATCTTGACGTATGTGTGCCGTAAGATTGGCCAACTCGGCCAGTCTAGATTCTATGGAACGACTATTATCAGTTAAATTAAAACAACACATATGCCGAAACGTGGAACAGCCTAGGTGATGTTTTAAGAGCAGAAAATCAATGGCTGCTCTGTTATCCAAAATTGCATCCCTTAATTCGTGTTGCTCTGCGTTAAGTAGGGCAATTGCCTGGGATGTTGTGTTAATTGCCTTCGCTGCAAAGCACGCCAGGGTATTTAAGGTTCTGGCTGTATAAGTGGCAAGCGCGGGGACCCCAACAATGGAGGCCGCTAAGGCAGTATACTCAGCGCGACTAAAAAGCTCAACATCTGCAACACAATTATCTGAAAGGGGTACACTTCTTTTACTGTGCCGTTGGCTGGCAAAAGGCAATATAAGCGTCATTCTACTAAGACAGCAAAGGGTGCCATCACTTAAATTTGCAGGAATATAACTAAAGGTGCGTGAGCCACAGGTAAAAAACCACCCTGATGGTAGGAAGATATGGCCATAATTGTATGAAACATTCACAGCGCGGGAACAATTTAAGAGGGGTTGAGGAATTTGCCGACAGCCCAAGGGCACCTTTGTACTAGTGCAGTTAACCACACGCGCACAGGTGACATTGTTGGCCCCGGCCGGGTACGGTGTGTGGAGGGATATAGCCGTGTGAGGCAAGGTATAGTTGGCCGGGCCCCAATTAGCCATGCCAGAGTACTGGGAAGAGAGATTCGCGTAAGCAGCGAGCATTGTCTCATTCCCTATTTCCTCAGGGTGATGACATACTGGTATAAGGCATGTACCTAACAATTCTCCGGCTGCTACAGAATCAGACAAACAAAAGTGGGTAACATTTGCTATTGAAGCCAATCTTTCCCATATGTTATATGTCATTCGGGCCCGTAACGGGGGAAGCGCTCCCGAGCCAACCCCTACAGGAAATAGCAGGCACAAAAGGCATACAATCAGCACAGAATTAGCAGTGATTTGGGCGAGAATCGCCACAAACAAAGTCTCAGGAGTCTCTGGCTGTTGATTTGCTGCCAGTCTTCGTTGAGCCGCCGCGACCAATGCTTTTACTGCTCCCCATGTCACGGGCTGGCTTGGGACGCTACGCCTCTTCCGTTTCCGTCCCGCCGTTGTCGACCCGGGAGGCACCACGTTCTCCTCCAAGGTCAGCTGAAACTCCGGTATGGGGTTCGACAGCCCCTGGCGCCACGCCATGCTGTTTCAGTGCCGGTCGCACACACCGGGCTGGAACCCACAACGGTCCTGCAGGGAGAGACACAGCAGCATATCCCCGACCCCAAGTGATTAGAGGTACTGGGCCCAGCCACTGCGGATCGGGCAGCTGACGGTAAAAGACACGCGGTCTTTCCAGTACCTCAGATTTGTGAAAATGGCGATCCGCGGGGGTCTGCTGATCTGCGTTCAGCGTTAAATTATTTAAAGTAAACAAAAGGATATGCATTTGTTGTTGAATGTCTCCTAAGGTTCGGAGACGCAGCTCCCCTTGTTTTAATTGTTTATCAAGCAAGGTTTTGAGCGTGCGATTGGCACGTTCAACAATGGCTTGGCCCGTGGAATTATAAGGGATGCCGTGTTTAAGACGGACGTTCCATTGGGCGCAAAAAGTGAAGAGGGCTGTGGAGCAGTAAGCTGGGGCATTATCCGTTTTAATTTGGCTTGGGCGACCCATAACAGAAAAACAGGCTAGCAAATGGTGAATAACTTTAGCAGTGGCTTCCCCACGCTGTGGGGTTGCCCACAGAAATCCCGAATAAGTATCAACAGAAACATGTAAAAAGGAATAGGGGCGGAACTGTGGCACATGAGTGACATCCATTTGCCATAGCTGATTTGCTGCAGTACCTCTGGGGTTAACGGCATAAGAAAAAGTAGGAGCAGCAGCGGCACAGTGGGGACAGGAACGAACAATGGAACGTGCATGATCAGCAGGAATGTGAAGCTGCCGGGCCAAAACAGAGGCAGACTGATGGAAAAAGGCATGGCTTTCAATGGGGTCAGAAAAGAGGGAATTTACCTGACCACGTAACGCGCGATCAGCGCGTGCATTGCCCTCAGTGAGTGACCCAGGCAGAGGGGTATGACTGCGAATATGAGCAACAAAATAAGGGAAATTACGAGTGGAAATAAGATATTGCAAAGACAAAAATAGGCGAAGGAGGTCCGCATCGACCTGAGGGGTAATGAGGGCAAGGGGTAAATGATCAATCACTTGATAAACATAATGGGTGTCCACAATTAAATTAAAGGGACAATCAGCGAAAAGTTGAAAGGCTAAAATAACAGCAGCCAGTTCTGAACGCTGTGCGGAACGCTGAGGCAGTGTAAAACGAGAACGCCAACGAGGGGGGTCACCTGATTGATAGGTGACTACACCTCGATGTGGAGAGCCATCAGTAAAAAGAGTAACAGCAGAAACAATGGGTTGAGAGCGGCTAAGACGATGAACAATTAGAGGCACCTTTTGGGTAATTACCAACCGAGGATCTTTTGGGGGATTATAAGAAATTTCTCCCACATAATCACAAAGAGCAACCTGCCAAGCCAAAGAGGTGTGGCACAAGGAATCAAATTCACTACGGGACAAGGGGAACACAATATCAACTAAATCAGTGCCAGTAAGTTGCACTGCACGGTGGCGGGCTTTACGAACAAGATCAGACAGGGCATCTAGATATGGGTAAATATTCCGAGGAGGAGTGGAGGAGAGGTACAGCCACTCTATGATAGAGACGGCTGTATACGTACGGGGTACAAACAGAGCCGCAGTGGGCGTATGAGGGGTGGCAAGAAGAATCAGCCGTAGGGGACGGACCTCAGGGGGTCTGTCCACAAACTGCTGACTTAATGCTGCATTAATTTGTCGAATGCAGGCAATGTGCTCTTTAGTGATGGCAATAACTGCACCCGGTGCTCGGGCTCCACGTAGGAGCTCGAACAACGGCTGCAGCATTGAGGTGGGGAGACGAAAATAGGGCCGAATCCAATTTAAATGACCCAAAATCTGTTGTAATTTAACAAGGGTTAGGGGTTGAGGTAGAGTTAGTGCCGGACGAACCGGAGCAGCATAGGTTTGTAAAACCTTATGGCCGAGGTAGTGGTAGGGATAAGAGCGTTGGATTTTTTCTGGTGCCACCAACAGGCCATTTTGGCCAAGGATTTGAGACAAAGATTCAATCTGTTGTTCCGTGACCTGGGGACCACTAAGCAAAATGTCATCCATATAATGGTAGACCTTTAGAGTAGGGTACCGGGCACGAAAAGGGGTGAGGGCCCGATCCACAAAAAGCTGACACAAGGTTGGACTATTTTGCATTCCCTGGGGTAAGACCTTCCACTGATACCTTTGAGAGGGTTGCTGATTATTATATTGTGGCACCGTGAACGCGAATTTTTCGCGATCTTGTGGGCAAAGGGGGATGGTGAAAAAACAATCTTTTAAATCTAATACACAGAGCTGATCGGTTTGAGGAATTAAATTTGGATTTGGTAATCCATATTGCAAGGGGCCCATAGGTTGGATGCATTTATTTATTTCCCTTAAGTCATGCAACAGCCGCCATGCACCAGATTTTTTCTTAATAACGAACACCGGGGTGTTCCAGGGACTAGTAGAGCTTTCCAAGCGCTGTGCCAGCAAATGCTGCTGCACAAGCGATTGAAGCGCTTTTAGCTTTTCTAGAGGGAGGGGCCACTGGTCAATCCAGACGGGCTCTAAGGATTGCCATACCAAGGGCAATGCGGAGGGCAATGTGGGTGAGGGAGGATTTTGAGCCATTAGATATTAATATCGAGGGTGGTGTCCAGTTTTGTAAGTAAATCACGGCCCCAAATATTGAGGTGGACAGGGAGCACAAAAGGGCGGATAGTAGCAAGGGTACGGCCTCCCGGTTTAGAGACTGTGACCCAAGACAAACTCTGTCGCCCGGGTTTACTACCCCCGATCCCCCACAACTCTGTAGAAGGAACCGTAGGCCAACTAACCGGCCACTCTGGATCACGAATCACCGTAACGTCAGCTCCAGTGTCCACCAGCCCTGTGAAAGGAACATCATTTAAGAGAAGTGTTAACTGAGGTTTCGAGGGGCGGACTGACATTGTCAGAGCAACAAGTGGAGAGGACGCGCTGTGAGACGGCGAGTGAGACAACGTTGATCCAAAGCCGCCTCTGCCCCGAGTTCGATCCTCGGCAGCTGGCACCTGATAGGGGACTAAAATCAATTGTGCAATTGATCGTCCACGCGGGAGCGACTGTGGAAGATGAGTCCACACCTGAACCTTAATAATGCCGGTGTAATCGGCATCAATGACCCCGGGGATGACAAAAAAGCCCTGTTTCCCAGCATGAGAGCGAGGGAGAACGAGACCCACAAAGCCGGCAGGGAGAGGTCCCGTCACCTGGGTAGGTATGGCGCAGACCTCCCCTGGCAGCCGAAAATCAGTGTCCTCCTGCATGATTAAATCAAGCCCTGCACTTCCAGCAGTCGCCGCCCTCATAGAGTCTATGGATTTTAAGGCAGAGGAACGGTTGTCTGAGTGGGAAACACCCCCGTTTGGCCCTGGGTTCGGGGGGGACCCGCCGTGCGGTTTCCCGGCCCGCTACGACACTGATTAGCCCAGTGATAGCCCTTCCGACACTTGGGGCACTTTTTTGAGGGTCGGGCGGGTGCCTTTGATGAGCGGCACTCCCGCTGGAAGTGACCCTCCTTGCCACAGCGGTAACAACGCTTCCCCTCTTTTCCGGTTCTTTTCAGGGCGGCAGCCAGAAGTCCAGCTTTATGGGCTTGTGTGCCGATGTTTTGGCATGCCCGTAGCATGTCTGAGAGCTCTAAAATGCCAGAGGCTTGCGCCGTCTGGAGAGCGCGGCGGCAATCCTCATTTGCATTTTCAACTGCCATTTTTAACAGGATCTCCTGAGCTGCCGCAGCGTTATCCACCTGTCGGAGGATAGCCTCCTGCAATCTGTTGGTAAAATCCAGAAAGGACTCTGATGCACCCTGACGGATACTAACAAAGCTTTTAGTAGGCTTGCCTGAATCCGGGACCTTCCGGAAAGCATGCTGGGCGCAGGTGGAAATAAGGGGGAAGAGGGCCTGAGGGAGTTGAGTTTGCATCTCAACGGTAGCAAACGGTCCCTCCCCTGCCAAGTGCTCAAAAATAATACCTTCCGCTCTATGAATCTGGGCCTGGCGTTCCGCCTCCTGCCGATACTCACTAATCCAAATAACATATTGACTGGGTGACAGCATCATGCGCAACAGCGCCTTCCAATCTTCAGGGATCAGGGAGTATCCACTACCTAGCCCTTCAATGAGACCACGCACAAACGTGCTAGTCAGACCGAACTCGCGAATTGCTTTCTTTACCTCTCTAATCACCGAGTAAGGCAAACTGACCCAGGTTCCAACCGGGTTGCCCTGGTCATCGTTCTGCCAGGTCACCGGACAAACCGAGACCAGCTCAGCCAGCTCCTCTGCTGTAAGATCTGAGCGAGCCTTCGCTGCGTGCACCATTTGTTGCACCAGCGAAAGCCTCTGAGCAGATGCAGACGACCCCCTGGGGGGCCCCGAAGCATGGGGTTTCAGGGGGGGATGGTAATCACAGACCGGCTCTGGCGGGGAAGGTAAGGGAGGCGGTGGTAATAAAGGCACTGGGGGCGAAGCAGGGAGAGGGATGGCTGCAGGAGCCGACGGCGGTGGCGAAATCGGCAGCCCCTCTGTTGGTGCGGGAGAGGGTTCTTCCGAAGCGACACACTGTGTTGCATCGGTAGGAGGGGGGGTGGCTGCAGGAGCCGACGGGCGTGGCGAGATCACCAGCCTCGCGAGGGAGGGCCTGTCCGAGGCAACATGCTGTATCGCATCGCGGCAGAGGTGCCAGGCATGTAAAGCCTGCACGGGCGCCCGAGGCTCTTCATGCAATGTCTGGCCCAACCGCTCCCAGTCCGCTAGCTTAAGGGTTCCGGCTTCAGGGTACCACGGGCACTGGGCACTCACCTCCTGTAGCAGGAGAGTGAGTTCTCGAGCGGGGCAGTCATGCTGAGCCTTACGCAGCAGATACTGTAGCTCATTGCGGTGTTGCACTTGCAAAGCAGAGAGGGAGCTTCCCATACTTACCACAATGAAAAATACTCACCGGGATCCGCGAAGCGGATGAGTGACGCGTCTGAAACCCTTGCCGGGCGAGGTGAGTGCTGAGGGCCCCACGTTTGGGCGCCAGTTGTGGCGGTTCAATGATGAGACAGAACACAGGTTTATCCAAGCAAGCAAGCTGGTTAGCTGAAAAGGGCTGCCGCCTTTCAGCTTTCCACCTTCCCTTTTATTATATTTCTCCCCCCTGCGCATTACCTACTTCCACCGCAAAAAGACACAACAAAGGAATACATGACTTTGATTAATATTCTTATTTTCCAGCCTCTATCTACTACAATCCTAATTCTCAGGCCTTGAGGCCAGGCCAAGGAAGCTTCCCACGATTACTGTCCTTTAATTAACTTCCCAGGGTTCATATCTGGTCCTCGTCCTTGGATGGAGCAATGTGTTGCTCCTACACAACGGTCAGGGTGTGCCCTGACTGTTTCCAGGTGGATGGACTAAACATGAACCCTTCAATTAACAATATTGTTGGGTGGGTTAATGGAACCACTGGAAAACCCATGGAAAAGAAGCCCATGAGGAATTCCACCATGATTTCAACAATTTCCATCCCACTATCAACCTCAGCCTGGACCAGTCCACACAAGAGATCCACTTCCTGGACACTACAGTGCTAATAAGCAATAGTCACATAAACACCACCCTATACCGGAAACCTACTGACCGCTATACTTACCTATATGCCTCCAGCTTTCATCCAAATCACATCACACGATCCATTGTCTACAGCCAAGCTCTAATATACAACCGCATTTGCTCCAATCCCTCAGACAGAGACAAACACCTACAGGATCTCTATCAAGCATTCTTAAAACTATAATACCCACCTACTGAAGTGAAGAAACAGATTGACAGAGCCAGAAGATTACCCAGAAGTCACCTACTACAGGACAGGCCCAACAAAGAAAGTATAACAGAACGCCACTAGCCGTCACCTTCAGCCCCCAAATAAAACCTCTCCAGCGCATCATCAATGATCTACAACCTATCCTGAAGGGCGACCCATCACTCTCACAGATCTTGGGAGACAGGCCAGTCCTCACTTACAGACAGCCCTCCAACCTGAAGCAAATGCTCACCAGCAACCACACAACAAAAACACTTACCCAGGAACTTATCCTTGCAACAAAGCCCGTTGCCAACTGTGTCCACATATCTATTCAAGGGGACACCATCATAGGACCTAATCACATCAGCCACATTATCAGGGGCTCATTCACCTGCACATCTATCAATGTGATATATGCTGCCATGTGCCAGCAATGCCCCTCTGCCATGTACATTGGCCAAACCAGACAGTCTCTATGAAAAAGAATAAATGGACACAAATCAGACATCAAGAATCATAACATTCAAAAACCAGTTGGAGAGCACTTCAACCTCCCTGGACACTCAATTACAGACCTAAAAGTCAAAATCCTTCAACAAAAAACTTGAAAAACAGATGCCAATGAGAAACTGCAGAACTGGAATTTATTTGCAAACTGGACACCATCAAATTAGGCTTGAATAAAGACTGGGAGTGAATGGATCATTACACAAACTAAAAACTATTTCCCCATGCTAATTTTCCCCTACTGCTAGTCACACCTTGTCAACTGTTTGAAATGGGCCATCCTGATTATCGCTATAAAAGTTTTTTTTCTCCTCCTTAAAATAGCCCACCTTAATTGATAAGTCTTGTTAGAGTTGGCATGGCAAAACCCATTTTCCCATGTTCTCTGTATATGTATCTATCTATCTATCTAGATCTCCCCATTGTATTTTCCACTGCATGCATCTGATGAAATGGGTTTTAGCCCACGAAAGCTAATAAATGCCCTAAAATTTTTTTTAGTCTCTAAGGTGCCATAAGGACTCCTTGTTCGTTTTTTCATTATTTATGACTCCCGCAATTTGTGTGTCATCCGCAAACTATGTCAGTGCTGATCTTATGTTTTCTTCCAGGGTATTGATAAAAATATTAAACAGCATAGGGCCAAGAACTGATCCCTTTAGGACCCTAGTAGAAACATATCTGCTCCGTGATGATTCCCTGTTTAGTTACATTGAGACCTACTCATTAGGGAGCTGTTAATCCATTCAGTGTGTGCCATGTTCATTTTATATAATTCTCATTTTTTAAATCAAAATGTTCTTATTCAAACCACTGGCATACATGTGATTTATGAATTGGTCCATAAAATTTATGAGTAATTTTTACCTAAATAGTAAATTTATAAATAAAATATTTAAAAAATCATGGGGAAAAAGTCTTAATACAGTAGAAGAACAGCTGTAAAAATTGGAGTTTGGTAATGCGTCTGAAACTCTCTCCATTTTCCATGTGTCAGAGGATTTTTTTCTTCATCTCTGTGGCATATTTCTAAAGGAATTTTCTGTGTTTGTATCACTGTATTAGTTTCTTTGAGATCAACAAATCCATAAATGAACCACTTCATAGCTTAATGCAGGGATAGTCAATTATTTTTTATCAAGGTCCAAATTTTTTGATCAAGGTATAGTCAAGGTCCAGACCCACCCCAAACTCCCTGATTGCCCACCATCTCCCTGCCCACCCTGCCTAGAGAGTAGGGTGACCTTATTTCCCTAAACTGAAAATGGGACGCATGGGGCTGGCCTGAGCCATCTGGCATTGCCATTTGCTTCCCCTCCAAATGTTCCTCCATGCCCCCAGTTGAGCCAAGTAGCAGAGATGGGGGCAGTGTGGGGGGAAGACAAATGGGTATGGGCTGGGATCTGGGCAGCAAAGCAGGGTGAGAGTGTGTGTGAGTACTTTTGAGCTCAGAGCCAGGAGGTGAAGCTAGTGGACTGTGATCCAGCTCGCGGTGTGATGCCCCTTTGTGGGGCTGGGATAGAAGAGGGGCAGGAAGGAGGGGCTGAGTAACAGGAGGGACCAAGAAGACTCCAGATAGCAGGCCTGGGAAGATGTGGGGAGGCTGGGATGTGGCAAGTAGTCAGGGCAGTTGCTTTACAAAAAGGCCATGTGCCCTGTGTGTGTTTGGAGAAACTGAGCCACAGGAGCAGAAAGCAAGCGGTGTTCCCAAACTCTGAAGCGTTTTGCAGCAGGTTAGTGATATTGTTAACTCTCCCACAGGGAACCTCTGGCTGTGGTCATTACAGAAAGGGAAAATGGGAAGGGAAAACTAATTCTTTTATTTAGAGTCATAGACTTTAAGGACAGAAGCGACCATCATGATCATCTAGTTTGACCTCATGCACATTGCAGGACACAGAACCTTACAAACTCACTCCTGTAACAGACCCATAACTTCTGGCTGAGTTACTGAAGTCCTCAAATCATGGTTTAAAGACCTCAAGTTACAGAGAATCCACCGTTTAAACTAGTTTAAACCTGCAAGTGACGTGTGCCCCATTCTGTAGAGGAAGACGAACCCTCCCGGGATCTCTGCCACTCTGACCTGAGGGAAAATTCCTTCCCGACCCCAAATATGGCAATCAGTTAAACCCTGACCATGTGGGCAAGACCCCACCAGCCAGACACCTGGGAAAGAATTCTCCATAAAGAAAAGGAGTATTTGTGGCACCTTAGAGACTAACAAATTTATTTGAGCATAAGCTTTTGTGAGCTACAGCTCACTTCATCGGAGCTGTAGCTCACGAAAGCTTATGCTCAAATAAATTTGTTAGTCTTTAAGGTGCCACAAATACTCCTTTTGTTTTTGCGAATACAGACTAACATGGCTGCTACTCTGAATTCTCCACAGTAACTCAGAGCCCTCCACATCTAGTGTCCTGTCTCCAGCCGTTAGAGATATTTGCTGTTAGCTGTTGCAGATAGGATGAGACTGTCTACAATCTACAATGAGATGCAGCCAATCATGCCCTCCATACATTTATCAAGCTCACTTTGAAGCCAGTTAGATTTCTTTTTAATATTGACTGGTTCTGTGCCCAGAGTACCTCAGTGCAGAGATCAGGGATATTGTGTATTCTGATGGGAGGTTCAAGACTGAAACATGGGCTGAGGTTACACCTCTGGGTGATAGACAGGCGAGGTGGTTAACACATGCTACACCTGTTATGGTCAGAAATCCAGTAGGAGCCTCTACTCCTGCTGTGAGTCTCCCTCTAGACATACAACATCATTTGTTAGAGCAGGTGCTGAGATCTTCCAGTGAAACTGTGGCTGATGTGAAATGTAAACTGAAATGTTTTTCAGCAATTCACTGAGACCTAGTGGAGAAGTAGATTATTTTACCTGGTGAGCATAAGCCAAAGAGATGGGGGAAGACAGTGAGATATCTTACAAAGTCAAAAGAAGATTATTGAAAGTTTATTTCCCACAGCATTGAAATGGAGTACTGCAATAAACAAAAGAGAAAACGTGGACAAGAACTAGAAGGAAAAAAGGAAGGCCATGAGTAGGAGTAGTTTTCAGTTGATAAGGGCATCTTAAAATATTTCCAGTGTCCATGAAGAAGCCACTCCAATACACTGGAAGGAGGAATATCTGCAGGCTGAACAGCAGTGGGTGGCACTACAGATGACCCAGCCAAGTACTGAAACATCCCTTCAGATACGCTATTCACTCCTCAAAGACCCAAAGAATGTAATAAACAAGCAATACTAAGATTTAACAAAAGAAATCCTTTGTTTTAACTGTGGGCAAATAGGACATTTTCAAAATGATTTTGAGAATTCTCCTAACCCCAACCTAGTACATCAGCAACTGACATGTAGACAGTCATATCAGAGCAAGTTTGAGCCAGAAAGAAAAGAAACTAACAACTCTCAAAGCAAGGTCGCGGGGTCAATGGATTCAGGAGATAGACACTACTCAAATCGGTTTCAGTGAGGCCATCCAGCAGTTAGTGGGACTTGTTTGTCATGGCTATGTTTACCTATGTGGGTAAAGAGTATCTGCCTAATAGATACTATTTTTCAAGTGACCTGCACATGTGAAACTTTGTATTATGAGCATTTATCTTATTGAAAGTTACAGTCTATTGGCAATATACTTCAGATAGAATGGGCTGGAGGCATGGCTAAACCTCCCCTAACCCAGGCTGTGGCCTCGCCCATGCTCTGCCCCAAGGCCCCGCTCTCGCTCCCCAACTCCCCTGAAGCTGGTGGGAGCTCAGCTCCAGCTGGTGGCCTGTAGTTCAGGGCTTGGGCCGGTGGCCCGAAGCGACTTGGGCTGGTCTGGAGGGCAGGCCGGCCGGTGCAGGCCAGTGGGCAGCTTAGGGCAGCTGGGGCAAGCCGGCTGGGGTTCTTCCGGTCAGTGGGGGTGGTGGTCTTGAGTGAAAAGGGTGGGGCCTGGGGGCAAGCCTCCCAGAAGGGGTGGTTCACTCGCGGCCCATAGCTGGAGGGCAAATGGTTACACACCTCGGATATATAACCTTGAAGGTACAATTCCCCGACTTTCACAGATGAACTAACAAACAACATGAGGTAGTCATCTTGGTTTGTCCAGACCAACATATGAATCAACAAGTCTCGGCGCTAATAGGCACAAATGTGCTGAAACATCATGTAGAAGACTGTACAAAGAAATGGGGTCCTGAATTCTTAAGTAGAATTTCATTACCAAATGACTGGGCTGAAAGTTATAGTGAATTTTTACTCAGTCAGAGATTACAGCAAGAAGCTGATGACTGGGGTTTGTTGGCTATGAAACAATGGAAATGTTACTAGCTTTGATTCTTCATTTACTGCACGAGGACCTCTCCCCTTCCTTCATACAAATTCAAAGTGATGCTGTAAAAGAGTCTTTCTGGGATGCCCCTCTGGTGGGGTCACAGCACCTTGTCACACTCAGCTACCACCACAGGGTCAGCTCAGTCCAGGCCCCAGCCTTTTAGTCCTTGCAGTGGGCCCTCTTACTAGGTTTACAGGTGGAGAAACGCAAGCGTTCAAACTCAGAGAACAAGCCCCTCCCGGGGTTAACTAAAAGAGAGAAGGTCAGCAGCACCACTTTACTTCAGAGTGCCTACGTAGCAGCTTTACTGGAGTCCTTCTGGCCAGGTAGCCAAATCAGTCTCTCCTTGCTGGGCTTGCACCACAGAACTGGGGGGGGGGTCTCTGGCAGGGGGATTCCTCCTGCTCCTGCAGAAGCCATTCCCTCCTCCATGCTTTCCCCTTGCTGACTGCAGTTTCCTTCTTTTAAAGCTCTCCTCCCTACCCTGCTTGATTAGCAGGGGTGGGGCTGTCTTAGCACAGGGAGCCTCCTATCAGTGTGAGGTCTATACACCCCATCACAGATAGGGAAATGAAGGGAGGTGAAGACAGTGGAGAAAGTGGAAATCTTAAAAAAAATAAAAAGTTGGTCATATCATTAATCTGCCTTGCTGACAGTTGTGATTGCAGATTTCTCTCTGTTTCTATCCATTGGCCTTATCATGCTGATGATTCCTTAATGTTTTATTGGTCTTTTTATTACTTTCCATTGACCTCAACTAGAAATCCAGCTACAATTTTCATAGTCTTTTCCCTACTAATGGTTCATATTAATGTCTTATTTTTATATGCACTGTAGTTTTTATTTGAAACTAAAACTACAGTGATTTGGCATAGAAACATTTTCTAAACACTTTGTTAAAAATGCCTGGCAGATAACCACAAAGGGGTGTATTTTCATTTTAATTGGGGCCGACATGCATAACTGCTGGTATAATTCAGGAGAGTTGTTTATGTAAATCCCCAAGCATTCAAACAAGAACAAATCCATAAGTATACAATGGTCACCATAAAAAGGTCTGAATTTATTACACAGTAGTACAGAAATACTGCAGTATTTTCCTATAGTTAGAGCAGAAAATTACAGTTATCTAATTGATAACCATGAGTCAATAACTTTTTAATGTTAACTGTTCTGTGCAATAATTATAATGAGTAAAAAACTAAAATCAGCTTGTTTAGCAGGCAGCTATTGCAAATAAGACTGTAATGGTTAGTGTAAAGCTAGGACGGATTTGTTAATGTTTTCACACATTCTGCCTCACCTAATCTGGTAATTTAGCCATTGTCTGGATAAAATGCATATGTAATTCTATTACTAACTCTATCTAGAATTACGCTTGTATAATACACCAGCTGAGTGCATGTGGTCATTTCTCTTTCTCATGGCTTGTCTTAAGGGCTGGAACCAATGCCCACTGAAGTCACTGGGATTCTCTTCAAAGACTTGAATGGGTATTGGATTGGGTCTCATATGAAGGAGAGAGCCTGGTTCTCACGAATTGCTAATGGAGTTACTGCTTTAGCTCTGGTGATATTGAAGGTCCCAGATTTGATTCCCACTGGTGATCATGGTGTCATATATAATGTTAAGCTAAAGGTTATCAAAACTCATGTTTCAAGGCAGAGACCCCACAACAGGTGTATTATTGTACAACTGGCAAAGAGCCTGATCGAGCAAAGCATTTAACCTTTTCTTATGTTTGAGCATGTGAGTCCCACTGATTTCAGTGGGAGTACTCATGTGCTTAAAATTAAGCCTGTGATAAATGCTGCACTAGTTTAGGACCTGAGTGGATTTCTCCAAAGGCACCATTTACAATAGATTCCTTCTCTTGGGATCTTGGGTCTCCACTATAAGACCGGCCAGTGACTTGATGTGCACTGAAGGCACAAGATGCTAAACATGAGAATCCTGCATGGTATCTTCAGAGAAACAAAATCAAAAGCTTAGTATTTCCCCCCATATTTAGCTGAATATGAAAATGGACATTTTACTAACACAGTAATAGTAGTATTTTGTTACTTTTATATGACCAAATAAAGTAAAGTGATCCAGGAAGCAAGTGCCATATACTTTCATTTCTGCCAAGCGGTTGTTTTTGTCATTAGGTGGCAGAAAGAGGGGAGTTATCTTGTAAGATTAAAATGGTTATTTAAAATGTAAAACACACAAGTAATGCTACATAAGAAGATGAACAGGAAAACAATGAAACAGCATTAGAGTATTCACCACTGCACTTTTTTTCAAAACATAGTCATTACAAACTTCAGCAAAAGAAAATTACCCAGGTCTCCACTGAGAGAAAGAGCCTGGAGTTAAAAAACAGTGGAGCATTGGTGAAGCATATTTTAAATACGGTGACTGGAACAGTCCATTCATTTTATTTATTAGCTGCTTTATATTAACTTTTGGATTAATCTAGGGACCAACTGTACATTCATTGCACCTTCAGAATTCCCACTAAGTACAGTGGGTGTAAAAGGCATGAAGAATCAGGGCCTGATCCAAAAGCACACTGAAGTGAATGGAAAGACTCCCATTGACTCTACTGGGCTGGGGCTAGGCCTTTAATGCGGAGGTGTATTTTTAATAATAAGCATTTGTAGCCAATTTAGTTCATTTTATCATGTAATTGTTGTTGTTGTCGTTAACGCACATGATTTCATATGTAATCAGTGTGTGATGAATAGGTAAGTAGGACACGATTGTAGGAGTAGAAGACTGACCAGTATTTAGGAGTGACAAGTATGTATTGAAGATATAAATAAAGTAAGGCTGTAATGTGCAGCCTACAGGCTAAGGCCTGTAGGATTTCCGTTTAGCCACTCTAGATTGCAGGCTTAAGGAGACTTGACATGAGTGGGTGACCTAAGACTGACCCTATGCCAATAAGACCACAAGATTACTGTAATAGATGTGTCAGTCGGTGATGTTATGGAAAAATAGACCACAGGACACCTGATTCTAACTCTCAGAAAGTTCTGTTCTGACCATTGGTTACCCTGGAAACAGGTTGACATAAATGTTAAAAAGATGCTAAAAAGAAAAGGGGAACTAACAGAACAGCCTCTGGAAAGTGGCGCACCCCAAAATGTATGGGGTGTGGAAGTGCAGGTAAGGAAAAAGAGGTTGGAACCCTCATGCAAATAAATAAGGTGTTAGGTCTAATCAGAATAGCAATGTAAAAAGAGTTCGCTGGTTGGGTGAGCGTGGGAAGACTCCAGCAGGAACCACCCCTCTATTGATGACCACCTGTTGAGAAATCCACCAGACTACATCTTTGGGGATTTGAGTATGAATATAGCACTGGCTATTCTTTGAGCTCTCTCAGGTTGCATGGATGGGTATGTGAGTATAACATATCATTATAAATTATTATACAAACAAGAGTGTTTACTTGTAACTGTGTTTGTAGTCACCATAGTAATGCTTCGTGTGCTCTAAGAGTCTCCCAATCTCAGAGAATCATAAAGGGTACCTTTCACCCTTTAAACTGAAAAAATGTGGCTGCACAGGAGCTGAATTCATGGTGAGGTAACACAGAGCTGTCAACCAATTCAACTGAAAATAGAGGCTATGCATTCATTACTGAGTAGTCAGTGCAGGGTTCTGTGGTTTTGCAAAGTACTAAACAATAACACATTCCATTTCTCATGTGCCCCAGGGTTACATGCATGTGCCTTGCTCAGAAAAGATGAAAGCTTTCCCCCGGGAGGCCAGCCACACAGATTGAGAAAGATGGACTAGACTAAACTATCTATCCATACCCCTCCTATTCTTAAGGATCAACTGCTTAGTTTTATCATATGTAAAACTGATCCAGGAGCATTCTGGGTATTTTCTTTCATGTCTTGCTCATTGCTCTGACTGGACTTTGGTAGTGAACACAACCTGAATCTTTGATGCTTTGCATCACACTGCATCAGTCATTTCACATTATAGTGCATGATGTGGTAAAACCTCACATGCACATAAACCGATGCAAAGCATTGTAATATCATGTGTCAGCTGGAGAAGTTTGAAAGGACAAGTTTTCCTGAAAAAAGCAGTAGGAGGTCTAGGTGGCACAATGGGTTCATGGAGTGGCCTTTCACCTTGAGGGGGCTGTGTTCACATCTGGCTTCAGTCATAAGAAAAGTCAATTTTGGTATGTCAGTTGAGCTCCTAATGGACATTTGTTCACATGTGAACTTCCTAGTAATTCAGCAGAATTTGGCAATTTGTCAGTCCTGCAGGTCAGTGAACAACGGAGGTGAGGGAAGGATATTGCCAATTGTGTGTGAGGTGCAATAGCAAAGCAGCATGGAAAGCTTGTGTAGCACCTACTTGAACTCTGCCTGGCTCTAATTAATTTACATCTAGGCAGAACATACAAGACATCTGGGTATTTTTTCATTTCATATTGAATAAATCAGCCTTAGTTAGAAGTTTTACAGCCACAAATCAGCATTTGCTATGACTTTTTTTCCTGTTTATATTAGTGCATGCAACATTTAGGCCCTGATTCTGATCTCACTCACACCAGTGTAAATCAAGAGGAGTCAGAGGGGCTACACAGGAATGAAACTGGTGCATAGTAAATGAGGTGAGGATTAAGCCTTATAGTAGATTAACATTTAAAGTGGCTGACTGACTACACAAATGCACGCACGTCTTTTCAAGCTGTTCTGACACAGTGCACCATAGGAAACACAAACATATATTGGATGTTTCAGTATGGAAGAAAGTATGAGGATGGGATTGCAGTAGGTAATCAGCTGTCCAACTAGTATTTAGCATATTTGGGTCAGTCACAAACATAACACACAAACACAAACACAGTCTGCTGCTTTCATACCCAAATATTACCAGCTTTGTAACCCCATTTCATCTATTCATTCTGCTTTAGCAGTTGCAATAACCAGACAAATTAGGTTTCAGTTCATGTTGTGACCCTAAGAGCATCCCTATAACGGAAGGCAAGGGGCTCCTTGGTATCTAGCAGTGAGTTTCACCTGGCCTGACCAGCTCAATGTACCCCAACTCACTATTGTTATAAACTGTATTTAAAAGGTGTCAGGTAATAGATCATTAGAAAACTGATAACTTCCTGATGATTAATATTCTTGTGTCATGTATGTATGGTCAACCCAGAAAGGATTATTCAGATATTCAGAATTATGACTAAAATGTGCTTAAACCAGGTATGTTAGGGGGAGTTGATAAGTTTTTTACAGACAAAGTGAAGAGGCCACCAACTCAAACCAGGTGTGGCCAAATTCAGTGGGCTATTCATTTTTATCAGAGGTTACAGGAAGAGATCATTTGCATTGTAAAAATCACCAGCGGGTAGAAGACAGCATGGAGTCTACACCAGACAGCATGGCATCCACACCCAGCAGGGGAAAGGAGCTTTGTCTGGGCTTATTTTTCAAAGAATACATTTCAAACGTTTGCTGGACTATAGAGCGAAAGGGAAAGAATCCGGTAGTTATCGATTACTGGGTTAGGGCTTTTGTACATCTGAGAAAAGTGGATCCTTCAATCAAGGGGGCTGAAATCTCTGGGTCCAGGAACTGAATGTAGGTGAGAAACCTACTGAGGCAAAGACCGTAATGTGCTGAAGTTATGTTTTAGTCTTAAAAGCTTTTTTTCACTTTTGTTTGTAACCCTATCTTTATCTCTTATATTTGAACTCACTTAAAACTTCTCTTTTTTAATTGAATAAGTTTGTTTTACTTTTTATCTAAACGAACCCTATGCTTTGACTGAATTAAAGTTATTATTAATGCCAGTCAAGATAACAAGCTGCTGTTTCTATCCCTTTAAAGGAGCAGCAAACTTAATAACTTCACCGAGTATTTCAAGCACCCAGAACTGAAGGGCAGGTGGTGACACAACTCCTCACTGGTCTAGACTGACCCCCAAAGTGTCACATGTGTACATAACAACAGACAACAATCATGGTTTAGGAGCAGGGAGGGTGTGATAAAAGATCATATCTGGTAACAAAGATACAGGGCTACAGTGAATCACAGTCTTCTATCCTATCATCA
The DNA here is from genome assembly GCF_965152275.1 of Natator depressus. Taxonomy (NCBI): domain Eukaryota; kingdom Metazoa; phylum Chordata; order Testudines; family Cheloniidae; genus Natator; species Natator depressus. Next base: position 22,844,098 of record NC_134235.1, read on the forward strand.
AATGAGGCCAGTGTGGGTATCACTAATATGCCACTAGCATAATGACTAGCACACCTCTGATAAAGAAGGGAAATGTCTTAGTAAGTGTTAGTAGCTTAATATTAGTTTTGAACTCAAAGTGACCGTTTAGAGTAACTTCAAGGGGCCACCATCCCCTGTTCCTTCATTGCACTAACCCTTTAAAGACTAAAGCTCTCCAGCACACATTTAATTGCATCCTAAGCAATCTTCCTCCCTGTAATGGAGCTTGAGGCAGTGACTTAAGAGCGCAGTTGGGAATAATGCTGTGACTCAAAGATTTGGTGCAAATTCATCCCTGATGTAATTCTGCTGACATAATAGAGTTTCCCTGTGGATGATTTCCCCCCCTCTTGCCTCTCTTTAAATTTAAAACCATTAGGAAGGATCCACCCAAGATATCTGGCTGCTGGCAGGATATTGCTTAGCAAAACAAGCTGGAACACCTGTGAGTCAGAAGTGCACAGCTGCACGTTCATCATGGCTGCTCCATTTGCCGTGTACTTTACGTGCCAGTTGCAGTACTTACGTTAGGAGGATCCATTTGGGGGGGACAATCACAAATCTCATTGCCTTCAGCTCCCAGTGCAACATGCACTTGCCTTTTCTAAAAACAGAGCAGAATGTTTATAAACTAAAAATCCCACTACCAATCCAAAACACTACGAGAGGAAGGAGGAGTCACATGTGCCAGATGTTAGTGACATCAGTTAATACACTCCTGGAAGGCACACAGATACTACACTGATGAATTGAAGAGCCTATATATAACAGAATGGAAGAGAACATATGTTTGGTTACTCAGAGGAACTGGATTACCTCCTGGTATTAGATTAGCAAATGCAGGGCTCATGAAATGTGTCCTGGTAGAGGCTGACCTATGCACAGCAGCAGAACTGTCCCCATTGTCTTTCCTCACAGTGCCCCACCAATATGCCTTCACTATGATCTGGGTGGGCCTTTCTCAGATTGAAAGCCTCCATTCTCATTCTGTCCTTAGCTTCTCTGTTGAAACATCTTCAAGGTGCTTATTCTGATGGGAATACCTGCCCATTAGGAACGGATCTGAAATCACGGAGTCACTTGTGCCCATGCAACCCAAGTTAAAGTGGTTGCACAGGAGAAATTTGAGAGCAGAATTTGGCCCACTATTTTTGAAAGGCCTGGTAAGATGGAACCGTAGATAAAAGTGGCTAGTGGAAATCCTGTTTTGTTGTTGGAAGCTATTGTTTCTTTCCTGGCCTGTTCATCCAGTCATTGAAATGAGAGCATGGTTTTATCTTCTGAAACTGTGTGAGAACAAAAAAACAGTCCTATTGCCCTTATTTAACAGAGATGTAAACAATTATCTAATATTTACTGGCATTAATTATCACAATAGATGCTTATAGGGAGTTCTTTATATGCTTCATGGGACTCTTTAAAGATTTGCAACCTCTTAGACATATTAAAAACTATTCTGTCAACAAGTGTATGGAATGCCTACAGCTTGTCTCCCCAGCCATTCTCAGAAGGTTACAGTTGTCTTCCATGCTGATTTAAATGAAGGATTATATTTATTCAGGAATAAATATTTGATGGAAATGGTACAATTCTACCAATGCCATTAATAAAGGAGCATAGATTAAAGAAGTATTCAGGTTGTTTGTTAGCCCTTTAATGTGCTTCTGGCATTCTAACAAATACTACCAGTTTCCAGTGATCTCTCATGCGAATAATTGATTGATTTATAAAACAGAAGGAAGTTTCATGACAACAGTAACTCTATTCCAGAGGGTGTGATTATAATAATTGCAACCACAGTAGAAATGTTCATTTAAATTGATCACTTTTCTTTGTAAAAAGCAAACTTCTAAAATCCATAAACAAAATAACTGACAATCAGACAAAAGGAAGTAATATCTTCTGCACATGTTTCATGGCAGACAAGGATCTTGTCAGGTTTTGTAAGCTAAGCAGGGTTGAACCTGGCCAGTATTTGGGATGAGAGCTCTCCAAGGACACATACACACAGGAGAAAGTGGTGTTGCTGATTCAGTAGATGGTATTCTTTTCTCTGAGCAAGAAAGAATTTCTCAAAGTGGTATTAGGAAGCATTGTGCTATTAGAGGTATGTCTTTTGGATGAGAGGTAGAACCAAGATCCTGAGCACTTCTGGTCACTAAAATATCCCATAGTACATTTTTTCAGTTGCAGTAGTGTTATCCTATTATGCTGGCTACCTTCCAACACAGGTAATTATATTCTCCTGGCATCAAGTGATTCCAGAAATCCAAGAAGAATTTATGGCATAAGAATTGATGGTCTGCCCCTTAATTTTTATGTGGCTTAAAGATGTGTATGAAATCATATTGCCTCATTTTCTTGTTTTGAAGACAATGGTTCCTATCCAGGATACTTTCTTCCTGGATTGTTAATGGGACAATTATTCTCATGAGTAATGAAGCACATCAGAACCAATTTCTCTTTTCTGTCTCTCCTCTCTTTCTTGCTTAGAGAACTCGGAAACCAGCCAGAGACTCTTCCATTGTCTATTTCAGGCATCACAAGAAAAGAAATATTTTCTACATGAAGGGGAAAGACTTGCCTGAAGGACTCTGTTTACTGGTTCAAGATGGCTAAAGGGAACCATCAAAAGCAAAAATGCTAATAAGCTTATTTATGTGGAAATGAACAAATTACTGTTAATATTTTTCAGCTTTTTGATCAATTTATGTAGCATTTTTAAAGTTAACTCAGCACTGTATGTATTCCATGTATATAAAAAACAAACATTTTTCTCAGTGGCATATTGTCCAAGCACAGTAGGTATGGGATTCTCCGGCACAAGGCAATTGTGAGTTACGGGTGGTAGGGCAAATCTGACACTTTCCAGATGTATAACTGTATACTGCATCTCTGTGACCTCAGGACTTGACATTAATTCACTTCTCAGCAGAGGGGTTCATTAGCATGGCACCTACATACAATGGTGATGGCTATTCTACAAATACTTCAGATGATGGATCAGATAGAAAAATGTAACTTTTCATTATAGCTGTTCTTTTCATGGTGCAAAAACAAACTAACAAAGAAACAAACAAAGATCTTATTTAGTGCTTGTCACTAGTCACAGCCATTCTACTATCTGACTGTTAAAGAAAATGAAACAAAAAAGGACACCCTACCCTTCTGTGTGGCTACTTATAATTAGCATTGCTTTATTTGTGTAGGGGCAAGTATGTTGGATGATTTATAGACAGATAGAGTGGAGAAAGTCCATGAACTAAATCTTACAGTCTCAGAGCCTATCCAGGAAGTATCAGTGGTTAAACTGTTTCAGACACTGCCCAGTAAATAGATGCTTAACTTTTGTTACATATTACTGAAAGATTCAATTCAGTGTAGATCTTAACAGGGAAGAAAGATATACCTGCATGCATAGCAAGACTTGCTTCTCAGCATGCAGAAGCACTGCTTGAGGTTCTGGACATGCGATTTACCAGCAGCTGCCTTTGTTGTGTATCTTCTGTTACTCCTGCAAGTTCCGTATTAGGCGTAATGGTTTTCTTACAAAATGGCTGCTGCATGAAGAAGTTTTGTCTCCAAGTTTGGGGTGTATGTGGAACTGCCCCTGATCAAATGTACTTCCCATCCACTCCCTGCACCAATTTTCAATGTACATGCTAGTGTTCAAACTGTGGGTCTGCAGGGATTGGGTCAAGAACTGGATTCCCTGTGCAAAGGGTCAGAGTGGTTTTGTGCCTATGTATAATATCACTGTGCACGGGGTCTGGTGTAGAAATGTGCTAGATAGTGGAAGATGAGGTTCTATAGCTTTTTGCAGGATCTAGCCCATGATAGGTTGGAATATGCTTAATTACTTTGTTTTATTTTCCTTGTTCTATCCCTGGTTACTGAGGTTTATATTTTTAGCAGTTTATTGTAACTTTTCTCTGGACGTGCCAATTGAAAATTTCATTCTTGCAATGGTCTGGAATAGCCAAATACAATGATATTGGATATCAGTTTATTTTTGTTGTCTTTGATCTGCTTTTTTTTGCTCATCCTTGTTCTTTAACTTGCTCCTTTTCTTTCACTGTATGTAAATGACAGGTGGGCCTAACTTGAATCATTATATGTGCATCCCATGACAAAGAGCTGGTCCCCTTTTCAAACCTATCAATTTACATTTAATGGGAAAGAATATGTTGTGGCATAGCTTTTTGAACAAATATGTAAAGGGAGTCAGATGGTGTTCCTGGAGTTTGAGGCTTAAATCAACCAGTGAAGAGGAAAATGGATTTAACCCTATTAAACAGATCCAAATGTGACATTGCCTTACTCCAAGAAACACATTTCATAACTGAGAAGGCTGAAAAACTCAAAGGTGGTTGGATGGAACATGGATTTTCTTCATGTTATTCCAAACAATCAAGAGGAGTCTCCATTCTTGTAAGGAAAAATTTACAATTTAAGCTATTGGACTTCAGACAAGAGGAGTATGAAGGCTGGCAATCATTAAAGCTAACATACATGAGGTGGATTTAAACATTGCTAATATATATGTTCCAGTTGTGGATGCTCCCAATTTTTTCCATATGCTGTCTTAGCAAATACAAATGTGAGTGTCAACGGTGTTATCACAGAGGGAGATTTTAGTCTGACAATAGATTTGATGTTGTACAGATCTAGAGGAAAGGAGGACTTGTGGCATCTTAGAGACTAACAAATTTATTTGAGCATAAGCTTTCATGAGCTACAGCTCACTTCATCGGATGCATTGAGTGGAAAATACAGTGAGGAGATTTATATACACAGAGAACATGAAACAATGGGTGTTACCATACAGACTGTAACAAGAGTGACCAGGAAAGGTGAGCTATTACGAGCAGGAGAGCGGTGGGGGGAGAGGGTGTAAACCTTTTGTAGTGATAATGAAGGTGGGCCATTTCCAGCAGTTGACAAGAACGTCTGAGGAACAGCGTTGGGGAAAGAGGGGGGATAAACATGGGGAAATAGTTTTACTTTGTGTAATGACCCATCCACTCCCAGTCTCTATTCAAGCCTAAGTTAATTGTATCCAGTTTGCAAATTAATTCCAATTCAGCAGTCTCTCATTGGAGTCTGTTTCTGAAGTTTTTTTGTTGAAGTATTGCCACTTTTAGGTCTGTAATCGAGTGACCAGAGAGATTGAAGTGTTCTCCGACTGGTTTTTGAATGTATAATTCTTGACATCTGATTTGTGTCCATTTATCCTTTTACGTAGAGACTGTCCAATTTGGCCAATGTACATGGCAGAGGGGCATTGCTGGCACATGATGGCATATAGCACATTGGTAGATGTGTAGGTGAATGAGCCTCTGATAGTGTGGCTGATGTGATTAGGCCCTATGATGGTGTCCCCTGAATAGATATGTGGACACAGTTGGCAAGGGGCTTTGTTGCAAGGATAGGTTCCTGGGTTAGTGGTTCTGTTGTGTGGTGTGTGGTTGCTGGTGAGTATTTGCTTCAGGTTGGGGAGCTGTCTGTAGGCAAGGACTGGCCTGTCTCCCAAGATCTGTGAGAGTGATGGGTCGTCCTTCAGGATAGGTTGTAGATCCTTGATGATGCGTTGGAGAGGTTTTAGTTGGGGGCTGAAGGTGATGGCTAGTGGCGTTCTGTTATTTTCTTTGTTGGGCCTGTCCTGAGGTAGGTGACTTCTGGGTACTCCTCTGGCTCTGTCAATCTGTTTCTTTACTTCAGCAGGTGGGTATTGTAGTTGTAAGAATACTTGATAGAGATCTTGTCGGTGTTTGTCTCTGTCTGAGGGGTTGAAGCAAATGCGGTTGTATCGTAGAGCTTGGCAGTAGACAATGGATCGTGTGGTATGGTCTGGATGAAAGCTGGAGGCATGTAGGTAGGAATAGCGGTCAGTAGGTTTCCAGTATAGGGTGGTGTTTATGTGACCATTGCTTATGGTCACATAAACCGTAGTGTCCAGGAAGTGGATCTCTTGTGTGGACTGGTCCAGGCTGAGGTTGATGGTGGGATGGAAATTGTTGAAATCATGGTGGAATTCCTCAAGGGCTTCTTTTCCATGGGTCCAGATAATGAAGATGTCATCAATGTAGCACAAGTAGAGTAGAGGTATTAGGGGACGAGAGCTGAGGAAGCATTGTTCTAAGTCAGCCATAAAAATATTGGCATACTGTGGGGCCATGCGGGTACCCACAGCAGTGCCGCTGATTTGAAGGTATACATTGTCCCCAAATGTGAAATGGTTATGGGTGAGGACAAAGTCACAAAGTTCAGCCACCAGGTTTGCCGTGACATTATTGGGGATACTGTTCCTGACGGCTTGTAGTCCATCTTTGTGTGGAATGTTGGTGTAGAGGGATTCTACATCCACAGTGGCCAGGATGGTGTTTTCAGGAAGATCACCGATGGATTGTAGTTTCCTCAGGAAGTCAGTGGTGTCTCGAAGATAGCTGAGAGTGCTGGTAGCATAGGGACTGAGGAGGGAGTCTACATAACCAGACAATCCTGCTGTCAGGGTGCCAGTGCCTGAGATGATGGGGTGTCCAGGATTTCTAGGTTATGGATCTTGGGTAGCAGATAGAATACCCCAGGTCAGGGTTTCAGGGGTGTGTCTGTGCAGATTTGTTCTTGTGCTTTTTCAGGGAGTTTCTTGAGCAAATGCTGTAGTTTCTTTTGGTAACCCTCAGTTTGATCAGAGAGTAATGGCTTGTAGAAAGTGGTGTTGGAGAGCTGCCTATCCAGAAAAAAAAATGAAGCCATGAATGAAGCTTCTTCAGCTTTAAAAAAGGTGGTGAAAGATTTAGGCTTGTTGAAGCATTCAACATACCATTTTTTCCTTCTCTCCTTATGCCTTAATAGAGGGTTCGTTACTTTCCTGTGTCAAACAGTATGTCACATTGCACTACATCTTAAGATAGAAGTATCATAGTAACCTTGGATCCTGCACTGAGATATTTAGCCATCAATAAGGAATGATCATTCTTCAAATATTTAGTACTTTTACCCTGTAAATGTCTCTTCTGTAAATAACCCAGGACCTGTAATTTCCCTTTCATGGTATTTGCAGAATGTCATTCCCATTCTAGGCAATTATTGGAATTGCCTGATGCACTTCAGAGGTGCAGCAGGCAAAGAGCAGCTGGAGATTCCAAAGTTGGTACTTCACTTCCCTCAATTTCTGATTCAAACTGAGTAAGTCAGTCTGGCAACTTCACACCTACTTCAAAGATTGCACCTGACCAAGTAATAACTATAGTTCTATGAACACAAGAGGCTAATTTCCTATGCCAAACTTGTATGTAAGTAACCATCATTAACACTCAGTGGGAGAATATGCCATAGAGATATCTCAAGGAGCCTAAAAGTGCAATATCCAAATTGTTTCCTTAGGACCAGGTTGTGGTTGGTCCTCACACTTGTGCAGTGATGCAAGGAGGAGCCTTCCCTCTCTATGAACCTGTCTGCTGCTGAATTTCCTAAACTTCTCCAGGCAGAGCCTACTGGCTGAGTGGTTATATGTACCAGGCATGTCCTAACATTCAAAGTATTTGCAGATCTTCAGTTCCACTCTGAATGTAATGATACTCTTTGGAGGTGAACCAGCTAAGAGCATATGGAGATTCCAGAGTTCATACTTCACTTCCTCAGAATTCTGACAATAAATTGAGTGAATCAGTCTGGAAACAACGGAATATTAATGGACAAGGGTAGTAAAGCAGATATAAGGGAGAGAGGGTTACTGTGGCATCCCTCTCTTTTTCTTCATCCTATTGGCAATTTTATGCTTTTGAACATCTTAAAATATCCCTATTAAATATATTTTAAAATATTAACTAATTTCTTTTTATAAAAAGTTTGCTCATAAAAATGCCAGCTTGTCAGAATTAAAAAATGAAATATTTTATTTATTTTCATTCAAAGGCATCTGGCTGTGGAACGAGCTCCCAGAGGAACTCAGATTAATCAGGAGTTTCACCACCACCAGAACATGCTTCAAGACCCTTCTGAGAAAACTGTACCAGGTGGATAGATTAAAAAAACCCCAAATGCTCAAACAACAAACAGCTCCTCCCAAAAAAACAAATAAATAAATTGCCCCCTAAAATTTATAAGAATATAAGAACAGCCATAATGGGTCTTCTGACAGTGGCCAATGCCAAGTGCCCCAGAGGGAATGAAGAGATCAGGTAATCATCAAGTGATCCATCTCCTGTCGCCCATTCCCAGCTTCTGGCAAACAGAGGTTAAGGACACCATCCCTGCCTATCCTGGCAAATCGCCATTGAGGGACCTATCCTCCATGAACTTATCAGATTCTTTTTTGAGCCCTGTTATAGCCTTGGCCTTCACAACATCCTCTGGCAAGGAGTCCCACATGTAGACTGTGCGTTGTATGAAAAAATACTTCCTTTTGTTTGTTTTAAACCTGCTGCCTATTAATTTCATTTGGTGACCCCTAGTTCGTGTGTTATGAGAAGGCGTAAATAACACTTCCTTATTTACTTTCTCCACACCAGTCATGATTTTGTAGACCTCTATCATATCCCCCCTTAGTCGTCTCTTTTCCAAGCTGAAAAGTCCGAGTCTTATTAATTGCTCCTCATATGGAAGCCGTTCCATGCCCCTAATAATTTTTGTTGCCCTTTTCTGAACCTTTTCCAATTCCAATATATCTTTTTTGAGATGGGATGACCACATCTGCACGCAGTATTCAAGATGTGGGTGTACTGTGGATTTCTATAGAGGCAATATAATATTTTCTGTCTTATTATCTATCCTTTTCTTAATGGTTCCCAACATTCTGTTTGCTTTTTTGACTGCTGCTGCACATTAAGTGGATGGTGTCAGAGAACTATCCACAATGACTCCAACATCTTTTTCTTGAGTGCTAACAGCTAATTTAGACCCCATTGTTTTATATGCATAGTTGGGATTATGTTTTCCCATGTGCAATACTTTGCATTTATCAATATTGAATTTCATCTGCCATTTTGTTGCCCAGTCACACAGTTTTGAGAGATCCTTTTGTAACTCTTAGCAGTCTGCCTGGGACTTAACTATCTTGAGTAGTTTTGTATCATCTGCAAATTTTGCTACCTCACTGTTCAACCCAACCAGACCCTCCTATAGCCAGGAAGGGGGAAGAGCAGAGGTTTCCATGAAGTCCTCTAGAGACCTTGTCATATAGATCAGATTTACTTGGGGAGTGTTTGGATACTATGGTGGTAGGGGACACTACACGGACTAACCTTTTGACTTTCTCAGATATTGCTAAACCTGTTTCTCCATCTTTGTTATAAATCTCTTACTCTCCTGAGTAACTGTCATTGAAACTCTTCTTCCTGTTCCCTCTAAAATGGTCTCTTCAACAGGGAAAAAAAGAGTGTCTTAAGTCAAGTTAGCTAACACAAATTAATTAACATGAAGTAAACTCCTAGGGAAGACAAGGCAGTTTGTAGCTCTAATATGAGTTAGCAGGTAGAGTTAGACTATGGGGCAACCTAAGGTATACGGGGACCTGCTAACTTACGTGAAAACTACAAACTGCCTTATCTTCACAGGGATTTTGCTTCAAATTAGTTAACTCAAGAACACACCTTTTATTCCTAGTGACTTTAGACCATTAGGCCTTGTCATATGCTGTTGATTTATAACTTTCCTTTCATACTACACTCTGCCTTATTCCCATGATCAGGCTTTCAGCCTAACTATTCTATTGGAAGTCTGCTAAATGAGGGTTCAAAAACTGGATCCAAATTGAACTTTCTCCAAGTTTCAGGGGGTTGGATTTTGGTAGATTCACCTGGTGAACTTGGATTTTAACACAGTTTAGATCTAGGTTTTTCGTTCAGGCCCATCTATAGTTCTCTACTGGAAGTCTGTTAAAGTAGTGTGTGTTTGTGTCTCTTATTGGTGATCATACTGCACATACAGAGAAAACTGCATTAAACAATGATTTTGGTGGGAAATTTATATGAACAAGAACATCAGCAGTAGCAGAATTAGGGCCTGCGATCCAGTCTTCCTCACACATTCTGGGTGAAATTTAACCCCCTGCAAAGGGCCAGCCAGCACAAGTCCTATGTACCATATAAGTCCCACTTAAACCCTGCTTTGGTAGTTTAAGTGAGATTTAGGTGGCTCATGGGATAAGTTTCACCCACCACGAGGAACAAGGTAAATGTGCAGCTGTTATTTTCCATGTGTTGTTAAATCCTGATTCTTGCCTTTCCTCTCAGCTTTCCTATGGTGGAAACATCCAGCATCCTTGCCCATTGAGTCATACTGCTAAGAAGCAAAGTCTGAGGCAGTCACAAGCTTGTGGGGCTGGTGTCTGTTGATGCCTACTGTTGGACCAGTTAGAAGACATAGCAACCAGTTCAAATAGGATGAAGTCATCTTATTTGTGAGCTAATTCACTGGCCTCTCCACTCCTCATCACCACACTAGGTTGTTACAGGTCAGTTGTTAACCTCATCAGTAGCACCTACTGCCTTGTGTTTATACATCTATTATGAAATAATAAGGCACTTAGGTTTGGAGGGAAATGGAGTCAGTGTTGTATCCTTTCATCTTTCTTTTCCCCTTTCACAGTGACATGGGCTGGATAAGTGGAGCTGTTAAAAGAAATGTCCCAAAACAAAGACGTGGTTAGGTTGGGACTGAGAGCCAATGGAATGTAGCTGTTTATTTGATGGAGAATGACTCATTTTATATTGGGGACACCAGGGAAAGTGTTTCTTTTGCACCATTCTTTAGAGCAATCACAATGCAGAACTTTTCCTTTTTTGTCCTGAAATTCAGATTGAACCCAACAGTTAAAGAGTTGTAGTCAGTGTGGAGAGTTCTTGGTCCTCCACCTTACCAAAGAGGACCAGGATGTGTTGCAGTAGGGAGCTTAATAAACATAGGAATTCATGGTTAGGGAGTTGTCTAGTTGCTGCTTGAAGCATGGCTCTTTGTGTCTAGGTCCTCACATTACAGTCATCACCCCAAGCACACGGAATACCTGATGCATGTGTACGAGTTGAAGCTTTCTGCATGCAAGCACTTGTGTTCATGCACCCCAGACTTGTGTGCCCCAAATATGTTTTTTGCACACACAACTCCTGCAGGCCGCCATTTTTAGAATGTGTGCCTCAGCAGAGCAGGAGCAAACTGTATTTACATAAACAGACATAAACACACAGTCGTTGTCTAACACCAGGAAGCAGAATGACCTAGTGAGTAGAGCATGGGGCTGTGATATAGGAGACTTGGGTTCTATTCGCAACTTTGCCAGTGGCATGCTGCGTGACCTTAGGTGAGTCACTTTCCCATTAAATAAAATAGGGATAATGATACTGACCTTCTTTGTAAAGTGCTTTGAGATCTACTGATGGAAAACTCTAGAGCAGTGGTTCTCAAAGCCGGTCTGCTGCTTGTTCAGGGAAAGCCCCTTGCGGGCTGGGCCGGTTTGTTTACCTGCCGCGTCTGCAGGTTCGGCCGATCGCGGCTCCCACTGGCTGTGGTTCGCTGCTTCAGGCCAATGGGGGCTGCAGGAAGTAGCATGGGACAAGGGACATGCGGGCCGCCCTTCCTGCAGCCCCCATTGGCTTGGAGCAGCAAACTGTGGCCACTGGGAACCGTGATCAGCTGAACCTGCGGACGTGGCAGGTAAACAAACCGGTCCGGCCCACCAGGGGCTTTCCCTGAACAAGCGGCAGACTGGCTTTGAGAACCACTGCTCTAGATAACAGCTAGGTATTATTAAATGAAAAACCTTACTTTTTATTGTATAGCAGGGATTCCCCCCTCCTCCCCCATTTTAAGCCTCCTTACATAAATAATTTTCAGCTTGTGTCTGAAGAATACCTGTCCTCTTTACTCCCTCACTGTTTGGGAAAGGGCAAACCTTCCTATTCCCTAACACAAGAAAACAAACAACCTTCCTACGTGATTGATTGGAAAAACGCAATGAACTAGCCTGGCTATAATTACTACATAAACACAGTCCCCGGGCTGAGACCAAGTGCTCTTGCGACCCTTTCATGAGGCTTCAGTAAACGAGGGTAATCTTGGAAGCCTACTCAGCAAACGATAAATGAAAAAGTGATAAAGTCAGGATGTCACTTGCTGTGAGGTCTGCAGTCTACATCACATGGTGGGAAGTTCTTAGCAAGGTTTTAATTCTAGTATGTTGGCCACTGCTTTCAAAACCCAAACATGACATTGATGGAAATAATCTTTGGAACCAGTATTGCAGTGCTGATTGTTTACCCATGTTAAGTTCTCACTCACTTGACTGAAGTCAGCTCTGTAGGGTTTTGACCATTTTGAAATGATGTATTATCAAGTTATTGATTTACTAAAACAATTATTTATTCTAGTTTGAATCTTTCTGTTGGTCTTTGTATGAGCCCTGTTATTACTAATATACTAGGATTGAATAACATACAAAATGAAACTTTGTTTTTAGAGGGTTAAGCATCAGGGAAAATATTTTCAAGTGCACCTATGTCCCATTTTCAAGAGAGATTAAGCATCCTAAATACCTGTCATTTTTGAAAGATCCTAAATCACTTAGATGACATTGAAAATATTACCCAAGGACTTTTCTTTTGTTTTCTTTGCATGAAGAATATGGTCTTAAATTTTCAGAGGTTTTCTTTCCTTAATTAGTGAATATAATTGAAATTAATGTTACTAAGAATGATATACCTGTATAAAGGGTCAGATCCAAAGCCCATTGAAGACAATGGGAATGTATTAGTCATTTTCATAAGCTTTGGATCAGGCCCTGAGATAGACAAGCAGGTTAGGAGTAACTGTATGAAGCAAGATAGAGAGTTAACTATGACTCATTCATGTTACCGGAAGAATGCATATGACTATGGACCAGTCCTGTGGAATGTTGAGTGTCTTGTGCCACTCAGAGCACACTCAATTAAGGACAATAAGAAGGAGGTTTTTAATCAAGTATATTACAAACAAAAATAATCATAATAAAGGTATTGGTCCATTACTAGATGGAAGTGATAGAATTATTAATAATAATGCAGAAAAGTATTTCAAATGTTACACCTGGGTAACGCCCACTAGACAGGATGCTTTCAGTCTAGATAGTGGGTGGGGAAGGGCCTATTCAGGGCAATGTGCCATTAGGAAAAAAACAATAGGCCTTAGGAGAAGCTTATCTCCCACCTGGTGATGAGTAATGGCTGCTATGGCTGTACAAGGACATGTGATGAGACCACATATCTCTAGACTACATCTTGGGATGTCGGTATTTTTCCACAGACTGGTCTGGGAACCAAGCTTTGGGAAGAAAAGCTTTATAAGGCAGGGAGTGACTGTGACAGGTGGCCCCTCCCCCTTTAAGGTGCCACCTAATGTACTGGGATACCACTGAGCCCATCTGTTCTGCCAGCCTGGGCCCTCTTTTACCTTGTCTTGCTGAGCCTGGCTCTTAAGTCTCCACTAGCACACACATAGGCAGGGCCACACCAGCTGCAGAAAGACACAGACACTGAGATCAGCTCTGGGAAGACTCATCTCAAGGGACTTGCCCCAGTACTCAGGTGCCCACCTCCCTTGGAATGCAGACCCAAAGGTATATTGTGAAATCCACCCCCTCCGTCACTGTGGAGGAGGGTATGCAAAGCCTCATACTGCCCCCCAGCCCCCATTATGAATTGCACAAACTGTGTTTCAGAATAAACTAAAACACGTTTATTAATAGAAAGGGTAGATTTTAAGTGATTATAAGAGATAGCAAACAGAACAAAGCAATTACTGAGCAAATAAAACAAAACATGTAGACTAAACTTAATACACTAAAGAAATTGGCTACAAATAGTAATTTCTCACCTTAAACATTGTCTCAGGCAGATTAAAGAGATTCTTGAAAGCCAGCTGCACTGGCCTGCAGCTTGAAACTTCAGGTATTTTCACTCACAGGCGGGACACCCTTCCAGCCCGGGATCAGCTCTTCTCCCCCGAGTTTAGTTCTTGTTTCCAGGTGTTTCCCTTTGTCTCTTTGGGCGGGGATGCAGAGGAGAACCTCAATGATTTCACTCCCCTGTCTTATATAACTTTTGTGTGTGGCGGGAACCCTTTGTCTTCCAGTGGAAAAACTCTGGCTTTCCAAGGTGGGGTCCAGTACCGGGTAACTCAGTCACTTGTCTCTGCAGGGTCATAGCAGCCATACTCGCAGGCTGTTTGCAGCATTCACAGGAAGACTAAGCTCTTTCACAGTCCATTGTCTCTGCTGATGGCCATCAGCCCTGTCTGACTTTTTCATTGTTGTACCTGAAGGGCTAGTTGTGGGTGTCACCCAAAGTAGCACATTTGAAATACAGATACATGGTCAATATTCCTAGCTTCAGATACAAAAATGATACATGCATACAAATTGGATAAACACATTCAGTAGATCATAACCTTTTCAATGATACCTCACATGACCCCTCTTGCATAAAACATATCTTACTTATGCCATATTCATCATAACCATATTTCTATGAAGAATATGGGGTGTAACGTCACAGTGACATAATCTAGTGTTCTTTGCTCCCCACACAAGAAGACTCCTGGAAAAAACCTGAGGAACAAAGACTGAACTGGGGTGTAGAGGGCTGGTCACCTGCTCCTGCCTTGAAGGGCTTGAAATCAGCCCTGGGAGAGGGCTGAGGCTGCGAGAGGGCTGCTGCTAGGGAAAGTAGCAAGCCTTGGCTGACTGGGGAAACAGCCACAGCTGTGGCCATGCCCCAGGCAGGACCCAGTTGGTTTGTATGAGAGGGCAGTGGGCCAGGAGGACACAGTCTCTCTCTAGATGTTGAGAGGGAGGAGCCTGACTGCTGGGAGCTAAGCAGGGTATCTAAAGTGGAGCAGGGCTGGGGAAAGGCCGGAGGAGCTGGGGAGCTCCGGCCTGAGAAACCCCCAGGCTGCAGGCCTTGATGAAGGCCTAGGAAAAGGGTACTGGGGTTTCAGAGGGCAGCCCAAAGGTAGGCAGAAGCAGCAGCTCCAGACCCTCCTTGCCATGATGAGTGGCAATTACATTGAAGTCCGCCCCAGGGAGTGGGGGCTAGATGGTGGCTGGCAGTAGCCAAATACTGAGGTTAGGTGGTAATAGAGGGTGGGGATCCCCTGAAGGCGGGGAGACCCAGATCCGTGGGGGTACTGCCAGGGGGCAGCACCCCAGTGTGAAAGGTGCACCAGGGGCCAGGAGGGACTCGGGGCCCAGCGGCAAGTGGGACACCACCTACAGAGGGCGCTCCGGAGGCTGGAAATGCTAATTCCCTGGATGACCAGCAGGAGGCGCCGCACCAGTGAGTCATCGCATCGCTACCTGGGGGAAGTGCTGGACCCAGGCTAGAGGGATTTCAAGCCTGTGAATGAAACACCTGGGGATTCCAAGCTGTAAAGCAAGTGCAGCTTGCCCCTGAAGAATCTGCAGCCTGCTTGTATCATCTCTTAGGATGAGAATCTGCTATTCATATCCAATCTATTTAATATATCAAGTTTAGTTTGCATTTTTTGTTTATTTGCTAGGTAATCTGCTTTGATCTGTTTGCTATGACTTCTAATCACTTAAAATCTATCCTTTGGAGTTAATAAACTTGTTTTTGCTTTATTTAAACCAGTGAGTTGGAGTGAAGTGTGTGGGAATCATAACTCAGGCAAAAGGCTGTTGCATATACCTCTCCACATTGAGAGAGGGGGTGAAATTTATGAGCTTATGCTGTATAGTTCCCTGTGCAGCACAAGATGGTATAATTGTGGGTTTATACTCCAGGCTGGTGGGTCAGGGGTCTCAGTGGTACCCCAGTTTCAGATGGCGCCCTGGGGGGAACCCGTCACAGGGGTTGTGGTGGATAATCAACTGAACATGAGCTCCCAGTGCAATGCTGGGGCCAAAAGGCCTAATGAAATCATTAGATGCACAAACAGGGGAATGTTGGGTAGAAGTAGAAAGATTATTTTACCTCTATATTTGGTAGTGATGCAACCACTGCTGGAATACCATGTCTAGTAGTGGTGCCCACAATTCAAAAAGGATGCTGATAGATTGGAGAGGTTTCAGAGAAGAGCCATGAGAATGATTAAAGGATTAGAAAATATGCCTAATAGTGATAGAATCAAGGAGCTCAATCTATTTAGCTTAACAAAGGGAAGAGGTGACTTGATTACAGTCTGTAAATTCTTACATGGGGATCAACTACTTAATAGTGGACTCTTCAATCTAGCAGAGAAAGGTATAATATGGTCAAATGGCTGGAAGTTGAAGCTAAACAAATTCAGACTGGAAAAAAAGGTATACATTTTTAACAGTGGGAGTAATTAACCATTGGAAAAAACTTTCTAAGGTTCATGGTGGATTCTCCATCACTGACAATTTTTAAATCAAGCTTGGATGTTTTTCTAAAAGATCTGCTTTAGGAATTATTTTGGGGAAATTTGATGGGCTGTGTTACACAGGAGGTCAGACTAGATGATCACAATGGTCCCTTCTCGCCTTGGAATATAAGAATCTCTGAATCTATTAATTGTCCTTCAAGTCAATGGAAGTGGAGGGTGCTTAGCACCTCACAGAACAGGATTGTATATTCCCAAGTGCTGATTTGATAACTTTCTCTCTTTAATGTGAGCGCTTTCAAGAGCGCTTTTCCATTTGTAAGTTTTGAATTTCTTTTCAGTCTACATTTCTTTGTTATTTATTTATTCGTTTGTATTACTATAGTGCCTATGGACATTAGTCACAGACCAGGAAGCCATGGTGCTAGCAGCTACACAAAAAGAACAAAAAATGGTCCATGCCTCAGGGAGCTTTATGTCCTTACTGTGCTTCATTAGGGGATTGAAATCTTGTATCTGTACATTGAGCAACAAAGGAAATGCACAAGTACACCACACTGCTCCCAAAGTCTTGGGGTGCACAGGTTTTGGGGCACATGCAGCACAGGATTTTCTAAAGGGGATTCAAAATGCTTAGCTGAGTTGCTGCTTACTGTCTCTATCCCTATGTTCCTAACTCTCAGGGCACATCTACACTACAGGGTTAAGTCAACCTAAGTTACGCAACTCCAGCTACATTATTTACGTAGCTGGAGTTGACGTACTTTAGGTCAACTTATAGTGGTGTCTACACTGCGCTGGGTTGACGGGAGAAATTCTCCCATCAACTTAACTTATGCTTCTCATTGCGGTAGAATACTGGAGTTGATGGGAGAGCGATTGGTGGTCTTCTCTGGACATGCTAAATCAACCCCCGGTGGATCGATCGCCACAGCGTCGATCCACTGGTAAGGGGAGACAAGCCCTCAGTCTCAGCTGGCCAGAGAGCAGTGAGATGTGCCAATCTCATCTCTGTTGGAACATGGCCTATGAGCAAGAACTAAAAAAGTGCCAAGTGATTTTGGGCACCTCAGATTTTGGGTGCCCGACTGGAGACCTCTTTAAGAGTCCTGGTTTGCAGACAATGCTGGGCATCGGCCCTCTCAAAGTCAGGCTCCTTTAAAGATATCTCAAGTTTGGCACCCAAAAATTGACTAGTTACTTTTGAAAATCTTGGACACCATGAATAACAGGCAGGGCAAACTATTAATATAGGGCCAAATTCTGCCACCCTTACTTACTTGGAGGAGTCCCTTACTCTGTGAATAGCTCCATCCTACCTGTGGAGTAAAGCACTACTCAGTATGAGTTATGGTGGAATCTGGCCTATAATTAACTATACATTAAAAAACAATGTAAACCTATAACAACGGTGAAATACTTTCTGGTCTGCTTCAGGCCCTGCAAAAACCCTAAAGCCAAAAGGGAAAGGCTATTAGATAATTTTACATTTTGAAACAGCTAACACTAGGTCAACGCCCTGAACTATTGCATTGACTCCAGGATAGCCCTCTGGTGCTGCTGTTTCAGGCAGCTGCAGGATCATAATTTCCCCAGATGCTGGCTCTTTGCAAGAGAAACCAAAGGAGAAAAACAACTGTATAGATTTAAAGGTCATGTTGAAAATGCAGATAGGCAGATGCATGCATTCAGTTAGCGATCCTTGAAATTTCCAGTTTCATTGAACTGTACACAAAGTACACAAAGTGCTGATATTTGTGGAAGTTACCCACATTCACATAACGGAGCATCCCTCCTTGCTGTAGCATATCGGAAAGCATTGCAATAAGAAGCCCAGCTGTTTTCAAACCTCAGCAGTTTCCAAGTCAATGCAAGGCCACAGCTGATTGGCTTCTATTTGTTTTTCAATTCAACCTCTCCAAGATCAGGTTAGATTTGAATTCCCAAAGGTATAACAAAGTAAAAAAAGCCTGTATTTTTTTTTCTTTTTTTGCTGACATGCTGATACTTCGTGAACATAGCAACGACCTACCACTCTAAATATGGATCACCTGGAATTTATTAATTTGCAACAGGGACTCCCTTTAAACTTTTGGTGATCAATTGGCTCCTGTTCTGACAAGGTAAGCATCTGAAGAAACAAAAAACATATCCAGCTAGTAAGAGACATCTTATTTGTGAGCTGACACCTGGAGGTGTCATAAAGGCCTCCACTAACATTGAAACAGGGCCTGTTTCACCCTCTGCAAGAGCAGGAAAGCGACTCCTGCCTTAAAGTCTGTATATTTTGAAGGGCTCTGACAAATGGCACACACTATGGACCTAGTGTCCACTAGTAACTGAAGCCAGCTTTACTATCTGATTTAATTTAATTATGGGTAGGGTGCTCAACACTTCTGTATGAGTATTTTTTAATTGTTAAATTTAAATAAATGTATAGACTGGGCAATTGCTGTGCTTAGTTACCCTGGGGCAAGCCTGGAATAACTTAATTGGGCCAGATGCTCAGCTGGTGTAAAAGATCTGGCCCAGAATGCCTAAGTTCACCTGCAAAGCATGTGCACACTCTTCTTCTACCTCCCCTCTTATGCATAATCTCTTCATGTCAGCTCAGCTTTCAGTTTTCACTTCAGCTGTCACGTTCTACAAGATGCCAAGCTGATGACGGGGACAAGCAAATACACCCTGAACTGTGGGGGATGTTTTACCCACAACATTTATCTAATTTAGCAAAACTGGAACAAAATGGAAAAATCTTATTGCAATGTTGTCAGCTTTCACTGTAAATGAATAAAACCATAATATTAGTTTGGGGGAACCGAATATTTGTTTTTGCTTCCCATTTCTTTCATTTGTAAGTATAGTCACTGGTTAAAGTAAATTGAAACAGGAGGCGTGGGGAAGCACTCTCTCTGCTTTGTTCCTACTTATTTTAACCCATAAGTGTGCCAATTTCTTAAAGTCAGTGGGAGTCTTTGATGTGCAAGGCGTGCAAGACTAGACTTGAAGGGCCTGGTTCTTCTTTTAATTAACCTACTTGACTTAAATGGAGTTACTCATAATCTGCATTGGTGTATGTAGAAGTAGAAGCCAGGCCTAAATTTTCAAAAGTGGCTAGTGATTTGGGGTGTCTCAGTTTTTGGATGTTCAGTCTGAAACACTTTACAGTGGCCTCATCTTTAGTGGACTGGTGCTCAGGACTTTCTGAGACTCCATCGCAAGCTGAGCATGGCAGTATGGAGACGCCCAAAATCACAAGTAACATTGCAAAATTGGGCCTATGTTTCTCGCTTCTGTTTGGAATACTGAGAACAGTTTGGAAAACGTTCTGTGGGAAAGGCACTAGATAAATCAAATTCTCATTCTCTTCTGTCTCTGTGTTTTCATGCAGTCATTCTAAACTTTATCTGGATAATATAGGTCTGTCTGTCAGTCTGACACAAATTCCATGCAAAATAATGGAATGGCTGATATGACTTTCCATTAATAAAGACTCAAAGAAGAGTAATACAAGTAATGGCAATCAACGTGGGTTTATGGAAAATAGATCTTGTCAAACTAACTTGATTTTTTTTTTATGAGACTACAAGTTTGGCAGTTTTGACATAACATACTTAGACTTCTGTAAGGCATTTGATTTTATATTGCACAAGATTATGATTGAGAAACTAGAATGGTAGAAAATCAACATGACACATATTAAATGGATCAAAGCATGGCTAACTCATAGGTCTTCAATGCAATTTTAAATGGGGAATCATCATCAAACGGGCAAGTTTCTACTGGGGTCCTTTAGGGAACAGATCTTGGCCCTACAATATTTAATACTTTTATCAATGACCAGGAACAAAACCTAAAATCATTACTGATAAAGTCTGCAGATGGCACAAAGATTGGAGGAGTGATAAATAATGAAGAGGGCAGGACACTGACACAGAGAAATCTGGAATGTTTGGTAAGTTGAGCACAGTCAAACAAATATGTGTTTCAATATGGTCAAATGCAAGCTCTTAAATCTAGGAACAAAGAATGTTGGCCATGCTTACAGGATGGGGGGACTCTATCCTGGAAAGCAGTGACTGTGAAAAAGACTTGGGAGTCATGGTGGATAATCAGCTGAACATGAGTTCCAAGCGTGGTTTTATGTTTAAAAGGGCTAATGTGATCCTTGGATGTATAAACAGGGGACTCTCAAGTAGGAATAGGGAAGTTTAATCATTGGAACAAATTACCAAGGTTTGTGGTGAATTCTCCAGTACTGGAAATTTTAAAATCAAGATTGGGTGTTTTTCTAAAAGATATATTGTGGTTTAACTACGGCTATTAGAATTGAAGCAGGAATTAATTCAGACAGTCATATGGCTTATGTTATACAGAACGTTAGACTAGATGATCTCAGTGATTACTTCTGCCCTTGAAAAAATCAATAGATTTACATATATGTAAGAAACAATTTAGAAACCAATGTATTGCACCTTTAAAACTGGTGATGAGAAAACACAAATATACTAAATTAAGCCAGGTATTTTTGCATCTAGTCATGTTTTATTTGTTTATGGATGTAAAAGTTTTTGAAAACTTTGTCACTGGAGTGATAATGCCAAGTGGAAAAGCCACATAAAAGCACGATCAGTGGTATGTGACATGGAGAAAAATATCTAAATAGTAATTTTCCAAACTGGATTCCTTCAGTGGAGTCACTAATGTTGCAAATAAACACTTATCCAAATCCAACTAAAACACCTCTGAGTTACAGAGGATAAACAATATTTTATTTATTGTTCAGAAAAAAGGGGTTTCTTAAATAAATGTGTTAGTAAATTTCTTATGATCCATCATGAGATGGCTGAAGCTGAGCAGAACGAAATTAATTTTACAAGAGTGATCAAAGAGGAACATTGTGTGTCTTTATAAGCACAGCAGGAATACTTCACTAGATTCTCTTATTTGGCTAATAACAAAACCTACACATTTTTTCCTAGTAGGTGTCCTTGACCTTTTCAACCTTAATTTGTAAACATCCTTTCTAGAGCTGTGTGAGCTTTGAAGTATCCAACTTCTTATCACTATCCAAATGTTGACTTCAGAGCTCCCCTTTCTTCTTCTTTTGACTTATCTAGCAGCTAGAAAGTGCCAGTCAAATCCTATACTTTTAATTTGACATCCCCATCATCTCACATGTGATGTAAAACAGGAGACTTGATTATTCAGTGGGTTCTCATTCCTTGGGGACATAACTGGGATTAGGTGCTTTACTATGATGACCCTTGCTCACATGCATAGAATTAAATTGATGTCCAAATTTGCATAGGTAGGAATTTTCTTTCAGGCCTTTACTGATGAATTTTAATTTTCCTCTGAAAATGGAGAGGACCATCCATTAAGATCTGATGGGTGTAACTCATAAAGCTCATTTCCTACTATTGCAATCTTCTGTAGTTCTCTTAAACTAAGGATATTCCATTATGGCTCTTTATATTTTATTACAGTGCACAAAAGTATGTTAACTACCTAGACTGGGCAAATTATTGACCCAGATGGTCAAACAAGTTCTCACCTGATTTAGACATGCAAATCCTTCAAAGCCAATGTACCAGTTCAGCTTCCAAAACTGTAAGTGCACTTCTAAAAATCTGGGCCAATCTGTTCAGTGCAACCTGTTGGTAAGGCAGGAAGGAGATTTAAAAGGGGATTAGTAAACTAATGAGATTTTTGGCATATGTAGAGTAACATGCCTAATAGCTGAGTGTTCTGCGGACTGAAAAACGCGGAGGTCAGGAAGAATCTGATGAGTGGCTTGTTGTAATTTGCTTATTTCTATATAGAACAAGATGGCAAATTCAGCCCATAAATACTGTTTGGTGTCTAGCACTATTGTTGAGGATATACGCAGATCTCTATAATTAGTACATAAATAATAATAATGACAGTAATCATCTGGTGTTCTTTACTTTAAAACAAAGGTTTAATTCTACCAGACTGAGCCCTGGTGTCCTTTCTGGGGCTTGCAAATCCTAGGAGGGAGAATTCACTGCTATTCCTTCTTCACTCTCTATTAAGCCATGGGACAGAGCAATAATGTTTCCTGAACTCTTCTGGTTAGTCTTAAGTATTTCACACTTCTGATCTCTACTGCTTCCCAACTGAGGGGTGAAATCTTAGCTCTATGAAGTCAATGGGAGTTTTACCACTGACTTCAGTGGAGCCAGAATCTCACCCTTGGGTCTTGGAATTTGCTCTGAGACACCCAATTTGCCAAGCCTAAGGCTCCTTTATTTCTGTAATTGGCTTGTTTGGTTACATCATAACGGATCAAATCTCAGGCAAGGAAGCAAGGGTAGGAAAGGGCATCTTGAATAGTGAGCCTCCCATGGCATCCTCCGTGAGGACACCCAAAGTTACACACTTGCTGCTGCTGACGAAAGGAGTCTGTGATTTATGCAGTCAGTAGCAAAGCTGCTGGAAGAGCTGATTTTTTGGGTTTGCTGGCAGTTCCAACAAATTGGAAAAAGCATTCATTTTGGGTCAAACAAAACATTTTATTTCAACTGTGCACGTTTAAAAAAAATTAAAAGTAAAATTGAAGGAAACTTCAAAATGAAAAGTTATTCTGAACTGAAAAAAATCCAAACTTTTTGTTTAAGGAAAGTCAAAACAAAAATTTCAGCTTTTCAATTTGTATTAATTAATTTATTTTCCCCTTTTTTGGGGGCAAAAATTTTGCAAATTTGCTAAATATTTCAGTGTCACAAATCTGCCGTTTTCAGGAAAAGAGAAGTTTCTGCCAGCTCTTGATTGCTGGAGCCTAGAGTAGTTCTATGTTCAGCTATAAAACTGCTTCTGCTTCTATCTTGAGTCAGCTGAGGGAGCACTGGCTGTGCTGTCTCTCTCTTCCAGGACCTAAGCCTTTTTTTGGCTTACCTTTGGAGTCTGAAAAATTTGTTTACGTGCCCTGTATGTTTATAGATAAATAAAATTCACTTTTCTGATGCAGCTGCAAGTATCCTTTTATGGTACCAGAGTCCATTCCTAATGACTATATTTCATCATACTGTTTATGGTCTTACCCTTCTGAAGTGCATAGGTTACTTGAATTCCAAGTTTTCTTAAAAGGAAAATAAACGTTTTGGAACTTTTATCATGTAAAACATACGCACTTCCTGCTTTGCTGTTCACTAAACTCCTTTAATTTTTTTCTTTAAATCTCATGATGGCATATATGGCAAAAGTCTCATCATGCATCATGCCAGATCACTGTTGCATAACAACCTATCAGGAACAACATAATTTTTGATTATGTTATGGGCAAGACACATAATTGCTCATAGAGTGAATTGGTCCCTGTGTGAAAAAAGAACAAAGCTATTTAATAAAATTAAAGAATTCTATATGGGAGAAATTCTATATGGGAGAATTCTTTGGAAAGAAAATTGAAAATGGATATTTGTGGGATGTGTAGTTGAATTGGGTATAGGGAAATAACTATTATCCTTGTTGACTTTTCCCCAGTTGTTATTTTATGCCTTATGGATGTCTTTTTGCATAGCTGTTTGTATATTGTCATGCACATCCCTGTTTCCATTTCAAATCAGAGAAAGCTATTCCCCTCCCCCCCCCATAAACATTGCTAAGTAGCAAGTCGAGCGTGAATCTAAACTGTATAACAACGCTTCGCATGACGACGTTCACAAACAGACCTAGGGGGGAAAAATTCTCTGGTATGTAAATCTGTCTGGTATGTAAATGTATAGTCATGTTTGCTTGTGAAAGCGTTGAGATCAAAATGCTGAAATCCAATGGTTCTGTTGCATTTGTCTGTCCAAATTTGAACTGCTCTTTAATGCATTTCAGATGTAAAGTTAAGAGAAATAGTGAAGAATATTAACATAAGGAACTGAAAGATTTTACAAAATAATTAAAAAAAAATACTTTGTCCCGCTTGGGGACTACAGAGGTTCACTGTGCAGTTCATGTCAGTTCCATGGGAAAATTATGTTGTAAGTGTCAAGAATGCACATCTCTGAACTTGTGTTCCAGAAAATATATGTTGGTATTCTATCAGTTTAGTAGAAACTATGACATCACCTCTTTTGTGCTGTGTGATCTACTGGAGAGCAAGGCAATAACCGCTCTATACATGGCAAGGCTACCCTTTGAGGTTCCATTTCAATTAGTCTGTGCTTAATAGATTATACAAAGTTCATTTCCCCCCCTTGATCAGACGTTGATATTTCCTCCATTATATCTGTGATTTTAATTCAAGCTGATGGTTTCAATGAAAACCAAGCATAGATTTTCCATGTAGCAAATGGGTTAGCTTCTGAGATGGTAAGATGTCTTTTCTAAATAGGCCCATGTATGTAATCACTAATGGATACAATTACTTGGCATTAGAGAATCTTTGATAAAATCTGGTGTTTATTCAATGAGGTATGTCAGTTCATCTAGCCCAAAGTGGCTATGAATTTCTGTTAACAGCTGCCTCTTAGCTCTTGTCCACATTACAACCTTTAATTAAGCCCCCCATCCTACCATTTGATCCACACAGGTGGAACCCTGTGCTTGGGTGGAGCTGCACTGGTTTCAATGCAACTCTTTTTTGTAAGAGTCGATCTGACTAATGCTCCAAGCTTGTAATTAGTTACTGCCATGGCGAGCTGTGACTATGGGATGTCGCCACATGCAACATAGTTAATGTTGCAATTGTTTACATTGCAATCAAGGAGGTACGATTGCAGCTTGTATAGGCATACCCAGAGCTCGCTTTGATTTAGCTAGCTGGAGTGACAATGGTAGTGTAGCCGTGGCCTCAGGAGTAGTGGCATGGGCTAGGCTTCTGAGTACAACCCTGCCAAAGACCCTGCGTACATGCTCAAGGGGCTAACCTATGCTGCCACCCTGGTGGAGCAACTATGCTGTGATTGTTACTTGCACTGGCTTTGATCTAGCTTGGATATGCCTACATGAGCTGCAGTCACATCTCCTGAATGCAGTGTAGACATACTCTCAGTTAGGAATCTTGGCAGATAGCAGTGTTTCCCCTTATCAGAAGCCTATCCTGGTAAGTGACTGGTTTACTGTAACTAGTGTGACATGCTATCTTTGGTTATGTGTACAGTATATGTTAACCACATCTGCATGGTTTGGATGCCTTCCTGTGCTCCATGTGACAGGATGTCCCAGAATGCATTGCCCCACATGCTGCTGAAACTGTTCTGAGCACTTGTTCTCTTGCTACCCTAGTCTCTGCTTAGGCACTATTGTGAAGCTGCTAAAATTTTCCCAGGATACACTGGTACAAACATGATTAGGCAGCAGAAGCTCAATCATGGTTCTACTATGGCTGGGAGGCAGAGAACTTGCATTTTTTGACCCAACTCAAACCATATTTGTGCATGAATAATAAATTGCTTCATAACATTGACTATAAAGTGTGATTAAATACAACATGTAAATATGGAAAGTGTGTTTCGGCCAATAAAACCCTTGGATGGTGCAACAATGCTGATTAATATAGGCATTATGTTTACATCGTCTTGACATATTATTACTTACTGTAGTGCAAAGAAAGGATGGATTCTCCATTCTGCCTTCACATATGGGGCACACATGCTGTAAAAATGGCAATTATACTGAATCGGCTTAGTAGAGTAAGCTTTTAGTGCATAAAGCTGATTTCCTAAATAGTAACACTAGCCTGAAAATTAATAGTGTAGGTTTACGGGCTCATTTGCAGCCCAGGTGAATTTCGGTACAGCAGCTTCAAGCAGTGAAAGAGTACGTGCATGCAACACAATATATAAATGCACCTGTTGAAATAATGTTCATTTTCCTAGATGTTATTTTAATGGGACATTAACATTAATTTTCTTTTGAAATTGACTAATTTCACTTTAAAAACTGTTATAAGGGTTTTCCTGCTCGCCTCATGATTTTCAAACATCTCTTTAGCAAGGCAACTGGCTAGCTCTTATACAGACACAGCGCATCAGTAGCTCTCAAGCCCAAGGGCTCTGCACATGCCATGACCTCCTGCATTCTACAGATGGAGAAACAGAGGCACAGACAAACGAAACGTCTGTGGAAAGCCAGAATTAGAATTCAAAGCTCCTGAGTGCAGTCAGTCCAATGTCCGAGCCACCACATACAAAGAGCAGCAGAAGTGTTGCTAAAATCCACACATTTAAATAAAGAGAATCCTTTTTTTGGGGAGTAATTTCTTTAAGTTAGTTATTTTAGGCATTATTTGTCAGTAGAAGATCTGACACTTTCATACCAATGAGCTTATATATATGTGGTGTCCCTCTAATGTGAGATATGTCTTATTTACATTTAGTGCAGAAACTACTCAGAAAAATATGAAAGAATCTTCATGTTTCTCTGAGTCTTTCAGTCACTGCAGGTTTGGTAAGCTGATCCTTTCCTCTCTTGTTCAGTCCCTCTTTAAAACCCTCATGGTCTTGTAAGGACATACATGCTGTTGTCATTAGCCAACAAAAGATGACACATCCAAATCAGTAGCAGAACAAATTGTTTTTCCACTTGACTTTTGAAATGAATGCTAAAATTATAATGAAATTAGTTAAATACATACTCGTTCCAGCCTTTGTTGCAATCTAATGGACAGAAATATTAATGTTTCACATATGGTACAAACCATGCTCGACCATGTTAACATTTCTGAAATGGCCAGGATTAAGTTCTATGTATGGAAGCATATTACATGGGAATATGAGCCCTGATCTGACTCCACAGCCTGGAATTTCAAAATGCCCAGCATGCATTAGTGAACCTGACTATGGGAGGGAGTGGAGAAGGGCTGTGGGAGGTCTTCCCTAGTTGTACTTACATATGGCGCAGTTTGCACTGGTCAGTAGCCTCTTTGGGCATGTCTACACTGCACAGTTACCCTGCATGATTGGCAGCCAGGTCTCAGAACCTGGGTAACCTTGCCTGAGTAAAAGTGTTCCTGCAGCAAAGCTCTACCTGAACTGCTGTGTCTTCACCGTTTCTGCACTTGCCTGTGTTTGTCTGGAGGTATATTCCATCGTTCTGTGTGTTGAGACATTCTAAGATTCTTTCCCTGACCGTTGTGGACAACTTTGTCTGAGCCTTGGGGAGACTTGTGGGGAGGGCACGGGAGGACCATCAGCACCCAAGTGATCTTACCTGTGTCTTCACTGCGAAGTTGGGCAGGTTCCAGCCTGAGCTAAAGCATAGCTCGGGCTCTAGCCTATAGTCTGAGCTAGGCAAGCAAGCATGGCTTCAAAGAGCAACTTAGCACATACCGGAAAGTTGTGTGTGTGTGTGTGTGTGTGTGTGTGTGTGTGTGTTAGGTGGTGTTAGAATATAGATATTCAGGCCTGTCTGCAAAGGCCTAGACTTTAAGAATGTCGGTGTATTCTTTGCTACTCCCAGGGCCTGGCTTCCTCTCTTGTCACAACCTATTCAACCAGCCTGTGTTGGTGGGGAGGCTGGTGTGAGTCTGTACCCCTGTATTCACCCCTTACACACTATTCTAATAATCATTGTACCAGTATGCCTTGTGAGGTATTGTTTGAAAACTCATAACTCGCTGGTCAATATTGTGGCAACACTGTATGTAAAGTTATAAGATTCTACAGTATGGTGTTACTAAGACATACTCTGAGTCTGGGGAGTGGCCAGACCAGTTCCTCAGAGACAGAAGACAAACACCTCAGCCAGGTGTAAACAGGCCAAATGGGCCATCACCTGCTAAATGGCTACTCAGTGGCAGGAAAAGGGACATGGGCAAAAAAAATCTCCATCTTAAAAAGGAGCAGCTTGGGGTTCCCATCCACACAGACTTTTTTGTCTCCTGAACCTCAGCTGGAGCTGCTTCTCAAAGAAGGGAAAGAACTACATGAAGGGAGGGAAGATGCCCCAAAACATTCCTCCTTTTCTCTCTGCCCAACCACGACACCCGAAGAACAAAGGAAGCAACGTTGGACTGGGGGAGGGATCCTGACTGAAAGAAGTTCAGCCAGTAGGACTGCTGAAATGTGGTGTGAGAGAGAGACCTTTGCTTTGAATTCTCTCTAGTTTAAATTAGGCATTCGTTGAATTTTACTCTTGTGTTGTAACCAATTTTGACTTTTATGCCTCTTTACTTGTATTCACTTAAAATCTTTCCTTTAGTAGTTAATAAACTTGTTTTATTTTTTTATCTAAACCAGAGTGTTTGAATTGCAGGGTTTGGGAAACTCCACTTGGGATAACAGGATTTGTGCATATCATTTTCTATTAATAAAATTATGAACTTTATATGAGTATGTGTTATCCAGGAGAGAGCTCAGGCGTACAAAATGTACATTTCTGGGGGAAGTCTGGGACTGGAAGTTTGCTGGTGTTGTTCTGCAGTGTAATTCAAGAGTGGCTGGCTGCAATCCTCAGATAATATAACTGGGAATAATTTACGTGTGAGCAGACTAGGAGTGGTTGTTCTCACAGCAAAGCAGTGTAAAAAGCACGTCAGGTTAGAGAGCTTATGGGACACAGCTATTCATCAGTCCAGATTGTACCCTGGCATGACACAGCTGGGGACTGCTATAGTCACTAATACCAGCTGCTTGAAAGGAAACCAGCAGCATATTACAGCTACAAGCCTAAAGCAAAACAACAGTTAGAAGACTTATACAGACTTCATGCCAGGGGCTAATCGGGCTGGGCTGCTAAGTCTGCACCTGCAGGGTACTTGTACACACTTTTACATATACATATGTAGGGTCATCACCGCCCCGCTTTAGTAACCCATCAGAAATAGCACTGACCAACAGCATTCATTCTTGGTCTCCGAGGTGAGGTAAATGGACATGTCTAACTTGTGTGTCTGCCATGCAGAATGACAAGGTGGGTGACGTAATATCTTGTATTGGACCAACTGCTGTTGGTGAGAGAGACAAGCTTTCAAGCCAGAGCTCTTCCTCAGGAATGGGAAAGGTACTCAGAGTGTCACAGCTGCATACAGATCGAACAGGTAGGTTAGCATAAGTAGCTAGCATATATTCTAACGAACCATTCAAGGTGAAATGGCCCATTAACTCCCCTGCAGTCACTGGACCAAAAAAAAGGGTGTGGGGGTTAGTGGGATACAGATTGCTGTAATAAGCCATAAATCCAGTGTCTTTATTAAGACCATGATTTTTAGTGTTTAGCAAAATTATGAATTTAAGCACCCAGGTTCATCTTTTGAAAGTGCTGTACAGGTTGCCTTTGAAGATGAGGACTGATAGGTCAGATATAGAGTGATTGTTTTGTGAAGACAGGTGATAGGGGTTTTTTTGTTGTTTATTATTTTCCTGTGTGAGTTCATTCGAGACTGTGGGGATTGTCTGGTTTCACCCACATAGTTGTTATGGGCCATTTAGTAGACGGGATGAAGTACACCACATGTTATGATAAGCATGTGTAGGACCACGGATATTGAATGGTGTATTTTGTGGGGTATTGTTCATTGTAGCAGTGCAGATATGTCTGCAGGTTTTGCATCTGTTGTTCTGGCAGGGTCTGGTGCCACTTTGAGTTGCTGTGTCCTGGTCTGTGGGGAGTTTGCTTCAGATAATGAGCTTGGAGAGATTGGGGAGTTGTTTGAAGGCCAGAAAAGAGGGTTCAGGAAAGATTTCTTTCAGACTGGGGTCCCCATTGAGTATGGATTGTAGTTGTTTGATACCCTGTATGGGTTACAGTGTGGGGTGGTAGGTGACAACTAAGGATGTGTGGTCGGAGGGGGTTTTATTTCTGTATTGAAGCAGGTTCTCTTGGGGTATTTGGGTGGCCCATGCCATGATGTGATCTACTTCTCTGGTGGAGTGTCCTTGTTTGGTGAAGGTGGTTTTGAGTGTGTTAAGATGTATATCCTGGACTTTCTCCTCTGAGCATATTCCATGCCGAATGTCTTATTGTGGTGCAGGCCCAAGTCTTGGAGCAAGGAGAGGCAGGTGTAGATGTAACCAAGGTAAGTGCTTTATTAGTAACAAACCAGAGAAACCAAAGCACTGCTTCTGGGTGCAGTGAGACCTAAAACTAACTCTCTAGGTCCCTGACAGCAACCAGAGTAAGCAGGGATGGGTCCTGGAATGCCCTCCCTTCTCCCCAAACATCCTCCACCCACCGCACCTTTTCTCACAGCAGCCACGGATTTGGTAAGGGATAGGTGTGGGGTGAGCGTGTCCTGAGAAGCCCTGTGCAGCATGTGGAGAACTGTTCCAGGGCTGACTCACTGAAAAATGTTGCTTAAGTGGCCAACTCTGGGGGGTATGCAATGATCAGGATTTTAGCTGGAAGGTTGCCTTGCTCATTCCCAGAAATTAGTTGAACGGAAGAAATGGTCAAATACATACAGTACTATATATCAAACTATACCCTAACACAGAGAAAAGTGGCCCCGTCTAGTACTGAATTACTAGTATTTCAAAATTGACTATACCATACCAGATATTTCAATTTGATAGCTCAGCTCTCTAACACAGTATAGCACAGTATTACCCTGTCCTTGTGCCAAAAGTTACTTAAGAAATAGCACAGAGTTCAATGTACTTATATTGTGCTGAACATTTTCAAAAGTATTATACACAGTCTGCTACAGTAAAGATGGTCTTTCTCCTCTCTGATATTTTTTAAACTACCATAGGAATTTCTGGTAGTTTTAGCACATTGTCTTATCAGATCCTCCTTCCCCCATCCCAACCCAACAGAAGTTAATGTTAGATCTTTTTTTCCAGATAGCATTTTTTAACATTGGGATCACCCTTTTGAAAGCTGAATTCTGCCAAAGTGTAATGAGGAGTGATTTTTTTAATAACATTCAAATTACTAAAAAGAAAAGGAGTACTTGTGGCACCTCAGAGACTAACAAAGTGCCACAACTACTCCTTTTCTTTTTGCGAATACAGACTAACACGGCTGCTATTCAGATTACTGTTTTTTATTTGCTGTATGTGTACCCATCACTTTACAAAACCAGCAGAAAGACAGCATCCCTGCCCAAAGGAGTTTATCATCTGCCTCACATAAATATAATGCCCAACAGTCCAGTTCCAAAAGAAAAAAAGTTGCGGGGACATTGTCAGTGGAAAGGTTTTGATGCTTATTAGTTTTCCTTGTATAAACAGTCTCTAGTGTTTGCTATGCATAAAACACTGAGAAAACAATGAAAGCAGAATATTAATTGTAGGGATATTTTATATTCTTTAGGGCCTTGATTCTGGAAAACACTTAAGCATATCTCCAAGTTTAAGTCCATCTCTTTTGGTACGTATGTCCCGGAGTTAAGCACCTGCCTAAGTGCTTTCCTGAATAGGGTTGCTTTCCTGAACTGGGGCCTACGACTGTACATATATGTACAGCTCCTTGCACAATGGAGTCTTCACAACTGACACTTCTAAGAGCTACTGCAACATATAATAATAGATTCACATGGTCCTTTTTATCTAGTAATTCTGTCTATCTGCATAGTACCTGTCTGGGTATTCAAAATAATAATAATTAACAAAATAACTTATCTTTCTAGGCTTTTGTGCTGTACTCATCTCCCTGGTGTCTGGTCTCTGAATGCTGATCACGGAGGGCTGAATTCTGTACACTTTGCTCATGCTGAGTAGCACTTGCTCACACAAGTAGTCCCCCAGTGCTTCAGTGGAGTTAATTAACTTGAATAAGGGCTGCAAAATTTGGCTTTTAGAAACAAAGCCTGCAATATCTACTTGATGTGAATAAATCTCTCTCTAATAAAAAAAAATAAAGTACACCATGGTTCAAAATTTTGCCACCCTTATTCATACCAAGCAGTACCTTATATACGTACAAGATGAACCTCCATTGCAAATAAAGTTTGATTCTTTTAGCTGATACGTAGCAAAGGCAATAAAATATATTCTAAAGGACTGTATTAACAAATGCTCATACAGAAAAACCAAATGCCTTAGGTAGAAGAGCAAGCAGCATGTTCAAAACATCAATCAACACAAAACCACAATGTGGAAGGGTGAAGGTGTGTTGCAACCTATGTTAAACCAGTGCATTAAGTCTAATGAAGTTATTGCAGAATGTAATATTCACATTTCTATCATCTCAGTATTAGTTCTTTTGGGGGGGATAAACTCATAGGTATTTTAAAATGATTTGATTTGAAGAGGGGTGGTCTCCATGGTGTTAAGATGTCAACTTACAACACATGGTTTTCCAACAAAGGCTCTTTATTTTAAACAGATGTACAGAAACAAATGAAAAATAAACTCACTGGCTTTGGTCATAGGAGTAGGCAAAATGCTGCCTGCCGTTCATTTGAGCAGTGTTACAACTGCCTTTCAAAAATCCTTCACTAGCTCATAACTCTGACTCTTACTTCAGCTCTCCATAAACCACAGCTACTTCACACCCCTGCAATCAGAAGCCAGAGGAGGTTGGATGTTATACTTTGGACCATGTTTCCTAGAATTCCTGACTGTTAAAGGAACCCTTATTTCTTAATTATGGAAACAGTATGCACATACAAAGACAGTGGGCCAAATTCTGACTTCAGTTACACCATTAGCGTCACTGTTGATAATGGGGGTGTGAAACCTTCAGTAATGAGGGTGAATTTGGCCCAGTATCTGCCTAATTGGGTCAAAAAATTTCCAGAAGCACCTTCGTGATTCAGGAGCTGAAGTCCCATCGAAAGGAATTCATAAACGGAATGGTACAGAAATGTTTGCCCTACATCTCCTTGTGACAGCTTTTCCCCAGGGCTACTCTGCTTTGGAAATCTTTTCAGATAGGCAGGTGCAAACATCCCAGGCATGAGGTTTTCAGCAGCTCACAGAATCCTGCCCAATTTGCCTGAATCATCTTCATGCATAATGTGTCTTATATGTGGCACCATGGAAAATAACACATACACCCAATAAGTTCTTCCTTCTCCTGGTGGGGGAAGTAGATACACTTTGAAGAAATTGGACTATTGGCTATGGTCTCATTATTTTATTATTTTTACAAAAAATTAGGGTTGTCAATTAATAGCAATGCATGTGATCAACGCAAAACAAATTAACTAGATTAAAAATAGTCACGATTAATCACAGTTTTAATTGCACTGTTAAACAATAATAGAATATCAATTTAAAATTAGTGTAAATATTTTTGGATGTTTTTCTACATTTTCAAATATATTGATTTCAATTACAACACAGAATACAAAGTGTACAGTGCTCACTTTATATGGTTATTTTTTATTACAAATATTTGCACTGTAAAAAAGATAAACCAAAGAAATAGTATTTTTCAGTTCATCTTATATAAGTCCACTCAGTCCAACCTCTTTGTTCAGACAATCACTAAGACAAACAAGTTTGTTGACATTTACTGGAGATAACGCTGCCCGCATGGCACTGTTGTAGCTGGCATTGCAAGGTATTTACGTGCCAGACATGCTAAACATTCATATGCCCCTTCATGCTTCAACTTGTAGGCTCTAAAGTTTTACATTGTTTTGTTTTTGAGTGCAGTTATGTAAATATAATTCTACATTTGTAAGCTGCACTTTCCTGATAAAGAGATTGCACTACAGTACTTGTATGAGGTGAATTGAAAAATACTAATTTTTGTTTTATCTTTTTACAGTGCAAATATTTGTAGTAAAAAATAACATAAAGTGAGCACTGTACACTTTGTATTTTGTGTTGTAACTGAAATCAATATATTTGAAAAAGTAGAAAAAAATCCAAAATATTTATGCTAAATTTAAATTGATATTGTATTATTGTTTAACAGTGCAATTAAAACTGTGATTATTCGCGACTATTTTTTTAAATTTTGGGATTAATTGCAATTTTTAAAAATTGTTTGACAGCCCTAAAAAAAAAAAGGAAAGGGCTCATTTTAATTTAGCATGAGAATGAAAACCAATTTTGAAACCTCCATTTGTTTAAGGAAATGGAATTTTTCTTTCCCAGCCAGCCCCAATCATAATGGCCAGAGTATATTGTTAATAATGTATACAGGCCTAACATATAATCCCCTTCTTCAACTGTGCCCATTTGTTAGTTAGGGATCTGCTGTGCAGGGCTCTTGAGATTTATTACCACTCAATGTGCAAGAATACCTCATTATTAGTTTTACTTCATCCAACCACATTCCACCCTCACGTAGCCTCCATTTTAATTTTCACTGGGGAGAAGCACAGCTCAAGGACTCTGGCATTCATCTGCTGAGTCAATGCAGTTACAAGTGATGAGCTGAATCGATGCAGCTACAAGTGATGATTATGGCCGTGGGCTACTGCTTCTTTCCTGCATGGGTCTGTGGGCCACTAGATACACAGTGTATAAAGGGGGAGGTGCGGGGGTGGAGTCCCTGTGTGTGAGTTCTCTGTGACCTGGCATCCCCCATGCAGTGGAGATGCACTTGTAAGCAGAGTCAGGATGAGCTCCACCCTGACATCTGGTGGTGAGGTGCGGCAAGTTGTGGAAAAGAACTTCAGGGGCCGATCTCATTTGCATAGGCACACCCACCCCGCCTAGAATGAGGCCATAGCTGCCCAAACGGTCACTTTGGCTGCTGTGGGATCCCCAGTGTCTCTGTTATTGGGGCAGGAAGAATAAATTGTTATTAACCTGATTATGGGAACTGAGCTTTGAACTGTACTTGGCCTTTTGTTATGATGGAGGGACTCACCATCAACTAAATAGCACTCGCTAGGCAAGGGACATGGGTTCCAAAAACTCTGTGAATTGAGAGAGGCTTGAGACAGGTATTAGTACCTGGTGGTGTAGGCCCCTTTGTGAGGGCCTGAAACACCAATTGCACCTCTGTCTCTCTCCGCTGTGGAATGTCAGAGCTAATTTTGGGTCTATTAAGAGTCTTGCTACAGGTACTGTGCTGAATTCACTTTGGCCTTATGGTGCACCAGCACTAAGGCTCCCACTACTATGAGCTGAAATCACTGAGCACTGTATCAAGTAGTGGGGAGCCGGAAGATCTAGAATGCAGTGGCGCTGTTTGTGGATAGGCTGGCGGAGTGTTCGTAAGACGGCGAGGCGAGCTGTGCAGAGTGGAGCCCTGTGGGGCAGTCAGCTTCAGGACACGTAAGGTGTCCCTTATCTCTTTCCCCACATGCAGGCACATTTTAGCCTGACTGGGGAGTAACACTATGCAGATGAACTTTTGAACTCTGGGGCTGGACTTTTTGGACTTTGGGTGATTCTTGGGACTCAAGAACCTGAGGGAAAGGATGTGGCCCAATTTGCTGGGGTGGGTCTTTGCTCATGGTTTGGTTGATGAACACTAGTTGTGGTGTTTCCCCAATTTAATGCTGATGTCGTTTACCTCATGTTATTAAAGAGTCTCTGCTACACTGAGACTCTGTGCTTGCTTGCGAGAGGGGAAGTATTGCCTCTTTGAGGTGCCCAGGCGGTGTGTAAGATTTTCCCACGTCACTGGGTGGGGGCTCGAGCCAGTTTTGCATTTGCTTTGATGAGAGGGAACCCCTGTGTACTGAACCCGGCCCTTGCTGCTATCAACTTGGCCTGGCAGAAGGGTTACACACTGTTTCCATGGGATTTTGACCATTCTACTAGCATTGTGGGAAGAGGACCGGGCAGCAGGATTTGTTCATCTCTTATTTGTTAAATTGAGACACAGAATGGGTAAATGATTTGCCCAAGGTGACATGGTGAGCCAGGGGCATAGCTAGGATCCCCCCAGGCCTGTGCTCTTTCCTTGCAGCTTCTCTGTTTCATGCCAAAGGAGAATAAATACAAACTGAACCACAATAATTAGAGTGTCTCCCTTTGGCTAGATTTCTCTTCATGCATGGTGTATTGTTATTATTACAGTAAGTACCTAGAGGCCCCAAGCGATATCTGGGCCCCACTGTGCCATGCATTATATCAGCATAGTAAAGGACAGTCCCTGCCCCATGGATCTTACAATCTAAACCCTCTTCCTCCTGCATTATGATGCATGTGGGCACACTGCTATGTCTGCCCTGTCACCGTACAGGCCTGGCAATTAGACAAAGATTGGAAGAAAGTAATCCCCTTTTCCCAAAGATTTTGAAAGGATGCTATCATAACAAAAGCAGTTTTTGCTGCTAAGAGCTATACAACTAAATGATTAATATTTGTATATCTGAAATACCTGGGCTACCCGGGGATCTACTACTTTTTAAACACTTCTGACAGTTGTGAAGTGTCTAAAGTGATTATTTCATGAGGGTGAACATTTGTGATGGTAATAGTATTTTGCACTTAGGATAGTGGTTTCCATATAAAGATCTCAAAGCACTTCAAAGCTTTGAAAGTAGTACTTGCCCTGGGAAGGAAGTACTGTTATACTAATTTTATCAATAGGTCATTTATAGGTAAGTAAACAGGATATTTCATAAGATGTTTGATGGATTATTGGATATTTTGTAAAAGGGTTAAAAGACACCGTTACATTTCCTGAGAGGTTTCAGAATGGTAGCCGTGTTAGTCTGTATCAGCAAAAACAATGAGGAGTCCTTGTGGCACCTTAGAGACTAACAAATTTATTTGAGCATAAGCTTTCGTGGGCTAGAAGCCACTTCATCAGATGCATAGAGTGAAAAATACCAAGGGAGGAAAAATCACTTTTGTAGTGGCAATGAGAGTGGCCCATTTCAAACAGTTGACAAGAAGGTGTGAATAAAAGTAGGGGGAAATTAGTATGGGGGAAATTAGATTTTGTAATGACCCAACCACTCCCAGTCTTTCCGAATTTGATGGTGTCCAGTTTGCAAATTAATTCTGTTCTGCAGTTGCAATTGCACCTCTGGCCTCTCTGCAGCCTTCTTAAGGGCATCTCACTTGGGTCAGGCATCTAGCTGTCACCTTTCTTGGGGTGGAGAGCCTTGAGTCTCTCCTTCTAGACTGGGGATTACGCTGCAATTCATCCTGCAATTCACTATTATCACCTTAGCATGTCTGACTTTCATTCAACAGCTGATGTCCTGTTCTTTCAGGGGCTATGACAAGGTTTACCAGTGACCAGCCAGTCTTCATAAAGATTGAGAACAAAAGTGTGTGGCAGAGAAAGAGTATCTTAAAAATAATAAACAGCTTCTATGTAGGTCTTAGCTTACCAGGTGTCACCCATCGTGAGCATGGAGACCCTAGCAGGATCTACTTCACGTCCTCTCACAGAGCCTGTCCCTCTGGTCACAGACTCACATCAGTCAGCTCTTGGAGAGAGAGTGTGTGGACCCCCCCCCCCCAGTGTCAGGCCAGTACTTTACACCATTTTCAGCCCTTTGGTTGCTAGGCCTTCTGAACCAGGTGAAAGCAGAACATGCAACATTCCTCAGGAGCTGAGAGTTCTCCAGCATCGTTGCCTGCTTAGGGATTTGCATTAATTATCAACCCTCCCCCAGTAATTTTAGTTCCTGCAGGAAACTCCTGCAACTCCCCCATGGATCTAGAATACAATCCCTAACCCATAATGATGCATGTAGCATTTATAAAGTTAGTAGAATAGTTTGTGGATAGTCCATGTGTCCAGGATATTTATCACAGACAACAAAGTTGAGGCCTACATTTTTGAAAATGGCCTGTAGTTTGGAGTGCCTCATCTTTTGGTTGCTCATTTTAGCTGCTTAGGTGACTTAAGCTGGAGACGGAAAAATATATGGATACAAAATTGGCAGCAATTTTGAAAATGTGGGCCTGGCAGTGTCTTGTCCAAGGTTATGCATAAAAACAGTGCCAGAGCCGGGAATACAACCTAAACAGCAGATTGCCCTGTCTCCCTCTCTTTCTTTAAAAAAGCAAGTTAGTGTCTCCAAAAAACAACCTCCTCCTCTGTCTCACTGGTTGGAAGATGGAAAGGCAGATCTCACCAGGGATGGAGAGATGGCTAAATGCGTGTGGAAGGAATAACAGGATCTGTGCTGCTGCGGCATGCCTTTAAGGACCTTTACCCAAAGCCAACTGGTGAAATCTGAGCCAACTATGTTTTATTTCCCCCGAACTCTCAATGAGGCAATGTTCACATGAGCAGCACTGACAAGGCAGCTAGGGAGATGTATAATCAGCTGGCCATCCAAACTTGCAGATGAGAAATGGAAAGGTAAGGATGTTATGCCTTCAGAGATGGTACACGTCCAGTATCCCCTGTAGAAGGTTTTTGGAGAGTTAACTCTTCTGATTGAAGAGGGTTGTGTTGAGGATGTTTGTAATTGATTCAGTACTGTTGTGTGACAAAACACAATAGCTTTGTATGAGGGTTTAATATAAATCTCTTGCACTAGCAGAGCCTGGTAATTGAATCAATATACAGCAGAGGATAGAAAAGTAGTAT
This sequence comes from Natator depressus, assembly GCF_965152275.1. Classification (NCBI taxonomy): domain Eukaryota; kingdom Metazoa; phylum Chordata; order Testudines; family Cheloniidae; genus Natator; species Natator depressus. Next base: position 22,882,765 of record NC_134235.1, read on the forward strand.
GAAAAAGTTTGGTTTCAGGTTAAATGTGAAACAGATGTGCAGTGACTCTCCTCCCATGTCCTGCCAACTGCAGAAAGGAAACAACTTCCAGTACACATACGAGCTCAGAAAAACAGCAATTGCATGATCCTTTGGCATGGCTAACAATGAGTTGTTGATAGTTTAAAGCAGCGCATCATCTTTCTTAGCGCAAATGGCAGCGACTGTAAAAAGACAGGGAGGGATGGGTGACACATATACTTTCTGGGAGGCTCTGGGGGAGGTGGGCAGTGCCTCTCTGGAACATTTCCTTTCTAGCCCAAAGTTTGCAGAAGGAGGGTGGGGAACCAGAGGCGATTAGGCTGATCAAAACAACAGCAGAAAAGAGAGAGGCTCCTGTATTCCTGAGGATTTCTGAATAAATGGACCCATTCCATTCAAAAGAATTAAAACGTGCTACTTTTGAAAGGAGGGCCTGCCATGGCAAACACAAACATACAGCCCTGCTGCTGCTGCTTGGACATAGGCATATACCATGGGCTCCTGGGAGATATGCAGGTGCTGTGCATGTGTGGCAATGTCGCATGTGAGTAGAGGTGCTATGAAGCATTCTGCATTCACACGATGGATGAAGGCAGAATACCTGAGGCGCACTGAAATGGGGGAGGACACAACCTGCTGCAGTACGGTGAAAGGAACAACACATGCTCACCCCCCAGCCATGCCTGCATCCAGGTTGTGCATGAGAGGCCTTGATGGCTGAAGCTGGACATGCAAAAATGAAGATATCCAGAATTAGGAGCTGCTTTTGGAAATTCAGGCCTTTGGGACTCGACCCAGAACACAGAACAAGTCAGTGTGAGAGCAATAGTTGACCCCCATTGCTCTCTGTCACCAAAACCAAGTAATGTAATAATCAGCCCCTCCCCCTCCAAAAAAATGTTCCCTATCTAAGATCTGATTCATTATCAGCTCTAGTTATGAAAGGGGAAGATGTGAGGGTAACATTGCATTAGAGCTGGTCAAACATATTCCCTGTATTCCCTGAATATGTTATGAGACATATTTCACCATTTTCTATGGAATAATTTATTCACCAGATACTTTTGTGGCATTCAACATGTAGTCACGTACTATGCTGTAAGTCGAAAACCTATGAAATGTGTTGAATAATAGCACTGGCAAATACTTTTTTCAGCTTTGCAACCAGCTCTAAGTAATGTATACCATCCTAATATTCTAGCCACCTAAGGCATCTTAAGTGCAAAATTCGCTCTGATCCGCACAGCTGAGCTCTGTTGTATCTTCTACGCTCATTATGCTTGTGGAGCTTCCACACTGTCGCTCTGTGCACAGAACAAGTGTAGACTGTGTAACTGAGATCAATATGAGTGGATAAGAGAGCCTCAATACAGAGTGCAGGGGAGAATTCTGCTCTAAGGGAGTCAGAAATAAGCTGCAAAACCAGAGCTGGTAAGCACCGCATGCCACAAAACAGAACGTATAAGTATCCAGCAAAATAGCACATTTACTAAGACACCAAAAGAACAGATTTCTCAAATCTCAGGTATAATGAAACAGGTCTGGAATTCACTCAGCGAATTCAAAAAGCAGCGTAAAACACTCTACACAGCACGAGAGGACGGTCACAGAAACAATCACCTTTTATACTAGCATCAAGTTTGCAGTGTCTGTGAACTGCATACTTCTGAATCAGATCACTGAGTGTCAGCTGATTTGATGTCCCTAAAATCATTCATGAAACTTTATGTTTCTTGGGGAGAATATTAAAGTAACTTCAGCTTTCTTCATTCAAACTTCTCCCTCCCATCCCTCTTTACCATGCCCGTTTTTCTAAGAAGAAGCAAAGCATGCTAGTTTGTCTGTGTAGAGGTGAATCAGGAAAATCAATTTCTTGAAATATCCTGTCTTAAGCTACTTCTTACCCCTGTATTATAGGTACTATTTATATATTTCATTTGTCTTAGGGCCTGAAAGAAAAGACTCCCATTGACTTCAGTGGACTGTGGATCAGTTTCTAAATGCATAGTTCTCTGCAGAAACCTGCATTAATGTAATGTTAGGAGTTTTGGAAGGTCATGATAGTAAGAGGGTTGTCATCATAAGGAAAGAGCAGTGCATGTCCTGGGATACACACACCAGCCTTATTAAAAGATCCAAACTCTCTCTAAGGGCTTGCCTACATGGGATATTACTGTGTGGCAAGCTAGGGTGAGAATCTGCAGCACACCAGCTTGCTGTACAGTACCGTCCCATGTGGAAACTGCTATAGCCCACTGAAAGAGCCAGGGTGCACTTTGGTTTACTACATTTTACAAGTTTCAGAGTAGCAGCCGTGTTAGTCTGTATTCGCAAAAAGTATAGGAGGACTTGTGGCACCTTAGAGACTAACCAATTTATTTGAGCATAAGCTTTCGTGAGTTACAGCTCACTTCATCCGATGAAGTGAGCTGTAGCTCACGAAAGCTTATGCTCAAATAAATTGGTTAGTCTCTAAGGTGCCATAAGTCCTCCTTTTCTTTTTACATTTTACAAGTAGCCAAATGCACTCGGACTTTTGGTGTGCTGTAGCAGAATCCACATGGGATGTTACTGCGTGGCAAGCTAGTGCCATGTAGATTCACCTCCTGGCTTGCCATGTAGACAAGCCCTTTACAAAGCTGTGTAGTGTAGGCTTGCTATATAAAAGAATATTTCAATGTTCTTGCTTACAGAGGTCTTTGAATGAAAGGTTCCAGAGTAACAGCCGTGTTAGTCTGTATTCGCAAAAAGAAAAGGAGTACTTGTGGCACCTTAGAGACTAACCAATTTATTTGAGCATGAGCTTTCGTGAGCTACAGCTCACTTCATCGGAATGCATACTGTGGAAACTGCAGAAGACATTATATACACAGAGACCATGAAACAATACCTCCTCCCACCCCACTCTCCTGCTGGTAATAGCTTATCTAAAGTGATCATCAAGTTGGGCCATTTCCAGCACAAATCCAGGTTTTCTCACCCTCCCCCCCCCCCAAACTCACTCTCCTGCTGGTAATAGCCCATCCAAAGTGACCACTCTCTTTACAATGTGCATGATAATCAAGGTGGGCCATTTCCAGCACAAATCCAGGTTATCTCACCCCCCCACCCCCCTCCAAAAACCACACACACAAACTCACTCTCCTGCTGGTAATAGCTTATCCAAAGTGACCACCCTCCCTACAATGTGCATGACAATCAAGGTGGGCCATTTCCAGCACAAATTCAGGTTTTCTCACCCCCCCCCCCACAAACTCACTCTCCTGCTGGTAATAGCTCATCCAAACTGACCACTCTCCTTACAATGTGCATGATAATCAAGGTGGGCCATTTCCAGCATAAATCCAAGTTTAACCAGAACGTCGGGGGGGGGGGGTAGGAAAAAACAAGGGGAAATAGGCTACCTTGCATAATGACTTAGCCACTCCCAGTCTCTATTTAAGCCTAAATTAATAGTATCCAATTTGCAAATGAATTCCAGTTCAGCAGTTTCTCGCTGGAGTCTGGATTTGAAGTTTTTTTGCTGTAAGATAGCGACCTTCATGTCTGTGATTGCGTGACCAGAGAGATTGAAGTGTTCTCCGACTGGTTTATGAATGTTATAATTCTTGACATCTGATTTGTGTCCATTTATTCTTTTATGTAGAGACTGTCCAGTTTGACCAATGTACATGGCAGAGGGGCATTGCTGGCACATGATGGCATATATCACATTGGTGGATGTGCAGGTGAACGAGCCTCTGAGAGTGTGGCTGATGTTGTTAGGCCCTGTGATGGTGTCCCCTGAATAGATATGTGGGCACAGTTGGCAACGGGCTTTGTTGCAAGGATAGGTTCCTGGGTTAGTGGTTCTGTTGTGTGGTATGTGGTTGTTGGTGAGTATTCGCTTCAGGTTGGGGGGCTGTCTGTAGGCAAGGACTGGCCTGTCTCCCAAGATTTGTGAGAGTGTTGGGTCATCCTTCAGGATAGGTTGTAGATCCTTAATAATGCGTTGGAGGGGTTTTAGTTGGGGGCTGAAGGTGACGGCTAGTGGCGTTCTGTTATTTTCTTTGTTAGGCCTGTCCTGTAGTAGGTGACTTCTGGGAGTATTCGCTTCAGGTTGGGGGGCTGTCTGTAGGCAAGGACTGGCCTGTCTCCCAAGATTTGTGAGAGTGTTGGGTCATCCTTCAGGATAGGTTGTAGATCCTTAATAATGCGTTGGAGGGGTTTTAGTTGGGGACTGAAGGTGACGGCTAGTGGCGTTCTGTTATTTTCTTTGTTAGGCCTGTCCTGTAGTAGGTGATGTGACACTTCCCGGGGATACCCCAGGTTCTGAGGCACCTCACTACTACTTGCCCTTAGCACAGGGAAACCTTGTCTACATCTGCCAGAGGTCATCTCCCTGACACCACCAGCCACAGGCAGCTCGAGCGCTCCCCTCTCAGCCCATGCAGGCTCTGCTGGTTAGCAAGAGACACGCTTCATCCCCCGAGTCCTCCAAGAGACTCCCTGGAACGTCCTGCACCTTATTCACACAGACTTACCAGGCCCGCTGTTCGCAAAGGAACAGTGCACCGCAGCTTACCTGTTACACCTTAGAACACAACTCCACTTAGCACACTGCCCTTCGATTTGTTGATAGAGAAAGCAAGTATAAGTTTATTGAACAAGAACAGAGACTGAAATGATAATGAGCAGTAATATTGGAAACAAAGGATTACATATACAATAACATCATAACACACAAATAAGAGCCTAAATTTAACGAATAGGACGTTATTATGTCATAAAAGCAAAAGCTCACCCAAAATCCTTCCAATGTATTATCACCAGGAGTGGCTGTGATCTTCCATTCATAAAGTAAGCCCACCGTCAGCTTACTTGCTAGGTGAAAGATGGCAGGATGTCCCTTTGAAATCCCACATATAACAAAACAACCCTTGGACCTTTATTCATAAACTGGACAGATACCCGCCTGCTGTGTGTTGCTTCCTGTAGATTTTGTGCTCTCATGTTAATTTTGATTAGCTGGTGGCTTCGTATGCACATAGGTATCCATTGTGAAGTATACAGGCCTCAAGCCCAATAGATAGATAAGTGTCTCATGCCTGTCTGAAAGGAACATGTTTGTCACCTCCTGGTGACCTTCTCTAATGCGCAGACCTGAAGAACATAATTTCCAGTATAGGTACATAACTTCTTAAATATTCTCCTTTCATATATTTTGCAATGGTTATGATGACCACTGTGTTACTGGCTCTCAGCAGACACTTCGCACGCCATCCTTTTCAGAATTATTATGCAATTATTATTATTAACATTGTATGACTGGTCTAGGGGAATCCTTGTAAAATTCTGTGCATGACCTGTGCCCTTTGCCAGTTGGCATCAAGAAGTTTGTGGTCACAAAAGGACACGAAGTTTTTCAAATGATCATGCAGCTGAAATGTGGCACCCTTTTGTTTTTGCTGAAGACAGAGGGATGAATAATGCACTTGCTCAGGACTGACCTTGTTACAAAAAAAGAGAGACATTTCCACCCAAAAAGCAGTAGCCTTTGTTGTAATCAAAGAAGGCCACGTTACAGATGTTACCTCCTTACACTTTAGTCATTACCTTACTATTACAAGGGACTAGAAGGATAGGGTTAGAATGGTAGGTGCCTTTTCAACTTTAACAAAGGTCAGTGTGTTCTGAGGTCATGTGTCCAGAAGTTACAGGAAGGATGCGGTTTCTATTCCTGACTCCACTGCTGACTTACCAGGTAACTTTGGGTCACTCGCATAATCTCTCTGTGCCTCAGTTTACTCATCTGTAAAATGGGATACTATATCCCCACCTTTCAGTGGTGGTGTGAAGCTTAATTAATCCATTTTTTGTCAAATGTTTTGAGATCCTTCGTTAAAAGTTGCAGTTGAAGGGCATAGCATCACACTAAAGCCTCATGGCACAGGTTGTTCTGATAGCTGCCTCCTTGCCATCATTGTGCTTCTTTCCTTACTCCTGATCTGCTCAACACAGAAAGTCACCCAGATAAAGAATACTGAGAATTCATTGTTAGAGCCTGAGCTTTATTGCTGTCAGGTAGGCCCATTGCAAGATATTAGGTAGATACTGTAGGCTTTATTCTCCACTGCCTGCATGTGGTCTGGTCATTTGTTCGTGAACCACCACCATCACTGCTCATATGGAAGTCAAGGAAAGTTCATCCATTATTTTCATTTGGAGCATGATCAGGCATCTGAGTTTACACCCACTCTGCAGAGGTGTAAATACCTACACAAGTCCAAGGCAGAGGAGACTCAAGCACTGTATTCAGGCCTGTCCTCATGTGCATACCTCACCATAACTTCAAGGAGTATAATCTCAATGCATGCATCCAAGGGTAGTGTTTACAAACACAGGAAGAGACACAGAAAACTGATCTAGAGGGAAATGTAAATGAAAGAACAGATTCTCAGAACCCTTGCTTCTGTTGGAAGTCCTATTTCTTGCTGATCACCTGGATGCAAAAGAGCGCTGCCAATTTTATCCAAGTCTTCAACACAACCTGATTGCTGTTTAACTTTCAACCAGCAATGACAGCAACCGCTCAGACAACCCGCAAAATCCATTTCTAAGCACCTGTTTTAAATTACTTATTTGAATCTGTAATACACAGTAAAGACTGACAAAATGGTAGTAAACATTGCCTCTAAGAAACTAATTGGCTTGCAGTGACTGTGTGTTGCATTAAATCATACACATGTAGCATTTTTCATAGTCTGTGTGCTTTACAGACTTGAGCTACCTGGCTCTATAGAAAAAGCAAATGTGGCAGCTAAAATTCAGTCAGAAAAATCCCACATAAAGCCCGAAGCCATGAACATATGCAGCGTTTCCAGCTAACCTTGCTGGCATTTATTGATTCAGAGGAGGGATGTTGGCTAGGACCCTGGGTTATCCCACACTAGTGGAAAAGCAGCTCATAGCCAACAGACATGAAAACTAGAGCTTATCTGAACTCCAAGCATAAGAAGATAGGGAGCAATTGAAAGGTTGTGTAGCTGAGACATTTCCTATGGAAAGACTATATTCTTTGCCTCTCAGACTTACTTCCTGTTCCGACTGTGAAATGATACTAACATGAGGCAAGGAAAATCTTGCTTTCAGTTTCACACCTCCATGCTACTGACTTAGTAGCCATATGAATCAGACCCCTGTGAGTTTTGGTCACTCAAACTGTAGCTGCCAAAGTGTCTAGATTACCTTATAGCTTTTAGGGGAAATTTGGGAGCCTTCCCTCTAAAGTATCTGAGTCTGGGTGTAGTATTCTAACATGATAGCAACTGAGATGTCTTTCCATAGAGGTATGACTTCCCAGTGACTTGGCTGGTAGATAATGGCACATTCTCAATACCTTAAATTAACAGACTGAACAAAATATTAGTTTTTATATTTCCGGTGAAAAAACACAGCCATTGAGAAAAAATATTTAAATTAATAGTGTTTGTATAATATTCAAACCTCTGCTCCTTGTTCAGGAAATAACTGCACCTGTATAAACATTTGGTCTGGAAAAGTTAAAGGTCATGTTACCACTGCATAGTCCATGACCTCTGAAGGATAAAATATCATTTTACAAACAAAATATTCATGCCCTAAAGGGGATCGGTAGGTATTCCTCTGGGTGTTGCTGCAGCCATTGCCACCAATCCTACAAACACTTATGCACAAGCTTAATTTTAAGCTTGCAAGTATTGGCTTACAGCAGTATTGTGAGATTTCATTTATTAGTGTTTGTGGGGTGCTCAGATACTATCATGATGAGTCCTGGGGGAGGGGTTCCCTGTGCCCAGAGTCTTCCCTGGCTGCTGCTCCCACTGATCACATCAAAAGTGGCGCCTTAGGCGCCGACTCCGTGGGTGCTCCGGGGGCAGCTCCCCACCCCACGCCCGGCCCCAGCTCACCTCTGCTCCGTGTCCGCCCCTGAACGCACCGCCCCACTCTGCTTCTCCCCCGCCCCCTCAGCTTCCCGCGAATCAGCTGTTTGGCGGGAAGCCTGGGATGGCTGAGAAGCAGGCGGCGGCTTCCCACTCAGGCTGAGGGTGGCGGAGGTGAGCTGGGGTGGGGAGCAGTTCCCCTGCACGCGTCCCCCCACCCACCCCGGGGTTACTTGCTGCGGCGCGGGTGGCCCTCCTCGCCCCCCTCCCCCCGCCCCAGCTCACCTCCGCCTCCCTGGGCCTGAGTGCGAAGCCACTGCCTGCTTCTCAGCCCGCTCCGGCTTCCCACGTGAACAGCTGATTTGCGGGAGGCCAGCGGGGGGGAGGGGGCGTGCGGGCAGAGAAGCAGGGCAAGGGGCGGCGCGTTCAGGGGAGGAGGCGGAGCGGAGGTGAGCTGGGGCCGGGGGTGGGGCGGGGAGCTGCCGGTGGGTGCTCTGCACCCACCAAATTTTCCCCTTGGGTGCTCCAGGGCTGGAGCACCCATGGAGACGGCGCCTAAGGCATCACTTTTGGCCGGTTAAATTTAGAAGCCCTTTTAGAACCAGCTGTCCCTCGCGGAACAACCAGTTCTGAAAGGGCTTCTAAATTTAACAACCAATTCTAGCGAACCGGTGGGAACCAGCTCCAGCTCACCACTGGACCTAGGCATTTAAGAGCCTAAATCTCATTGAAGGGCAGCTTGGAGTGAACAAGTGTTTTAAGCTCAGGCAGTAATTTTAATAATTTTATATAACCACTCTGTACAAGTGTCAAGCACCTTGGGCTGTTGTACTAACACCTTCTACCATGATTTCCTATGAAGCACATTACAAGTAATTCTGGTGTGGAATCTCACCAGATTACCAGCTTTCTCAAATCCAAGATGTTAATGGCCCCTGCATTCAACTTCGTTCTAGGAGTGTGTCATAAACTGAAATGTTCAGAGGAGTGCACAGGATTAGCAACACATCTTCCATTACAGTTGCAGATTGGTTATGTAATATTATGTGGCTACATATGAATTATGGTGACTACGTCTATATTATTATCACAGTGCTACTGTGCAAGCTAATCTCTATCTGAACATGCCAGATGTAGCTGTATTACAATAACGGCTTTGTGTTCTGTATTTTATTCATTTCACCAGATCTGATGGCATGATAGAGCATCAAAGTACATCTCTCCATGTAGTAGTAAGTCTCAGGCAGTGTTTGCCATAAAAAAGTTGGTCCTTGCCAACAGCTGACTCACTGAAGTATTAAACTTCCCAATATCTTTATAACAGGAAATAACTGTTGTACCTGTGGCCGTTTTAATAGTAGCCAGAAATACCTAACACTTATACAATGCTTTACACAATCAAAGCACTGTACATTATTTAGTATTTATTTTTAATGATCACTGGGTGCTGACCACCTTATGGAAGAGAGATACACATGCTCCTTGCCTTGATTTGCTTACAGTCCAATGGTATACATAATGCAGTAAGTGAAATTAGAAATAATAGGAGAGGAAATATGTGACTGACAGGTGAGGGTAATAGAAATAAAGCTATATGGTGTCATAGAATCTCTGCACACATATGATTCTAAAATGTAGTCTTCAATATATACAAAACTCCCATCACCCCCATATGCTCAATAACCATACCCCTAGAGCAAAGTGTCCCTTTGCCTCACCTCCCATCCTACCTCTCTATCCAACCACTTACTACTATCCAGCCACCTTTTGTTTCTCTCCATCTGGCAACATCATGTATATCATCCTGTGAACCTTCCACATCTCCCCAACTTTCCTTCCATCCCTGCCCCTCCCTGCCAGCTGCCTGCTGATCAGATAACTAGTGGTGTTTCTGTGGCAGGAAAGGTCTGCTTGGTCCCTCTGCTGTCAGAACAGGGTGGGGGAGTTCAGGTAATCTGGACCAATCAGTAATAGATCTGGTTCCAGTTATGTCATGGGGATCCAAAGGCTACAGAGGGAGTCTTGGTGCAACAGCTCTGGTTGATAAAAGTGCAGTTTCTGACTCCCACTGGCCAACCCTGTCCCTAGGAGTAGTTCTTCCTCCTTCAGCACCGTGGGCGGGAGCTGCTGGAGTTGCAGTGACAATGGGCTAGAAGTAGGTGTAGCTGGACAATCGGCATTTATTTAGTGTCAAAGAGGTTGCCGTTTCTACACTGATAAAGGGACTAAAGACAGCAATTAAGGTTGTAATAGGAATCTTGTTTGCGCATGAGTGTTACTGTAATCAGCATGTTCAGGAGTGACCTTGTTGTCTCTTTCACACAGTGTTCTTGCTACCTCACATTCAGTGCCACAAAACAAATGTGTCTCCTATTGACACTGGTTGACTGCAAACATCTGCTCGCTCGGCATCTCACTACAGCAATTGACCTTGAGAGCTGCACATTAAAAATATCAGTGCAGTGAGGCTCTGAGCTCATGCTGGTTACCTCTTTGATAGCTAGAAGGGGTAAAATCAACTTTATTTTTTTGGGGACACAGTTATGTTACTTGCATGGAGATTCCCTTCAGCATGTATAGTGTTTTCCTAAAAATAAGTCACCAATTCCAATATAAACTAACTCCATCATTTTATAGAAACTGTGGCTTTGAAGTTGTAGGTAGCTTGTATTTCTAATGATTGCATTTGAAATTAATGCCTCCAAATTTAAACTGGCCCACAGAACTTACTTTGCTGAGACAATATAAAAAAAATGACTATGTGTTACCCTTGCTGATAACTTATACAAGGCAAAGGTTACACAGAATCACCATTTCTTGAGATCCTCATAAACAGCTTCCTTGCATTCTCCCGCAGTTCACGCATGCTACATACACATGGAATAAATAGGTTCAAAATCTTAGAAAGCTGCCAGCCCTCATGGAAACTTATGTTTCAAAGAGGATATAGACCTGATAAGAGACCATACACTGGGGCCTGCTCAGCTTTGCAGCCATTTCTACAGCCTTATAACATGTCTTGCATCTATTCTGTTGGGCAGAGTTACAGGAGGAATGGAGGGTTACCACTTGAAGAGGCAGAAGGCAAAACCGATCAACTACTAGAGCCAATAAAAGAAAAGAAAAAGTGGGGGGAAAGGTCCAGTTTTTACCTTGAAATTCAAAATGTTGACAAAAAATTGCCCCCAAATTATGCATTTTGAAATATATCAACTGGTTGTAATAAGTAAATACCAAGAGTTTTGCTGTCCATCTCCAGTAGTGTAGCCTCTACAGAGCTTGACTTGCAAATCTCTGGGAGATGTGGGTTTATTTACAAAGGTGAAAGCGTTCTCAGTGCCACGGAGCTACATTTTTGACAACGAGGAGTTTGACGGTAAATGTGGAATATGAGGAATGAAGAGTACATACCTACCGTGTGCATATGTACCTGTGCGCTTTCTCTGTGTTATTGTGCATCACACGGGATCTGTGAGCAGCAGGGTAGGGAGGGTGAAAGGATCCTCCCTCCCTTTCCACACTCAGTGCCATGGTCAAGGACCATGGAGCATAAGAGCTTCTCCCTCTGTATGCACATCATCTCAACAGGGGTAAGAAGAGCAGGGATGAGATGGGTAGGAGGCACTTCCCTGGTCTATGGTGTTGCTTGGGAAATAGCTCCCACAGGAATGATGTGGTTTTCCACTACTGATTATGCTGGGTAGTGCCTAAAATGTACAATTTAGACCTCTGGGCATGTCAGCTATTTAATGAGCATAATCAACTACATACCAATAGTGATAAAACCACATCTACAGTATGGTGTCAGAATGTAGGAGAAAGTAGTGCGGACAGTCTGAAGACAAACTATGCTGCTAACCACTTTGAAACCATGTTACTTTCCCATCCCTACCACCTTGTGTGAGCCATGCTGTGGACAGGACCAGGGAGACCCATTATTGTCATGCAGTGATGAAGAGGAAAACCTGCTCTTTATTAAAGCGATGTGGAATTAATTTTGTGGGCAATGATATGTTTATGTTGGTAACTTAAGCAGCTTCTCTGCCTTATAATAATAATAATAATGCCTTGAATAACCCAATGAGCCACAAAGCCCCAGAGTGAACCCCCACTAGCACCTGCTGCTCTAAAACATCTTCTCTTTTTCACCAGGTCCTTATCATTAAAAATCAGACACTTGTGTATTTTGTTTTCCTCTGTTTGTGCTGGCTGAGTGCTAGTCTCTCATAGAGACATAGCCAAAGTTTGCTTTCAGTTACACGGTTGAAAGTACATTCATAAAGTTGAAGACAATAAGCAAGATTCTTTAAAGTGCTTCTTGATTTTAGACGTCTGGATTTTTGACTTCTCACCTTGAGACACCTGGTGGGGGCCAGATTTTCAGAAGATACTGAGCACCCATCTTTGAAATTCAAGCATCTCCAAGGTCTCTTCAGTGGGGGACCCAAAATTCATTATTCTCCTTTGAAAATCTTGGCCATATGGTTTTGCACCTGTGCAGGTGACAGCAAAATTTGGCCAATGATGTCACCACTAATGCAATATTCTAGACATTCCAGGAGCCCCAGTTATGCTCAGGCAGCCCCTGCAGATGCAGTGGGATTAATCCAGCAGTCCTTACAGAGGTTAAACCTATTGCCCCGCAGTTCCTTTTCACAAGACCTCAGACACCTCTTTTTAGTCATCTCACTCTTCATAAATCTGACTTTAAGATTATATGTTATTCAAAGGGCAAAAACCCTAAAAAGAGAGCGGCCGAAAGGATCAGACAAAAGTGGGATCTGGGCTGAAGGAGGAAAAAATCTGGGTTACCCAATTATTTATTTGTTAAATACTAGAGAGATGAAACTACACAAAGCTGTGAACTGGAGTCCAAGATGTGTTGGACTAGATTTAGCAAATGATAATATTAATTATAGAAAAACCAGGGGAGAAGTATACATCCGGGCTAGGATGTTATGCATGGTTAGAGCAAGAGAACATTGTAGCCCTTTAATGGGATTGTATTTTATCAGGATCTGAGGACACAGAGCATGTCTCAAAAGGGGCTCAGCACCTCATAACAGCAGGCCCTTTGTCTGTACTATCTTGTCTGGAAAGAATAAAATTATCAATAAACCCTATAGATGACACATGCAGAGTGAACTGTATAGCCCTGATATTTGCTGGAATTATGTCGAGAATTTGCAAAATGTGACAGTTTGAAAAATGTTTTCCTAAATATTCAATTAAAGTGACGACAGCCTCTTAGAGGCTTCAGCGTAACATACTTTATGATAGGTTTCAGAGTAGCAGCCGTGTTAGTCTGTATTCGCAAAAAGAAAAGGAGTACTTGTGGCACCTTAGAGACTAACTAATTTATTTGAGCATAAGCTTTCGTGAGCTACAGCTCACTTCATCGGATGCATCCGATAAAGTGAGCTGTAGCTCACAAAAGGTTATGCTCAAATAAATTGGTTAGTCTCTAAGGTGCCACAAGTACTCCTTTTCTTTATACTTTATGATGTTACAGTTTCTTTGCCCTACATACCAGTCTGATTTGTGCAGTTAAACAAACTACTAGGTCGTTATAAGTACATCCATATTTATGTTCAAGATGTATAGAAGATGCATTGTTTTCTGATTATGTTGCTATTTTTCATACAATAATTGCTAAAATGCATTTTCAGATACAACACCTTAGTATTGAATAACTAATCAAATTTACCTTTTACTATGTGAGAACCTCAGAGCTGTTTTAAGGTCCTCCTTACATCAAACACCTGAGCATTTGAGGCATTCATTATCAGTAACATTCCTTTGTGCTTTAATATTCTGTAGTAAATACCATGAATGCTACAAATGCAGAGGGTATCTTAACTACAAATATTTATTTAGAGATAAATTATGATCCTCTCTATATGTGTGTGCAACCTTATGTACAAGGAGATGCATCTTTCAAACTCAGTTTGATTCTTCAGTCTCAATGAGATCTACATAGTAAGCCAAGTTTGAAGAAAATAGGTTAGCTGATGTTGAAGTCATGAATATTTAAAGGTGAGTGTCTGACAATCGCAGACAGACTAATCTTCTAAAGAGCTCTAGCTTTGAATCAGTGAATTTTTTGCTTTAAAAGTTAGAACTAAAACTGGAGAGACCAAGTAGATGAGGTGAATATCTTTTATTGGACCAACTTCTACTGGTGAGAAAGACAAGCTTTTGAGCTTACATAGAGCTCTTCTTGAGGTTTGGGTAATCTGAGTACATTTCCCTGAAGAAGAGCTCTGTGTAAATTCTAAAGCTTGTCTCTTTCACCATAAGAAGTTGGTCCAATAAAAGATATTACCTCACACTCCTTGTCTCTCTCATATCCTGGGAATAACACGACTACAACAACACTGAAAAGAACTAAAACTGAAGGGAATAGATAAACAAAACACTTGGTCTGACCCTCCATACCCCAAACTCTCACTGACTTCAAGGAATCAGGTACAATGGTGCTATGTATCATGAATAATCACTCTTCTGCAGTAAATCCAGAATGAACGCAAAACCATATATTTCTGACAATAGACCATATATGTGTAAAAATAAATGACAGATATTAAAATATATTTAATAGCATGCTGAAGATATATATGTCTATTTTAGCCATTAAGGTCCAAATCCCCCAAAGTATTTATGTGCCTAACGCCCATTGATTTCAGTGGGCGTTTGGTGCCTAAACACCTTTGAGGGTCTGGGCCTAAAAAACGAACACAATGTAATGGCTCTGTAAATAATGAGTAGCTGAGATAGTCACTTTTCTGTTTTAAGATATTTACAGCTAGACCAATTTAAAATCTAATAGAGGTACAGAAGAAGTGGCGGCTTCTTTAAATGCAGGAACTACAGCTAAGTGTCGTATATGTGCGTGGTCTAAAAATCTACAAAGGTGGTAGAGTCAAAATGGACGAGGAGATAACTGGAAGCTGACAGCTATCTGAAGGAGTATCTAGTATGTATTCAGGAATTACAAGTTTTCCTAAGAGACTAGAAATATCTCAGTGTTTGGTTTGGGAACACTGAAAAAGAAAGCAAAGGCTTGTTTCTGCCTGACCTCCTGCGATGCAGTTAACCTTTCAGGGTGAGATTTTACACCTTCTAAAGCATCTAAAGGATTGTTTCAATTAAATGAAATGACAGCCCCCTCTCCCAACCTCCTTATCCCAGGTTAAGTTTCAGCTCTGGCACATCGAAGTTAGAATTTCATAGGGATCATTGCATTCTAGTAATAACCATTCAGTGTCAATCACCAAATGTCTGTGATATCATCTAGGAAATAGAGAGAGCTTGAGCTTGAGCAGTACAGAAGAATGGCAACTGCCTACACTGGTTTTGATATCACAGGGTATATAACTGTGGAACATAGCTCCTTGCGGTAAGGATTTATCTTCCTGCATTTTGTATGGGACCGAACACACTTCAATAATGCCCCAGTACAGTACCTCATCGAATGAAATCAAGGCTCCAAGAGCAGGAGGAAACCACATGCCAAATCACAGTTGCAGCAGATTCCCTCAGAGATGGGAACTTTCACGAGCAGAGCTTTCTGCAGCAATGTGGACCTGCACAATGGGAATCTCCCCAGTGAGAAAGAAAATCTACTTCCCTCCTCTGCCAGGTTGAGCCCTTGATGTTTGGACGCTCCCCTAAGATGCGGAATGAATGAAAAAAGGGAACCTAGAGAGCTGAGTCAAAGGAAATCCCGCTGATGTAAAGGGTTTGCAAGGAAACCCCCTTCAGGAACGGGACATTTGGGAAGGCTGACCTTCAGCGGAGATATATGAATGAATTTGCATTGCAGTGAAAAAGTCCCTCCAATTCACTTCAGTCCAAACAAAAACTCTGCAGCTGGACTTAATCAATGAGGCAGCTGAAGAGTTAAGAGACTTATTTATCATTTTCTTCCCGCAAACTCTCAAAGATTTTTTTAAAATGCACATTTAGTGTGCAGATAGGATTGTTGTGTTTTTTGATTATGCATAGAAAATAAAAGGAAAAACTAAGGAAAACAGCTCAGTTTAAAGCTTATGTGTTTAACTATTTTTCCAGGATTCTTTGGTGAGGGGAAGTTTGGGGCTGTGGGGATGGGGAAGTGGGGGAAGAGCTATTGACATGCTCATTGTGTGTATCTTTTTAAACTAATTTGTATATGTGCTTTTTACAAGTATGAATAAACAAACACACTCTCCATGACGCTACCTCCTTAACATTTCATATCATGGTTTACAGAATAAACAATGTCCCTGTGTTTGGAAGATAATTCTCTACCAGTTTAATGGCCTCAGTCCAGTCCCACTGGACGTACATATTCTGCCTTAAGCCATCACTGCAGTTGGTACTTCTTGGAACCCACTTTGGCAGCCTCAGCAGAGAGGTCAGGGGTCAAATTGACTAGCATGACTGAATTGCCTTTTCACTCCTACCATCTCCCCCATATTGGCCGGGCAGAATGAGGAAGCTTGTACTGCTGCCTGTGTTGTATCTGGTGTGTGAATATAAATAGGGGACTTCATTTGCCAATGCTGACGATGTGGCATTTTTCACAAGCACAAAATGTAAAGACAGATACATAGACAGACACGTATCTATCTTCACATGCTAGTAAAAGATTCTGGACTGAAATCTGATCTCAGTTACACTGGTGTAAATCCACTAAAGTGAGTGGAGCTATTCTGGATTAATACTGGGGGAGGGAGGGTATGAGAGCAGGATTTGACCTTCCATGTTATATTTAAGGGGCACAGGTTTCCTCTCCAGGTTTACTCTGCATCTCCTAAAAGAAAAATATCTTGCAAATAAAAACCACTGATGCCAGCATGTCAGCCAAGACTGCAAGCTGAAGGCAGGATTGATATCTGTCTTATCAGAGACCCCTTCAATTCCAAGCAAGAGCAAAGAGAATGATACTGGAGAACCCTTTGCAATTAGGGTTGCCAGCTTTCTAATTTCTGAAAACTGGACACTACAGCTGGAACTTCCCCCCCACCTCTTCCCACAAGGCTCCACCTCTGCTCTTCCACTTCCTGCAAGGCTCCCCCCCGCTCCGCCTCTTCCTCCAGGCCCTGCTCCCCACTCGCTCCTCTGCCCCCCATCCCTCATTGCTCACTGCTATGTTGGCAGAGCCCTCTAACGGAGCATAGACTAAACTGAGGGTTGGAGTTCTTCTGCCGGGATAGCTAAACTACTTCCTTAATGGCATTAATTATGCTGACAGAAGAACTCTTCTGCTGGCATAGTTGCATTTTGCTGGCCCACCTATGTCAGATAGGAGGAGTTGTGATTTTTTTCATGCTCCCAGCTGATATAGCTATGCCAGTAACACTGTGTAGTGTAGACATGGCCTGCAACCTTAACTGGGAATTTGGGATGCACAAGAAATGCAGGATCAGGCCCACTTTAATTTTCAAACCCTTAAGATGCAGTGCATCAGCTATGGGAAACACTGGAAGAATCACAGTATGTCAGCAGAGACCAGGAATCCCTCTAAGCTTGTGACGTTTCCTTTCCAGCTGTTTAAACTGCATGGCTGTTTCTATTCAAAATAGCAAAGCTTACTGGAAGATTCTGATCCCATCTCCGAGGAAGAAAATGGAATTTGTTTGTTCTCTCTGAACCACGCCCCCCTCCTCTTTCCCCCACTCCCGCGCTTCCTACCCTTCTGGTAAATTGAAGATTTTTATGTCTTATTTTAGTTTCCTGGATTGGTTTCAGAATTTGGATAAGATTATCTGTTGGGGTTTTTTTTTAAAGAGAAGAGGAAAGGGGATTTCAGAAACCACTGGAACGGTGCCAACACTATCAGATCCTGCTGCATAAATCTAGGAGTGACAAAATCACCTTAATGCAAATGGATTTACAATGGCTATTACTCTGCTCAAAAAATGAATGTAACTCATTTTAAGTATGCTTTCCAAACTGCTGACAATCAGCCAATCAGATAGCTCCAAATTTAAAATTCTGTGGGGTTCTAAAATAAGATTATTTTCCTTTTTAAGCCAAAAAAGTTGACCCAATTTCAAAATCAACATTATTTTAATGCTCATTTCAACTGTAACAGGATGTGATGCTGAGATGTGCCAGGAGCAGAACACCTGTTACTTGGGTTTTTTCTGTGGGAAATGAAGAAAAAATGATTTTCTGTGCCTCTCAGAGGGAGCCTAAGACACCAATTGCTCTCAAAGGTTTAGAATATGATACATTCCTGTTCTGACTTGAAAGTGAAATGCTCTTGTTCAAATAAAAATTGTGAAAAAAAACAAAGGCAAGATTTGAAAAAATGTGTGCCTAAAGTTAGGATTGAAAGTCCATAGTTAGGGCTTTCAGAGGTTCTGAGCACACAGCGATTTCTGGATTCTTCTTGCTTTTGACAATCTAAGCCATTTAGGAAACTAACATTAGGCACCTGTTTTTGAAAGTCTTGGCCCAAATGTTAAACAGTTGGGAGGAGCGCAGTATTGTAATGGACAAACCATTTTCAATACAAATAAGAATTTCAATGTGAACACAAACTGTTGGTATAAACTGGTGACTTAGATGGGTAGCGACTTGATTTATGCCAGTAAATATTCTGTTCATGTAAAATATTTGTTGGCACAGCAAGGGACTGTGAATAGTCTAATCCAGGTAGATCCTAGAATCATCTTCCCATGGCAAAGAACTAGCTTGAGGCTCCTCTGCCACCACGTTCCTTGCAACTCGTGTAGTTGGCATGACTGGGAAAACGGGAACATGGCCAAGACTTCCCTCTGCCCCAGCAAACCCAGCTGCTGTAATGGCCCTTAGTGGACATTGTTTGCCGTGTTGTTGTAGCTGAGCTGGTCCCAGGATATGAGACAGACAAGCTTGGGTGAGGTAATGCCTTTTGTTGGGCCAACTTCTTTTGGTGGAAGAGATAAGCTTTCGAGCTTTGCAGAACTCTTCTTCAGGTCTGGGAAAGATAACCAGAGTATCACAGCTAAATAGAAGATGGGAGAGATTGGTAAATCTAAGGGCTTGACACATGTTGCAAGGAACCTCTGAAACTGAAGTGGACTGTAGTGAGGGGGAAGGGCCTCCCTCCGAGACTGTTGGGGAGGAGCCAGCGCCTGTTGCTCCGCCCCGTCTGAAGGTCTGAGCCCCTAGACTGTTGGATCCTCCTCCCTGCCTGCAGGCCTGAGCTCACTAGACTATTTGTTGCTCAGACCTGCCTGAGGCCAGAGCCCTGGACTACTTGCTCCTTGGCCCTGCTTAGAGGGGCAGGTCCTTAGAGACTACTAATTCTCCAATAACTTTTGCCTTGATAGGACCCAAGAGCGAGAGGGTGTGGCCTCCCTTTGAGACTGACAGAGAGGGATGGCCATGCTCTCCTACACGGACTATTAACATTGCTGCAGTCATAGGACAAAGGAGGGATAGTAGGTTACAGATTGTTGTACTGAGCCATAAAACCAGCATCTCTGTTGAGACCATGATTTTTAGTGTCTATCAGTTATGAATATAAGTTCCAAGGCTCATCTTTTGAAGGTGTTTTGCAGGTTTCCTTTGAGGATGGGGCTGACAAATTAGCTATAGAATGATGGCTTTGTGAAAAGTATTCACCCACAGGTGACACTGGCACCCAGCCTACTTTAGAGCAGCATCAGGGTGTTCTAATTTACACGTGGGTCTGAGCACCTGGCTCAAGATCAGGGCAATGCAAAAGTGCCTTTAGCCCTACACCAGCTTACCTGGTATGATCTTTGGCCACAACCACAAATCATGACAAATTAACAGTAAGCAAAGATGTGCTAAAACATAATGCCTGCAGAAAATAAAATACACTAGATCTTAGCTTTCTATAAGAAATGAACAAGGAAGTTTCTTTTCTCCTTTTAAGACAAGTAGGGAGAAGTGTGGGGTCTAGTATTTGAAGCTGAAGATTTGTTTGTATATTTTTCACAGGCTTTTAATACCTCTGAGCCTTTCTTATGGAAAGCCTGTGCAAAGTCTGGCTTTATCCTATTTTGATTCCTGGATAGCGGAAATACTGTGAGAATATCAGAACTTGTGGTGCTTTGACCCAATAAATGGCTCTCTGAGGCATTAAAAAAGCCAGCGAAAAATATAAAATCCAAATACTAGTTTGTTTGGGTTTTCCCATAATTCATAGTTTGGCTTTGTTTGGGTTCCTGCAGAATTTGAATAGCAGAGCGGTGGAAGGCATACATTTGTCATGAAAAAAATATGTTCAAGACTGTTGATTGATGAAAAAATGACCCTTTATGGAAATTTCTCCCGGGGGGGGGGGATTTTTTTCTGGTGATTTTGACCCAAAAATATTTCTTACTCACTCTGTTTTCCATTTTTTCTTCCATCATTTTTTCTCATCCCCCCCCTCTTTCCATTTTGCCACTGAAAGGTGAAGAAAAAAACAAAAAGAACTGAATGAGAAAAATTTGTTGGGGTTTTTGTCATAGTAAAATTGAAAATTTTTGAAAATGTTCACAAAATATATGTACCACATTTTGACCAGCTGTAACTGGTGGGAGTGAGCCTGCAGACAGAGGAGGAAAAAATAAAAGAAATGTGCTTTTTGATACACATCCTCTCTTGGAGCTCTTGCTGGGGCAGTGTTGCTCTGCACTGCTGACTAACACAACCCAGTGATTCAGTGGCACAATATGGCAAATAGTGTCCAGGTATGTTTTAATGGTTATGAAATTGCCGTCGGTGGGCCACAGGATCCTATGGAGCCCTTCTCAGTGGCTGGCAAAATGAAATCATTTGGGAAGCATACAGCAGAAGATTGGAGCATTGGAAAAGGAGGTAGCCTGAGAGAGGATCTTAACTGAAAAGGTTTGAGAACCGCTGTTAGTTTACATCGCTTTTGGTTGAGCTGGGAGATTATCCGGAAAATTGAGAATATACATTGCTATACTTCTTTAAATCTGGTTTCAGAAAATTTAAGTTCATCAAGACTTATTAACTAATGCATCAGCATTACATCATTATGCATCACTTCCCTTTCCTCTGGGTTTTGTGTACATGAACACGCAGGTGACTAATTTACCTCAACTGAGACTCAATCAGATCTCAGTCTCTGAAGGCCGAAAGGTCTTAATTCAAGCCTGCCAGTCAGGAGGAAGTATTTGAGATCAGTATCGGCTTTGAGGAAATATCTGGCAGGTTTATACTTGTGACAATACCTGAGTGGAGAAGAGATGGGATGTGGGTTTTTCAGATAAATTAAATCCTAAAGTCTTTGTATAGTGTTTGCTGAGACTTTACTAAGACAAAACTGCGGCTGAATTCCATGAGAAGACGCATGTACTTTAGGTCTGTAATGGAATTTGTTACACTCCTGATGTGTTAACATGAAAGCAAATTCGTCACAAAACACAATGTTCTAAAGTCCCAGAACTGGCTAACAGTCCATAATGTTAAACTGATGCAACCACAGGTTGAACCAGCCTCACTGCCTACTGCCTACTTTGAACCAGAAAATCACCATTAAAGAATGGAGCTGGTTCATTTCATGCTGGTATCTCCGCATGCTGCATTTAAAAGGCTGCATCCATCCTGAGGTCCTCACTGATAGACTCGTAGACTCATAGATATTAAGGTCAAAAGGGACCATTATGATCATCTAGTCTGACCTCCTGCACAATGCAGGCCACCGAATCTCACCCACCCACTCCTGCAATAAACCTCTCACCTATGTCTGAGCTATTGAAGTCCTCAAATCATGGTTTAAAGACTTCAAGGTACAGAGAATCCTGCAGCAAGTGACCCGTGCCCCATGCTGCAGAGGAAGGCAACCCCCCCCAGGGCCTCTTCCAATCTGCCCTGGAGGAAAATTCCTTCCTGACCCCAAATATGGCGATCAGCTGAACCCTGAGCTTGTGGGCAAGACTCACCAGCCAGATACCCAGGAAAGATTCTCTGTAGTAACTCAGATCCCACCCCATCTAACATTCTATCACAGGCCATTAGGACTATTTACGATGAATAGCTAAAGATCAACCATGAATAGCTAAAGATCAATTAATTGCCAAAATCATGTTATCCCATCAGACCATCTCCTCCATACAATTATCGAGTTTAATCTTGAAGCCAGATAGGTCTTTTGCCCCCACTGCTTCCCTTGGAAGGCTGTTCCAGGACTTCACTCCTCTGATAATTAGAAACCTTCATCTAATTTCAAGTCTAAACTTCCTGGTGGCCAGTTTATATCCATTTGTTCTTGTGTCCACACTCAGTACCTTACTCAGGAAAACTCCTGTTGATGTTAATAGAAGGTTTCCTAAGAAGGAAGGGACTGGGTACAATCTGAGCAAGGACCTAAGGATTTAGCCAAAGGAGAATCAGATATTTAACCATCCACTGTGTCAGGGAGTCTTGGGACTCTTGGGGGAGATGGTGACTCATAGCTGCATGGACATCTGAGGTATCAGGTCCTCAAAGCACCTTCTCTCCTGCAAGTAGAGCCTTCCGTCTGGGAAACACTGAGATCCACTTACCCTCCCATCCATTCCGTTGTCTCTCAGATGTCGCAAACTTGTTTACTTCCTGTTTATCTTGCTTTTCCTTTCAAATGTCACACATGACAACAAAACCATATAGATAAATATTCAAAAGCCAGGGGCACTCCCCAACAAATGTTAAGCTGGGTCACGTGGACCCAATATACTTCACCACATCCTCTCATCTATGGGCCAAACCGAGGGCCTTTTTCAGGCCCTGACTCAGGAAATCATTCCTATTCAGGGCATCACTTGAGTACATGCTTAAATGCTGTCTTGAATAGGGGTGGACTAAACATATGCTTAAGTGCCTGAACTGGTACCTCAGTTTTTAATCAGACAAGTGCCTGTTGACATTAGAGGGGGTTTGCTAGTTTGAATCAGGTCTTCAGTGTTTAGCTGTATCACCCAAGTCATGCAAGAAATTCTAAGCTGGTGGGACCCTGTGCCCAGACAGCGACCCTTTGTAATCAGTGGATCTCCATATGAATTCAAGGATCTGCCCTTGAGGAGATCTTTGATGGGCTTTGATCTATCTGAACAGCTATTTTGGAAAAGATGCATTTCTGCATTTCTCTCTTGTAGCAACGTGTTCCCAGCTATAGTTTCAGAAGTCTGAATAGATCCAAAGAGTGAAGAACAGCACAACAAGAACTTGATGTTTCTTTCTGACTGGAGACATAGGAATGGATATTTTGGAAACTTTCAAGCATGTTTGTTAACCTAAACTTTTCCTGACTCTCATGTAATTCAGGGACCAGCAAGCAGATCTTCTTTGCCTATGCTCCAGTGATATTTAAATTGCTCAAACTGCACAGGATGGTTTAAATTAGCTCTGAACAATGGTGCCTATTCATATTTTTGGTGAACCTACTAAACCTGTTTTGGCTGGAAATAAAAAACCCTATGCTTAATGTTCCTGCTGTTGAAAAAATAACTATAAAAATAATAATAAAATCTTTATAAGCTGAGATTTTAGAGGTAAAAAGACACTGAGCAAATGTCCTTTCATCTGGATTTAATTTTATGCTCCAATTACTAACTTTCCAGTAAATGTTTTCATACAAAATAATTAATTGTCCTATTTTATAGTAATAAAAAACAAATATGTCAGAAAACACCAATAACTAAAAAGTATGGCATGCACTATGCTGGGGGCTGGGGAAAATAGTGTAATCATTTTTTATTTGATTCATGTTCCAAGGTGAATTAATAGCCTGGCTTTGTGTGAATCTCCTACTCCTCTGCATTTTGCATCTGAAGGCAGTTTCCAATGATTCATGAAACTAATCACAAAACTCTTTTAAGATGGAGTGGGTGTGAAAGAGTTGGGTGTGAAACATATAGACTTCCTAGAACTACATGCTCGTATCCTGACTCAGCCCTTCCTCCTATTGAGGTCTCATAGATAAACTGAATACCATACACCAGAGTGTTGTGAGAAGACAGACCCCTTTGACTTACACATTGGCAACACTTGTATAGCTTGTCATGCCAATAAAGTCCCATTGAACTGAATTGAATACCATGCTGTGTTGGCATTTAATAGCGGACTTCTTAAAAATCAAGATTATGTCTGCATGCACAGTTACCATGACTGCTTGCATGACCTGGATAATTCCACAAACAAATGGCTAGTTATGTATGTAACTGGTCATTTCCACATGCAACTGTTTGAGTTATTTGTCCTAAACTAAGTTATGTTTTTGGTAAGAGTGTTGGCCTTTAAGCTATATTCCCCCTAATCCCATTGTTGTGCAATCATGCTGGTTAGTTGCCATTCTCTGTGTGAGAGGCTGTTACCTTTCAGGTATGTGCAATTATGTGTTTGGACAGCACATAACACAATAGGGTCCTGGTCCATGACTGGGGCTTCTAGGGGCTATCACAATACAAATAAATAATAATAATATAACTCACTGGTGCAACTTTTTCTTTATATAATTAATGAAGCCATCCTACAGGATAACATATATAAATAGAAAATAGTATCAATACATACAAAGAGCTATATCCCTGGCCTCAAATGGAAGCTGCAGTGGAGTGCAAATCAGAACCCAGAGGAATCAAGGGAAACAAGTACTGTGTTAAAGGTTTACACCAGAGATAATGAGTACCTGACTGGGAGCCAGGAACTCCTGAGTTCTAACCCTTGTTCTGCTGCTGACTTACTATGCGTGACCTGGTGCTCTCAGCCTCCACATCCCCATCTAAAACTGGAATAATTATACCTACTATGCAGCATGATGTGAGAATTAATTACTGCTTGAAGATCATTGCTACGTATTATCATTTTAAGCACTGCATAACAGCTAGTAGGGGGACAGCATTGATCAGGCATTAGGTTTAGGGAGCTGCTTATCATTGTTAAATGTATATATACATATTGTTAAAACAAACCTAGTAGCTATAACTACATATGAATAAACCTAGTTGATTGGAATTTGGTAGATTCAATGCTGTTAAACAATAACAAATTGCAGGACTCATAGGTACTAATGGCTCAGAAAATGGACAGTTCAAAATGTACAGCATATAAACTTATTACCCTTCTAGTTCTGTTCAGATTCATAGACTATAAGGCCAGAAGGGACCATTGTGATCATCTAGCCTGACCTCTGGGCCATAGGTGTTTCATGAATTAGTTCCTGTTTGAACTGCAGCTTATCTTTTAGAAAAACATCCAACCTTGGTTTTAGAATTGCCAGTAATGGAGAGTCCACCAGAAACCTAGGTAAGTTATTCCACCAGTTAGTTACACTCACAGTTAAAACTGTGCACCTTATTTCTAACCCGAATATATCTATCTACAAACTGACACAAACAATTAAAGCTCAGGGCTTATCTACATGCAGAGTTGCACCAGCTGAATTTAAAGTGGGATTTTAAACTGATTTATTTGAATTGATTTAAACAGATTTATTTAAATTAGTGCAAAAGTCTGCATGGACACTAAGCCAGGCTTATTTTGGTTTAGCTTAGCTCTATGAGGAAGAGATTTGAGGGAGCCAGTCTTAAACCAAAATAATATCCATGCAGGGGGTTGCATCAGTTTAGCTAAACCGGTTTAATTAAACCAGTGGAAGCTTGTGTGTAGACAGGGCTTAAGATGGGAAAGGTAGTATTCCCTATGCACTCAACTGTTCTCTATCAGGTAAGCATATGACCATTGTACTGTGGCTGACTACTCCATTTTCCATTGCCGCCACCTTCAGCAACACTGTAGGGGAAATGCACCCTACAACACTTTGCCATTCATTTTCTAATACTCTCATGCAAGGGCTGGCCAGAAAACAAGAATTAGGTTTCATGAAAATTTGCGGTTTCAGAATTCATTTGCTGAAAATCTTCTGAAAATTTTCTTGACTCAATGAGACAGCCATAGCTCTGAATAGCCAGAGGTTAGGGGCCTGGCCTGGCGTGGGGGAGACCTAGCTTCAAGTCCTTCCTCTGAAACACATCTGCATCTCCTACATACCAGGAGAGTGCTGCAACCTCTGAGCTACTGGCTGTTCTATCCTGGCTCTGAGAAACCTTCCCCATGAAAGTTTTGTCAAAACCAGCATGTTGTCATGCAAAGTTTTGGTTTTGATGAATCAGCATTTTTTCCAATTAAACTTTTTTTTTTTTTTGGTCAAATTCCTGACCAATTGTATTCTCCCACCATCTCGTGCACTCATTCAAAGATTGTTTGCCTTGTGTATCTCCCCTACTGGTCTGTTAATCTGTGCAGGTACATTCCAGACTTTCCACAGCACTCAAATACCATACCATCTTACACCACTGAGTCATATATTTGTTTAAACCAATAAACCAAACCCAGAGCCCTTTCCCATGCTCTCAGCATGTCCCAAAATGATTCCCCATGCCCACATCCTCTTCTGAAATCAAACTGCTTTTGTTGTAGCCTTCCATTTATATCCCACTGTCCTATGTAAATGCACATTGGGAAATGCTTCCCCAGTCACCCATCATTTTAATGCTACTTGAGCTTTTAGATACTGCTTGCCCTTTACTCTAGGTACTGGCATTCTATTACTGTCAGTTTTCAGTCTTTCTTTGGTTCTCCAGGCAAGATCCTGCCCTTTGGGGCAGCAAACCTCAGCGCTGCTGCCTGAACTGCATGGTTTCCCTATTCATGTTATAAGGAAGCTCTCAGGATTCATTTAAAGGTTTCTAACCTTGCGACTGTAAACAGCTCTCTAGGGTTGGAAGTCTGTCACTATGATTATTTCAAAAGAATATGCATGTCTCCTAACATTTCAGCTCCCTGGGACTGGCATTTGGGACCTCTGAAGCCCCTAGTCCCTTGCTTTTTTAGGAGATCCCAGGCCATTTTGTAGCTGAGGGGATCGAGCAACCCAGGTTGCTTCTGCTGGGGCCAGGGCAATAAGAAGCTCCCTCCCAGACAGCTGCCTGGGCTTCTTTGCCTTTGTCCACAAAAGGAAAAATGGATTAATAGCATGGAAGGCCATGTGAACTAAGCATAAGATGGAAAATAAGGGACCCTTGCATTTTAATCGTAGCTCTGATATTGACTCCTTCTTTGGCCTTAGTCTTGTCACTTAGGGCCATTAAAATCAATGGAAAGACTCCCACTGACTTCAGTGAGTATTGGATAGGATCCTGAGGCTATAATTTTCAAACATAGATGACCAAAATTATACGCCCCAGTCTATATTTAAGTAGCTCAAGAGAGGTGGCTTGATTTCTAGAGGCGCTGAGCACCTGCAGCTTCCCAAATTTGGGGATGTCTCAAAAAGAACCCAGAAACTGATTCAAATTTTGCACATGGCCCCTACCTTTCAAATATCTGAGCCAAATTCCCTGATCCAAATGCCCTTGAACTTTGAGGTGTTCATGTTCTGGATCTGAATTTTGCACCTGGAGCCCATCCCTAATTATAGGCTGCTTCTGCTACCCTTACTCATATACAATAAGTAGTACCTTACTCCACGATTATGCTCTGTGAGTAAAGGGGCAGGATAGCCCCTAAGAAGGCAAAGATTTGATTTCTGGACCATAGTGATTGAAAATGATATCTGAATCAAACCCTGACTTTGCTGGGCTTCCAGGGTGCAATTTCCAGACACCAGCACATCGGAAAGCAGAGTCAAATACATGCAGAGAAATTGAATAAATGTAAGAAATGTTCATGTATATGCAAATGTAGTGTCTAGTCATTTTGTCCATTAGTAAGGACACGTAATAACATCAGATGGTCAGATTTCTTTTAAAATAGCTCAACACACACACAATCAGAGCTAGAGTCACCAAAGAGCTCAACTCCCCTTTAGACACCAAAAGAAGGGGTCAGGTTTTCAAAAGCTGGTTTGAAAATCTGTTCATAAGTGTCACAATCGGGACTGTTGCATGCTAAGCCCATTTGGAAATCAGACCCTTATTGAGGTGCCTAAGGCTATGTTTACACTGCAATCGAAGGAATAATTGCAGCTGGAGTAAACATACCTGCACTGGTTTTGATCTAGTTAGCACAGTTAGAAACAGCAGTGAAGATGCGGTAGCATGCACCCTGGGGTGGACTAGCAATGTGACTGTGTAGCCAGAGTTCTGGGGAGGCTTTTACAGCCTGCTCTGAAGCCCATACCAGTATGCCTTCTCTGCTATTTCTAGCTGTGCTAGCTAGATTAAAGCTAGCATGGGTATGTCTATCCCAGCAGCAATCACACCTTCAAATGCATGGTGACACACCGTAAATGGAAGATGAGCCCTCTTGATAATCTGACCCTGATTGTGGGTGCTGAATACTTGAAAATCTGGCCTCCACTTATGTGATTTTTAGGAACTTGTAGGCTAGCATTGCCACTGTAAGGAGTAGTTTATAAATTAAGGGTCAGCCCCTACAGTTCTAAAATGAATAGGATTTTGTCTTAGTAAGGGAGAGTTGGACCAGGGTCTAAATGTGTTGCATGGGTAAACATCAGTTAATTAGTTTCTATTTATCATTTGCCCAGTGTGGGGAACTACAATAGTTACTGGTCTCCAATGCGATGTGGTGACCACATCAGTTGTCTTATCTTCATGGTCATGCCAACTCTTTGACACTGACTGACATCCTGAAACAAGGCGCAGAATGGCTAGACAAGAGAGAAAGTTGCTCAATGAAACAAAGACCTTCCTGAAATAAATAGAGCGGTTTTGCATCAGCAGCCCTGTTCCTGTCACTGGGACAATGTTGAACATTTGCATCAGCAAAACAAGGCTTGTGTTTTGCAAAATCTTATGGAACTGAGAGTATCACTATGGGCACCCGCAGTTAAAGCCCAGATGATAAGGATTAAGGTCACCGAAAAGAAAAAGGAAAGAAAAATGAGATGTGCACCAGATTTTAAATCACTGTGCCAGTTAATTATAAATGATGTAATTCCCCCATTGCTTTTCCCACTACTCCAATGTTTGTCTCTAACCAATCCTTTGTGATCGACTGCTTTTGTTCTTTAACTGATGTGGAGTAACAGAACCACTGTGAAGCTACTTCAACTGTCCTCACAGTGGAGCCAAACATCTTCAAGCATCAACATCCAAGTGCTGGTTACTGCATTTCACAATGAAAACCAAAATGATGCTGCAACATTAAGGATAAAACACCTAAAAATATGGAGGGTGGATATTACATCCCTTAAGCCTCTCCTTGCTGCCTGCCATTCTACTTCTGGGTTCTTGTTTTTGCCTGATTAAAAGTAGGGCTTTTCTGCATCTGTTTAGGATAAATGGGAAATTTCAATCTAAAACACAACACAGCTACACAGTAAAAGGAGCAATATAAAATACAGGTGAACCCTGCTAGATGTGACCACTGAACTGCTTGTTAATGCACGATAGCGGCTACATTTTCCAAAGCAAGTACAAATTACAGTAGATCCTTTCAACTATTTTAAATTGTGCTAACAATTTAACTATTTTCAGATGTGCAACCGTAACGTTTGCTTTGATTCCTATAGGAATTGTTCAGTGTAACAGGGAGGCCAGAATTCAGGTTTCCCTCTTGTTCAGATATATAATAAAAATGTAATGCTTTATATTATCCACGTATAGGCCTTGAGTCAAGAAGGCCTTTGGGCATGCGCTCAAATCCCATTGAAGCTTGAAGCGAAGCACGTGCTTAAGCACGGTCCTCAAAAGACATGCTTTCCTGAAATCTGGATTTAGCCTGAGAGCTATATAATTTCTCTTGGGTAAAGTGTATCAGAAAAAAGCCTCAGTCTGGCATCTCTAATGTCTATTGGATTTGCTTCTGATATTTATTCCAAAATGGAAGTATTTCTCCACCACGCAGCACACTTGACTAGATGGAGCTTTCAGATGGGAAGCTTGAGTCTTCTATTGGTTGTTTTCAGCAGTAACATTGGTCAGCTTGCTGCTGGGAGCTTCTTGACATTGTAAAACTGAGTATTACATACATAACTCTAGTGCTGAGTGTAGCGGGGCAGTCACCCTTCTCCAGTCAGAAAGGGGTTAAAAGCAGCCAAGGGAGGCTGGCTGGGTAGTTAGCCACAGGTGTGGCTGCACCCAATTAGGGCAAGCGGAGAGAGTGAGAGAAGAGACCCTTGCTCCAGCTGGGGAGCAGAGAGGATCAGGCTGCCTGGGACAGCAAGCAGGATATCTGAGGCAGAGCAGGGCTGGGAAATGGCAGGCAGAGCTGAGGGGCTCTGGCTTGGTAAGTCCCCAGGCTGAGGCCTTGCTAAAGGCCAGGGGAGGTACTAGGGCTGCAGGGAGGCAGCTGGGGCTAGAAAGGCAGCAGGTCCAACCCCCTTGCCAGTGATGAGTGTCTGTTTCAGACTGCAGTTTGCCGCTGAGAGAAAGGGCTTGACGATGACTGGCAGTAGCCACTGAGGCAAGGTGGGTATAGGGGATTGGGGTTCCCCTGGGAGGGGAGACCTGGAGTGTGGGGGCACTGCAGTGGGGCAGCACCCCAAGGTAAGGGGCACTGGGGTCCAGGAGGGATGCGGGGCCTGAAGTGCTACAAGTAGTGGAGAGTTACAGAATGCAGGTACTGGTAGGAAGACACTGGCCAGCAGGAGGTGCTCTGAGACTGGAATCGAGCTAATTCCTGGATGACCAGCAGGAGGCGCCACGCCAGTGACTCGGCGCTTTGCTACACTGAGCAAAAAATTTAATCTATCTGTTCATAGATTCCAAGGCCATATGAGTCCATTGTGATAATTTAGTCCGACCCATATAACACAGGCCATAGAACTTCCCCAAAATAATTCCTAGAGTGACTCTTTTAGAAAAACATCCAGTCTTGATTTAAAAATGGTCAGTGATGGAGAATCCACCATGGCCCTTGGTAAATTGTTCCAGTGATTAATGACACTCACTATCAGAAAAGTACAACTTATTTCCAGTCTGAATTTGCATCCTATTTCCTGCAATTGACTCATTTTACACCTTTCTCTGCTAGTTTGAAGAGCCCATTATTAAATGGAATATCTACCAGCAGATCACTATTGTTTCCGATATATTTATTATTCAAAGTTATTCAGTGAATACCTTTCTAAAGTTTTCACTCTATGGGCTGGTCACAAACATTCGGAATTTGAGTTGTGTTCCTTAGTTGTGATTGGCTACATAAACTACATAATATTGGTTCTGTTCCCTAACTGGCTAAGCACACATGCTAATACTTGCGCACACTTCCAGTGTGAGTACTTGCACGTGCTAATTTAAAATTCAATTTTCCTGAATTGTCACTTGAATTTGGAAATTTACTTCAGATATTTTTGCCAGTAAGCCTCCATTACTTGAGGAGCAGGGGTGGGCAAACTTTTTGGCGCAAGGGCCACACTGGGGTTGCAAAACTGCATGGAGGGCCTCCCCAAACAGCCTGGCCCCAACCCCCATCTGACCCCTCCCACTTCCCGCCCCCTGACTGCCCCCCCACCCCCCCAGAACCTCCCAACCCATCCAACCTCCCCTGCTCCTTGTCCCCTGACGGCCCCCTCCTGGGACCTTCCACCCCTATCCAACCCCTCTTGCTCCCTGTCCCCTGACTGCCCCGACCCCTATCCACACCCCTGACCCCTGACAGACCCCCTGGGACTCCCATGCCTATCCACCCCCCCGTTCCCCATCCCCTGACCCCCCCCAACCAACTGCCCCCTGACAGGCCTCCTGGGACTCCCACACCTATCCAACCGCCCCCTGCTCCCTGTCTCCTGATTGCCCCCCCGGGACCCCTTGCCCCAGCCCCCTTACCATGCCACTCAGAGCAGCATATCTGGCAGCAGCGCTGCCCGGCCGGAGCCAGACACACTGCCACGCTGCCCTGCATGAGCATGCAGCCGCACAGCCCAGAGCACTGGCCACGCAGCGGTGTCACTGTGGGGGAGAGGGGCCAGGGGCTAGCCTCCCCGGTGGGGAGCTCAAGGGCTGGGCAGGACGGTCCCGCGGGCCGGATGTGGCCCACGGGCTGTAGTTTGCCCAGCGCTGCCCTAAAACCACAGAAACAATCTGCGTCAGAGTCAAGATTAGAGGCTTTTGTATCTCCCTTGATAGTGGCCAGAGGTCTCAATAGCTGCCCAGAAGAGGAGCTAACTCAGCTATAGGCAGCTGCCAGGGAGCAGATTTGTTCTAACTCTACTGCTGTCTGCACCTAGTCCAGTTTGCACTTTTCCCACAGCTGCAAATTGGTCCGGGGCTCCTGTTAAAATCAAGAGACTGTTGCTATGGTTTCAGAGCGAGGCCCCACTGTCTGATGTTTGATGGTGTCAATCTAGTTCCTAGCAGAAAGGCAGCACATGGATAATTTTGCCCCACTAATTAACACCTTGTTAGCCAGTCGCTCCTCAGAGAAGCCAACAAATGAATGGAGAAGTGATGTAAGTAATCTGCTTGCCCCCTAGAGACGTTTACTGCAAGTCAGGGATTGGCTACGTTGGGAGGCAGCATGAGAAAGCCTTGCTGTAGCTGTTCAGTGGATAAACAGAAAACATCAGGCATCAGGGTTGTCAATCCAATGCCTTTTAATGATAATAAATCCAAACAAAAATATGCTTAAAACATCTCAGGACTAAACCCCACAGATAGTTAAAGCAAAATGGGCATAAAATTTATGACAGTTGAGAGAATCTCATTAAGTAGAAAATGTTTTTTAAAAAATGTATATGGCTTAACATAGCCTTAGGTGCTTATTCATTCTGACAATTTCATTTGTTTGTTGCAGTCAAAAAAAGAGGCAATGACAACAGGGAAAGGGGCCCAGTCCTACAATCGTTACTCACATAAATAAATTTGTTAGTCTCTAAGGTGCCACAAGTCCTCCTTTTCTTTTTGCAGATACAGACTAACATGGCTGCTACTCTAAAATAAATCCCATTGTGGCTCACATTTAGATGACTCATGCGAGTAAGAGTTGCATATGTTCTTAGGACCCATAGGTGGTAAACCTCAGCCACTTGGCTTTTAAATAAGTGCCAAACATCTTAGCCCCTGATTTAGAGGTCCATCTATACTGAGAAGAGCACTTAAGCAGATAAGAACATAAGAACACACATACTGGATCAGATCAACGGCCCATCTAGCCCAGTATCCTGTCTTCTGACAGTGGCCAGTGCCAGGTGTTTCAAAGGGAATGATCAGAACAGGGCAATTATTGAGTGATTTATCCCCTGTCATCAACTCTTAGCTTCTGGCAATCAGAGGATAGGGACACCCAGAGCATGAGGTTGCATCCCTGACCATCTTGGCTAATAGCCATTGATGGACCTTTCCTCCAACGCTTAACTTTAGCTGCATGCATAAGGCCTAGTGAAGTAATGAAACTTAGGCACATGTCTAAAGTTTAGCCTCTAAGTGCTTTGCTGAATAAGGCTGGATTTAAGCTTGTGCTTAAATACTTTTCAGAATTGCCAACTTAAATAATTTTAGTTACAGCATAGTTATCTCTTAGACTGATGACTCTGTGCTGAATTTTTCAAGCTTGTGTATTGACTTTGTAAATCCTTCACGCTGCTTCACTTGCTCGCACTTTATATCAGTATTAAAAACAGAAGGATGGATCTGCTGGATATTTTTACTTTTGTGGCATTAAGGCCATTGTGGACAGAAGATATCAGGGGAAACACTTAATAGTTAACATGAGTTCGAAAGATGATTTTCCATGTCTGCTCGCAGTTAAAGGCTAAGTCCCCTGGGCTGAAAATGGGTGGTGTTGAACATTTAGGGAGGTGGTTCAGAGGGAACACTGGTAAGCCTATGAGCAATACTACTAAACTGTTGACAACTGAATTACTTTGCTGATGAAGCATTAAAGAAAATGGGACATATGGGGAATAATTATTTTCTGCAGTTTTTCTGTTTACCTGGTTTTTGAGTATTTGTTTGACATTTTGAAAGAATATGTTAGTATCTAACATTTCTTTCCTTTTTTTCCTAAACCTTCCTGAATCATAAAGCTGTCAGACTAGTATTTCGCCAAACCCTTTCAGCATTTCTGCTTTAACATGCAGCTAAACCAGTAACATTGTCTTTCTTTTATACCTCATTGCCTTTATCACAATTCCGACTTGTTTGTTACGTTAACCACAGCAGTGACATGAGATCCAGAGGCTGTGGGATAAAATAGCAATCAGATTGGTCAGTTCGTTACTTCTTTTAAAGCTAGGACAACATGGTAATTGACTTTGCAGGAGTGATCGGTAACAGATCGTGGGATAAGCAACACCGGCCTCCTTTTGAGAGGTGCTGGTCACTCACAGCACTGATTGAATTCAAATGGAGTTGCAGGTTCAGAGCAATTTGGAAAATTAGGCCTCATATGCTTGAATCAATTTCTTTAAATTACAGGTGGCTTTCAAAGTAAATAAAATAGAAGTATCTCTTTGGAATCCAGATTATTAGCAACCTTTATATTAATAAAATTACAACTTTTTTTAATCCTAAAATGTGAGCTCATGAGTCTCTGGGCTAAGTTCATTATCTTCAACTATTTATTTCTGTATAGTTATTTCAATTGATAGTGAAAGCAACAGGAATTTTATTCTATTTAGCAGAATATTCATGTAGGATTAGAATAGGGAGCAGATGGATAAGTCATGTGTTTCTTTTACATACTGAAATTGGGTCTGTGCACTCATTCCAAGAAAAGGGAGTGGTCCTTTATTAATGGCATGGTAGTGATTAATGGAACAGCTGGAGTATTGATACATTGTGTTGATTTAAGCATAAATACAGTGGGCAGATTGGTAGGTACAAAGTATTACTGTAATTGTTTAAATAGTGCCTGGTTGAAACAGAGGTTAATAGAATAATAAGGAAAGTTGCGTATGTTGGTTTAGAATAATTACTACTGTATTTTGTATTCAGTAGTAGGGCTGGTCTACACTTACCGGGGGATCAATGCATGGCAATCAATGCATCGGCGGTCGATTTAGCGGGTCTAGTGAAAACCCGCTAAATCGACGCACATCACTCTCCCGTCGACTCCTGTACTCCACCTGAAACAGAAGTGCAAGGGGAGTCGATGGGAGAGCGTCTCCCATAGACATAGCGTAGTGTGGACCCTACAGTAAGTAGATCTAAGTATGTTAACTTCAGCTACATTATTCACGTAGCTGAAGTTGCATAACTTAGATCGATCTCCCACCATAGTGTAGACAAGGCCTCAGTTATTTCTGCTTCTCCAGGTCTTACTTTCACCTGCTGCTTGTGATCAAAATTTGTAGGAACTAAATGTACTATTGAGTCTGGTTATTCTACTGAAGGGAATCTGAGTTACTATTGTCTGGTTGTTCTCCTTAAATTGTGACCATTGTAACAAAAATAGGAAGTATTTTTTCAGTGTAATGTAGTTCACTATCCATTGGCTCAATACAGTCTAAAACATAGTCCATAAAGATTAAGGGGACAATTCCACTGAATTTTCTTTTTTATGGGTAAAGACTGTGGTTCAGAGACACTTCGGGTAAATTTTGAAAAGCATCTTAAGGCCCAGATACGCAAAGGTATTTAAGCGCCCAACTCCCACTGAATTCAGTGGTGCCTAATAACTTTGAGGATCTGGGCCTAGGAACTATGAAAATCAATGAGACTAAGATTTAGGCTTTTATGTCACTTGGATCCTTTTGAAAAGTTTACACTTTGCCCTTCGTAGTTCTGTACACTTGGGCCAGATTTATCATGGCTTTGCAGTCACTTTGCACCACACTGCTGATAGAAAGAGGTTCTAAAATCGGCATACGCAGCTGTCGTGAGGTCCACTCGCTGCTGGTAGCACCTCCTGGCCATCCTGGGAATTAGCTCTGCCAAACACTGCACCCTCCTCTGGCGGTGTGTCTCCCAGCATCCTTTCATCCTGCTATCCCTCTTGCTCCTGGAACTGTAGCCTCCTTTTCATGACTCAGACCTCTGGCCAGGTCATTACATGGTTCCCCCTTCTGGGAGTGTATCAAAGTCTTTCCCAGAGCAAATCACCCCAAGTCAGTCCACTGTTCTCTGCCTGGTATTTGTCACACCCCCAGTGCTAGTAGGTGAACCCAGACTCACCCTTCACTCTGGGCTCAAGCTCAGGTGTCCTCCAGTCAGCAGCCAAGGACTACACTGCTATTCCTTGCTGCCATTCCCCTGAGCCTTCTCCTACCTTCCTGGCTTCCCTCCACTTTGGGTTTTCCAGCCTCCCTCCTCCACCAGGAAGCAACTGTGGACTACCCTCTATAGTCCCAACACACCTCACTCCTCTCAGGGACTGACTGCAGCCCGCCTTCCTGCAGCCCCCTTCTGCTCTCAACTCCTGGGCTTTATACAGGCCCCTCCTGTTCCTGCCAGCTGGGCCTCATATAATCAACCCCTGCTCCTTAGCTCCTACCCCAGGTGCAGCCTGGGGAGTTAATTGGCCGACCTGGCCATCTTAACCCCTTCCAATCCTCTGTGGGGTGGACACCCCATCGCACTAACCTTGGAAGGGTCACACCCCTTCAGAAGGATCATCTGGTGGTGCAGATTTGGCATAGTACCTCCTCATTGCTGACATATGTGATGAGGCCAGAGAAAAGGGAATATGGCTATGATTCAATTCACCCTAGCTATCGCCAGCTACAGTATTAGCCCATTGGAGATGTTAGCATCAGGCACAAGTTAGAAGAGAATTCAGCCCAGAATAAAATCAGCCTAGGAATGGCTATTGGCTTGCCACTAACAGCCAAAGATCTGGTCCCTGGAGCCTAATCCTGACTGAGAAGTCATCTTTTTCTCTTTCAGAATCTCTTTCTTTTCCCGCATTGTCGTGGGAGCTGAGGGTTCTCATCACATCTGAAACTCTTATTTAAACTCATTTATTAAAAATAGATGAGGATACCTACTTTTAGGGACCTGAGTTTGAAAATGTTGACCTGACGGGTATTTTCAAACAGTGAAGCTCGTGTTCATTATGCTCTATAGAGAAGGCATGTATTTTATCATAAAAACATCATGTCTAGCTGGTCTTCTCTGGGTTTGTTGGTGAGACTTCCGGATGTCTCAGAATGTGGTTATTGTGCTTGCACATTAATTGATACAACTAGGCTGTTCAGTCTTTCTCAAAGGCACCTTTTATCCAAAGTGGTAATTAGTCATTGAAGTTAAAGGCATTAACAAAAATAAACAAAAGAAAAAAGGCCTGAATCCCCACTGTGTTACATCAGTTTTAGGTCAAAATATTACTCCTGGGCGAGCAACAGGTTCTTTAATATATATAAATTTTACAGCTTTAAGCACAATATATCATGTTCTTGCACCGTTGGATCCATGCATTTGGCTAATAGGTGGAAGGTTACATAAAATGGTTCTAATAAAATGTTTTAAAACTAAAACATTCTTAAAGTATTTTTATAACATATTTACTATGTACATAATCGTGTGGATGGCATAACATTTTATCAATACACATTCTGAGTTATCTGCATAACTCATAAGTAGATTCCTTATTTTTGAGTAACAAGACCATTGTAAATTTTATGCCACTGAAATCTTTACACCACACACACACACACACACACACACACACACACACACACACACACACACACACACACACTCATGTTACTTACAAGGAGAGGCTGAGGGAACTGGGGTTATTTAGTCTACAGAAGAGAAGAGTGAGGGGAGATTTGATAGCAGTCTTCAACTATCTGAAGGGGGGGTTCCAAAGAGGATGGATCTTGGCTGTTCAGTGGTGGCAGATGACCGAACAAGGAGCAGTGGTCTCAAGTTGCAGTGGGGGAGGTCTAGGTTGGATATTAGGAAACACTATTTCATTAGGAGGGTGGTGAAGCACTGGATAGGGTTACCTAGGGAGGTGGTGGAATCTCCATCCTTAGAGGTTTTTAAGGCCAGGCTTGACAAAGCCCTGGCTGGGATGATTTAGTGGGTGTTGGTCCTGCTTTGAGCAGGGGATTGGACTAGATGACCTCCTGAGGTCTCTTCCAACCCTACTATTCTATGATTCTATGTTATGTGCATGTCTGTCAGTTTCATGATGTGTAGCTGATTCATGGAAATCTTCTTATTCTCATGAGGCATCATGATCACACCATTTGCGTTGAGCCCACACCCCTAGTATGCTGGAAAAGCCAGGGAACAATGGCAGTGCGTCATGTTTCAACATCCTTTTTCTTTGGCACGGTGCTATGGGAAACTAGGAAAGTGGTCAGGCATCCAACCAAAAAACTGAGCCAGCTGATGTGTAATAGAAGCCTGGCTGTTGTTGTTGTTGTTATTATTAATATTATTATTACTAATATTTAGTTGTACTACAGTTGTATCTGCAGTGTGCTAGGTGCTTTCCAAACACGTATGAACAGACATAGTCTGCCTCAAAGAGCCTGCAGTCTAAGAAGATACAGCAGAGAGATGATACGACATCCAAGCCAGATGTCTGAGGTAAAGTAAATGGGCAAGCTTTTCAGAAATGTTTAATGATTTTGGGTACCTCCGTTTCTGGGTGCTCAGCTTGAGATACCTTAAAAGGACTTGATTTTCAAAAAGTTTTGAGCATCCACTCCTTGAAAATTAGACCCGTTTAAGGTGGCTCAAGTCTGGCACCAAAAGTCACTACTTGCTTGTGAAAATTTTGGCCATTAACATCTTGTTAGTTTCAGAGTGGCAACTGTGTTAGTCTCTATCAGCAAAAATAACAAGGAGTTCTTGTGGCACTTTAGAGACTAACAAATTTATATGGGCATAAGCTTTCCTGGGCTAGAACCCCTTAATCAGATGCATGGAGTGGAACATACAGTAGGGAGGTATAAATACACACCATATATCTCCCAAATGTATGTTCCACTCCATGCATCTGATGAAGTGATTTTAGCCCACTAAAGCTTATGCCCAAATAAATTTGTTAGTCTCTAAAGTGCCACAAGGACTCCTCGTTGTTTTATCTTGTTAGTTGCCCTTTTTAATCCCTCCCTCCTTGCCTGATGACTCATTTTTAGTTTAATTACCACCTCTATGTTCTTGGTATAATTTTGGTCAACTCTCTTCCATTGTATAGGCCTGCAGTCGTGAGCCTTTGAAAAGATCCTATGGCCATGATGCTGAAGGGAGAGAACTCTTAAAGATAATCTAGGTATGGCCCCAAAACTAAATGAATACTTTGCCTTGTTTTTCAGTAAGGATAATAATATTGAACATGGGTATGAGGCAGGACGGCTGACGGAAATGAGTGTATGTCAATGAAAATTAACACATCTGAGGTGGAAGAAAAACTTAAAGAGCTTAATGCACTCAGATTGGGGGGACTGGATAATTTCCAACCCAGAATACTGAAATAACTGGCATATGAGATTGCTAGCCCAGTAGCAAGGATTTTTAATACATCTATCTATTTGGGGGTAGCAGCATATAACTGGAGAAGAACTAATGTCAAACCTATATTTAAGAAAGGGGAAAAAAGTGATCCACGCAATTATGGTCTGACCTCAGTAGTACCGAAGGCTTTAGAATAAGTTGTGAAGGAAAGAATAACTAAATTCATGGAGATAAACAGAAAAGGGGATGTAATGCAACATAGTACAAAGGTATATTGCTCCATTAGGAGATACTGATTTTTCAGATAAGGGAAATGCAGTATATCTAATATACCTGGATTTCATTAAGGCATTTGACATGTATTACATGAGAAATTATTAGTTAAATTAGAGAAGATGGGGATTAGTATTGTATTGTATTGTAAGATGGGTAAGGAACTGGCTAAAGGGGAGAAAGCAATGAGTTGTGCTGAAAGGTGAACGATCACACTGGAGGAAAGTGAAGCCACTAGGAGTTTTGCACTGCCATTGGCATTGATTTTCATGAGGCCAGGATTTTACCCAGTATGTATAAACAGTAATAGCCTGTATGTCCTTTAGGATCACACATCTACAGCTACAGTGAAATCATAGCACTTCATGAATTGTCCTTATAGGAGATACAAGTTTATGTATTTAGTAATTTTTATTACTATTCTCTTCATAAAAGAGCTATTTTCTAACAGCAATAACTTAGCCATTTCCATTTTTTCCTTTCTAAACATTCACTAAAGGAGCAGGGTGGACATTTGTTCAAAATGTAACTTTTTTGGACTAGAATAAAGCTGTTTTCAGTAAGTGAAGCTCAAAAAGCTTCTGATGAGGGCCACTTTAGTGTCATATTTATTTTCGTTCCACTGCTGAAGAGTTGCTAGATCTATTTTTTTTCCATTTAGTACAATAAAGCTGTTGGGCTCTGAGAACACACACATTAATTTCAAACCCAGGTGAACTTGTACAGCTTATTTATAAACCCCTCTGGAAGGAGACCCATAGAAAAACAGTAGCCCAACTTCAGTGATAGTTCTGTATAGTGCTAGGCAAAATATGGCAATGAAACAACGTTCATAGACATCTATTCAAATTCTGACTAGGTGTTCAGTGTCACTGTGTTCGTGGCCTTTCTTGTTCACTTTGAACATGGAATTTGTTTGCACAGAAGTTTGGGGAATGTCTATTCATTGTGCAAATACTCATGTTTGCATGAGAGCCAGACCCCAAATCGGGGGCCAACAGGCACTATCATCATACAATAAATAAATACTAAATAAATAAGAATAAGAAGTACAAAGTATTCACTATTAGTGAAATGTATTCCTGTGCAGAGAATTAGTCCCTGCCCAGGAAAGCTTACCATCTATCTTTTTGGTATATGTTAGTACAGCATCTACTGTGGCCCTGTCCTCTAGATGCCAATGTAATCAAAAATATTTAACTAATAAATAACTATACTAGTGTCTGTCCATCAGTAAACCCTGCTTAACCCACATAATAAGGCTTAAGTGGGATTTATGTAATACATGGGCCTAACACTACCCCCCTGCACAGAAGAAAATTTCATCCCATGTGTTTGTTTTGTTCCCTTTAAAGTCAGGATTAAAAGTCCCAGTGACTTTAGTGGTTCAGGATCAGTCACTGTTTTACACCTCAAGTGCTTCTTCCCAATTTATAGATGTCCAGTCAACCAATAAGGGAACAGAAACAATATCATGTGACTTCGGTGCCCATTCATACACCACAATTAATGAATAACGAAGAGTATTAATGCTCTGTGGGCAGGTGTGGACTGTGTTACTTGTCTCCCTCTGTGCCTCCTCTGCTGAGGATATAAATCTGTTACAGCTCTCAGCTACCAGGGTTGGCTCTTTTGCTCATGCTGTAGGAGCTCATACTTTTTAGCTTTGAAGGTACCTTGTTCAATCTCTGGTGTACTGGGCAAAGATGGCGGCCAAGCTACAGACAAGTGGATAGTTTGCAGATAGCCCCTGGGACAAAATACATTTGCAGAACTAAAGAGTTCAATAAATAATTACAAATAATGGATAAATCCAATGAATAAATCTGTAGAAGTCAAGGTCTGTACCCACATAATTCATGCTCAGGGAAAAGGGCTAACTTCATCACATAAATGTTTTGCTTTGAATATTTTGCCAATCCATATGTGTAAGGGGCTGGAAAAACTCACCAGAATGAGTTAATAGTTTCCATGATCACTGTTCCATACTGTCAGTTTTCAGTGCAGGTTTGGCCTTTATGGAATGGTGTTATCTTCTGTCACCACTTGGTTCCGGTCTGATCTAGCCCCTTGTGACACATCAGAGGAGGCAGTCTGACGGGTCTCTTGTGATTCCCATTCTCCATATCACCTAGCACTCTGTCTGCAGCTTTGTTTCTACCCATTCAGAGATACCAGCTACAAGTTTCCATCCATTACTTCCCCCGCTTACTTCACTAACACTACTGAGCACTTCAGCGTCTATATTGTATATTCTTAAGGCAACAGACAGAAACAGTTTCTCATTGGTAGTGCTTTGCTATGTTATGAGAAGAGAATACAAACCTTTTGGACTAGAATTGAAAATATTAAATATGCAAAACTTTCAACAGGACTTGGTGAGATCCTAAAGTCCTTCTGTGTATTTTTGTTTAAAAATATGAACAGAGAGGTAGTATTTCATTGTAAAAGTTAGTGCTGTTGCTAACTTTATTTTATTCTTTTGTCTATGGGTTCTTTGTATATTTTGGTGTTCTGCTGACATTTGCAGGGTATGTACTTAGTGGCTACAGGTAAGTACTCCTGGGTTCTGGTCCTAGCTCTTGCATGCCTTGCTAGGTGATTTTGGGCAAGTCATTATGGCCAACACTTTCAAACTCTAATCCACTTGTTCAGGTTATCCACTAATTTTCGGTGCCTTGGATTTTGGGGGACCTTGATTAATTGCAGCTGTGGGAGTGAGGCATCTCTGAAAATCGGGACCAAGGCTCATGAGGGGGACATTGAAGTTCTGAGGAGCCCTGAGGCTACTTTTGAAAATATGAGCCTTAACTTCTCTGCACATCAGATTACTCACCGGTAACGTGGATACAATATCTACCAACCACCATCACAGGGGCATTATTAGAATGAATTGGTTAATTAAATCTAAATCAATTCCCAGCCGTTGCAGGGGCATTGAAACCTGAGTCCCTCTTGTTCTCTGCCTGTGACAAACAATAGTTCAGTCCACTGAGGACTGTAATAATTCCAACTAATTCTGGTTGCAGGGCTCGGAGTGTGAGTGCTGGGTGGTGTTTAGTGGCCTGTGATATATAGGAGGTCAGATGAGGTGATCTTGTGGGTCCTTCTGACCTTAAACTCTGTGACTTTACTAAGGGCCCACGGAACCCTGAAAGGTTCTACCATACAGCATACAGTACACTATATCAGTGGAAAGTAAAGGATTGCTATGAATGCATACAATCCAGTGAGCTCTGGGTGTAGGTTGAGGATGGGGGATACAAAGGAGCCATTTATGATCCTCTGAGCTTGGGGCTGGTTCTATGCTGGTGCAGTCCCTAGCATAGTTTAGAGAAGCCTGGCTCTATGTTGGCTGCCAATGACCCCCCCAGGGTGTTTCCAACACCTGAGGATTGATGAACAGGGCGACACCCATGTTCCCATCATGCCCCTTTGCCCCTGAAAATGCCCCCTGCACTTGGATTCAGTGGGGTATGATGAAGGAGCTAATTCAGCAGCCCTTTGACATGTGAGGATTCCTCTCACACTAAGGAAACACTCCACTGGCCTGATGAGCCTGTTTAATTCTGCTTTGAGACAGGGAGACAAGCACAAGGTCCTAGGCCATTGAACTCCGTACTCTCCAGCTTAGCTCAGCCTTTCCCTCAGAGATGCTACTGATTACAATGAACAAATATTTCAATAGTACACAGCCATGGAGACTAACTAATAGAGAAACTGTCTACTTTCAGCTGGAAGCAAATCTGTTAAATGTCACAAGGATTTTGTGGGGAGGTTAATCAATTGTTGTTGTTCTTCTGTTTCTGCGTGGTTATTTGATTTGATCTAGGGTTAACTGACAGGGCTTTGTATTTATACACAGACTTTGAAAACATTGACATGGGTTGGATGTACTAAACAGTATTTAAAAGCCCAAATAAATAAACTGAATATTTTTTAAAAAAATATTTATTATTTATCATTATGATTCACGATTTGTCCCATGGTGTTGTTTTATTCCTAGCATGTAGTCAGGATAAACAGATACCAGTAAGACACTCCAGTAAACTCTTCCAGGATGTCTCCTGTCATAACGACAGCTGTGGAATTCTGTGGAACGTTGAGGAGATCGACATCCACTTCTAAATGGGTTTGTGTCTGTGGGTTTATTTGTGAGGTATGTGAAAAACCAAATATCAAAACTGTGCGAAAACTGTGTGTTCAGAAATAATACTGGGCTAATAGATATAGCAGAAGTTGCCAGTCTGTGGGCCCATTTCACTGGCTTTCACATCTACTTTGCGGTGCACCACTCTGGTGATGCAAAACAGAGATAAAGCCTGTTACTGGCTGCATGGGTACTCCCCTGGAATATGGGAATCATAGGGATCATGTCCACCAGTGTCACATATCACTGCTACCTAGCCCTACCCATCACCCATCTCCTGACCAGGAAGAGAGCAAAGATGGATCTGCAGGTGTCCTGAGGGCTAACAAACTTGGGTAATTATAGACCATGGTGGGTAGCAAATTCCAAAGGGCCAGCTCCAAACAAATTCTGGTTTGGATTTTGTGAACTGCTGGATTGGAGTTACATTAGAACTATTATACCATACTTATTTACTCACAATGTACAAAATATCTGTTTATACTAGAAGG
The DNA here is from genome assembly GCF_965152275.1 of Natator depressus. Taxonomy (NCBI): domain Eukaryota; kingdom Metazoa; phylum Chordata; order Testudines; family Cheloniidae; genus Natator; species Natator depressus. The sequence goes on from NC_134235.1 coordinate 22,926,851, forward strand.
ACAAGTTCCACGTGTAAACAGATACAACTCAATTGACCCCAGTAAAGCTATAAACTTACATCAGGTCTATGTATCTCTATTCCTTTCCTGTTATTACTTATAATTAATTATTATATTACAGCAATGCTTTGTGGCCCCAGATGAGGCTCATTGAGCTACGTATGGTACACACACACACACACACACACACACAATACCTGTCTTAAAAAGTCTAAATAAGCAAGACAGACAAAAGGTGGGAGGGGAACAGAGGTACGAAGAGATGAAGTGACTTGACTAAGGTCACCCAGGAGGATAGTACCAGAATTGGGAGTGGAACTGCATCTTCCTGAGTCCAAGACCAGTGCCCTATCACCTAGACCACATTGCCTCTTTCTATACAGGATTCCAGCTTTGAATGTGACATTTTAGAATCACTGCTATGTTAGCTGTAGCTCCTGAGTGGGATAACCTTGTGGGGGAAAAGTAGTAACTGCAGTTTATAGATTTCCTTTTAACAAAAGCTACCTCCTGTTTTGCCAATGTACTTACTCTTTGATATCTAAGTCTGTTGTATTGAATGTATTCCTTCCAAAAAGAGATTAATTTTTATCCCTCTCCTATGGCCAGAGGAGATATTCTGCTCCATATGGCAATATTTCAATCCATTATCTCAGCCAGATACCTCTTTAGAGACTACTTGACTAAAGTGCCAGTTCCTAAGGAATTTAACTGAAATCTGCACTGACTTGGCCAATAATTCAAGAAAACATAAGTTTTACTGTGTTTATGTCTGCCACTTTTCTATTAGCCCATGACAATGATATATCGAATGCAAATGGGCCATGATTTGAAAAACAAATTGCACAATTGCTAGCAAGTGTTAGGGGGCTTATTCCTTCACCTGCTTACTTCCCTGGTCCTTCTCGCATGAACAGAGAGCAACAATACCCGAAGTCCAAAGGTGCAAACAATTCAACGTTTATTGGGGTGAACTTCCAGCAAGCATGATTCCAGTTTCCTTCCTTAGTGTCCCCCTTCCCAGGTCTGACACCACAGAGCCTTACCTGTGTCCCTGTTCCCATTCCCCCCCTTAGCAAAACATGATTCCAATTTCCCCACCCCCATTCCCTGTTCCCATTCCCCACCCCCTCCACTTCCTGATTGACTACAGACTATATAGTAAAACTTGAGTTCTGCTTAGCTGTACCTTAATCAATCATTTTACTGAAATTTAACTAACCAATCCTAACATACTGTAACATGATTATTTAACCAATTATATCCCACCACCTTAATTAGTTTACACCCAGCAAAATTAATTATACACCAGACAGAAACAATCACAGAACCAGACAAAGATTATACAGACAAACAATAGGGAAATGGGGACTACAGTGATAGAACAACACAGAAATGAGGATTTCACATTCCAGCTATTGATAAGTGAGTTCTTGCCAGACAGGATGCTATCAAACTAAGTTTCCTTTTACATTTTCTAGGCACTTCCCTTTCTCTGGAGGCGACAGGCATTATCAGGACAGGATTGTATTCCTAACAGCCCAATAGCACCTTATTTCAATGTGACTAGTTTGGAATGTGAGGATGTGACCGTTCGCTTCCCAGCTTATGGCTGCCTCTGCTGCTTAGCCAAAGGCCTTAGCCTAAGAACAGGGCCTCAGGCTGTCACAGTAAGAGAAGGCCCTTACACCGGCAGACAGTGATTTTGATTCTTTCTTTTATACCTCTATAACTAGCTAAGTGATAAGACTACACCTAAATTCTTAAAGTATGGGCCTTTACAGACAGACCTGAATATCTATGTCCTAACAGCAAGATACACAGGACCTACTTTAGTTCTGCAATGAGGCTCAAGCTTCGAATACAGTGCCATCTCTATCTAATAAATGTCATTATATGCGCTGGTGATTATTTAGGTTAAAAAGAATTGACAGAAATAGGAGAAAAGACAACATGGCTCGAGTCAGCCCAATGGATGCTTTAATACATCCATAACATACAGAAAACAGAGAAGAGAGAGATTGCTGCCTACATAAATAACTAGAATGCTGAGAAAATAGCTGCTACTCAAGGGCTGGAAAAAAATCAGACATAGGTATTGCCTTAGAATCATAGAATCATCAGGTTAGAAGGGACCGCAAGGGTCATCTAGTCTAACCCCCTGGCAAGATGCAGGATTTGTTGTCTGCAAAATATCTTCGATGTGCGTACACAAATGCAAGGAGGTCTTGGGTTTTCTTCTGTTCCCTGTTTGGCTCTTTGTCGGCTTTTTCTCACTGATCCTTGAGCCCTTTGTGTTCCTGTGTTGGTCTCCCTGTCTATGCCACCCTGCTCCCTTGTGTTTTGTTTTCTTTGCTGGCAGCAGAATGAGACCAGTTGGAATGCTAATCTCTGTGTTGGTCTGCTGAGCAGCCCTTCAGAGATCAGCTTTCTAGCTAAGTTTCACTTTGCTAGCAGCGCACAGCTGCCAGGAGCATGGCAGGGGAGTGTGATGAAGGAAGGAATGTCATACTGCTCAGGTAACATTATGACAGAAAAAGAAATAAACTAAAGTTCCTTTCTGGTAACACTGTTAGTCCTGGGACTAACAATCATGGGTTGTTGTGTTTGTTTGTTTTATCTCTGTCCTCTATGAAGATTTCTGTAGAGCAAAACTCAAAGGGCCAACTTTTCCAAGCATAGCACATTGTGGAGCAAACAAATAATATACCTGCAGAGTTTTTGCTCACAATCCCTTGTGCACAACAATAGCAGACTTTACATGCATAGAATCCATCTGTCCATACACATTCCCAAGTGATTGTATAAAAACACTTGTGTAAATGAGTGATTACATATTCAAGTTGTACAGCACATATGAAATCCAGGCTGAGACCACTTTAAAAATCCAGCGCATTGTTTATATCATGCCTTTGCAATGACAGGCACTTACTGAGTCTTTCTGTCTTTAAAGACAATAGTCCAAAAGTCTCTTCCAGTTTCTTTTAATTAGGCTGCAATGCAGAGTTGACAATTAAGACCTTCTTTTGAAACAAATTTCCTATAAGGTCTGGGAGCTGCCTACCTAAAACACTTCCTCTTTCCCCAATTCCATTCTGCAATCAAGCTAGAACCTCCATTTTTTAAAAGCAACAGGGCATTTTCTGTGAAAGACCCAGACTCTGGAACTCCTTGATCAAAGAAGCCTGAACTTGTTAGCCATTAAGAGATGCCGCAAAAAGGCCCATTCATTTCCTTGGTGAGGATGAGAGCTCTAGTGGGTTGGAACCTTTAAAAGATTCTTTTTTCTATTTTAGTCAGATTAGAAAAGCTGGATTTATCTTTTTTATTATATGGTTTATGATTAAAGTGACCAGAGACTGGAATAGTGTGTGTGTGTGTGTGTGTGTGTGTGTGTCTACATTCATCCACATGAGTGAGTGAGAGAGAGAGAGAGAGAATAAATATCACAAAAATCCTTTCTTGATTTAGCTCTGCACTTCCTACAGTTTCTTCTTTCTTGACTTGAAGCTGTGATAGAGTTTGAAGATAGATTTGTGATAGATTTGATAGATATCTTTTGGCATCATTGTTCCCAGCAAAAGCCAGACAGAAAAAAAAAACAGTAGAAGATTATTTTGGGTAGCATAGGAAGTAATAACTTATGCTGACACAGAGTTTAAGAACCTTCAGCCATACTAGCTTTTACAAAACTTTTCCTTACTATTTTTTTTATTCTTGACAAATGGATTTGGCCCATTAGCTAAAATCTCTTTAAAACTGTTTAATGCATTACTTCCACCAATAAAAATGGAAACATAAATACATATTAAAATAGAAAATAGAAAAGAGGAACAAAGTGCTGTGGAAAAGGTTCCAAACCTGCTGATGACCCACGTTGGTGTCAATATGATCCCACATAGTGGAATTTGTTTTTTCAGTTTGATTTTTTTAAAACAACCTAAGTAATTGCTCACAAAAACCCCTGCATTAAAAGAACACTATTAAAGTTGCAAAGTCAGGAGATCCCAGAATTAAGGCGGCCTGTGAAACCTTAATTTGTCTTTGTGTGTACACATTATGATACAATCTTTAATTATGTGATCACATACTGGTTTTTTCCACAGGACCCCTGCCACGCTCAGTGCGTATTCCAAGTTAAAACCTGTTGGCATCACAAAACCACCACCACTAATTGGCACTCTGATTGACAATCTCTGTAGGGATGCCAGTTACTTCACGGGAGCGAGGAACGCTTTAGTTTGTGGGGGGGAAAGTATGTTGGTCGAGGGAAGCTGACATGGGATGATGTGTATGCTGTGCTGGAGAAAACGGCAAACTCTAGAGCTCTTACAGTTGTTCTGTTGAACCAACTACACACACACACACACAAACACACCCGTCACCCTAAGAAAAAATATGAGTAAATGCAATGAGAAGGAACACTGAGAGAAAGAGAAAAGGCAAAACTCCCATTGACTTCAGTGGGGCCAAGCTTTCACCTAGGGTCTTTTGCTTGTAGATGGGGTTGCATAGCAATTTAATTCTTCATGGTCCTTTGTGAGCAATACATTTTAAAAAAAAGGTTGCACCATCTCTTTTTGCAGATTTATCTCACCCCCCCCCCCCATCCCATATGAACATGTTTCTCCCAGGCCAGCCAAATCATCCCCTCCTACACAGCAATCCACAAAACATTCACATCTTTAAGCACTTTGGCCAGTATTCCAGACTGCTATCTCCTAATCCTTAGTTACAAGCTTCTGTACACACACACTCTTCATGAAACACAACTATACTCGAGATAAAAGTACTCTTAAAGCACTTCCTTTCCTGTTAGTGCTCTTTCATGTGGGGGGTGATGGGGCCTTTTCTAGTGACTGGATTTTCCTTCTTAAATCCTTCAGTCAGTGGAAGGCAGTGGGGGTGGAGAGCTATTAGGGTATTTCTCTTCTGCCGAAAATGATTCAAGACAGTGTCTGTAGGTTATCTTGCTGTAACCATAGAAACAGACAAAAATCAGTCGGCCCAGGTACAAAAAGCCAGCTCACTCTCAGTTTCTGGTAAAGCAAAAGCCCCCCATTTTCCCCACTTTGTGGGGGGGGGGTTGTTGAATGGCACATGCCATCTGTATGTCTGTAAATGCTGATATCCATAGGATGACTATTTTTCACTGGAAAAAAAGTTTCAAACACAATTTTTTTTATCAGCTCTGGTAACTGTGTAAATTGTGAGCTTTTTGAGGGACCGCATTATCTTCCTTTGTGTCTGGTACAACTCTGAACACAATGCCAGTCATTAGTAAATGATGGGACATGGAGTAAGTTTGCCTCTTGTATTTATGGTATATTTATATGACTGGTTCAAACACTCCTTTACTAATCACTAGAGATGGTCTTAATGTAGGAATTTGTGTGTGTGTTGGGGGGGAATTATTCTGATTTTTTTTTCATTGACATTAATTTTCGATAAAAAATATAATAAAAAATGGAACATTTTGAACAGCTCTGCTAATATTTTTTTTTCAAAGCCACTTTGTCTCAGAGGTTGTAGGGCTTCCCAACATGGAGTGATGTCTTTTAGCAGACAGCATGTGCTGTGATAGCTAAGCAAAATGGCATGTTTATCCTAAGGACAGATTGTCATTCTTAACTTTGAATTTCCTTGCTTTTGTTTGTTTATAACAAAGAAACACACACACACACGGCTGTGCTTTTTAATATTTCCTCCTTATGAAAGGCATACAAATGATCCATGACACGATTCTACTATACATCTGGATACAGCATTATAAACGGTACTCAAGGAACTAAAGTGTAATTTATGGGAATAGCTATTAAATTTACATTATTGTAAATAAACTCTGCATAAACAATGACAGCTCCAAACTTTGTATGATGCTCACTAGTGCCTCCTAACTCAAAGTATTCACTTGTAAGCATTAAAACCTCAAATCTATATTTATAGCCTGGACTATAACATTTGGCAAAATAAGAACTAACAACTGTAAAGTTATGTCAAAAAAGCATATGGTTTTGTTTGAATCAAAACTTCGTAGTATATAAAACTCTATGTAGCATTTTCAGGTATACATATAGGTGCTGTATTATGTGTGAATGGGTGTATATTACTTACATTGTAAGCTGTTTTGGGGCAGGGGCTGTCTTTTTGTTCTGTGTTTGTACAATATCTGACACAATTCATAGATTCGAAGGCGAGAAGGGACCACTGTGATCATCTAGTCTGACCTCCTATATGGTACAGGCCGTAGAACGCCCCCAGAATAATTCCTATGGGGTCCTAATCCAAGGGGCTCCTAAACACTATTGTAAAATAAATAATAATCTCTAGGCTAGGTCCTGTACTGTGCCTCCTAAAACAGAGGTTCTCAAACTTTCTTTGTTGATAGAGACTTTTTGAAATGCAATGTTAATCACAGACCCCCAACTGAGAAACTGATTGGCAAATGTATATCTATACCTCATATCAACATGAGCTGTAAGTAATACTTTAAGAAAAAGTGTATGAGTACTTACAGCTATCAGTGAGATTGGTGTGCCTGCTTCTTACTGCAGTCTATCTATCCGTGGTATGTAGAGGCGATGCACGGGTTGGGGGTGGGGAGCATGTAGGGTCACCTGCCCCTTTCACACACACCCCCCCCCCGGTTTCTGCCCTCTGTTTGGCCCAGTTCCATGAAGTGGTATGTCTCCTTGGCTAGTTGCTGCCTGCTTGTGGAGTCAAGAGGGGTAAGGCCACCCCTTCTGATGGCAGGGGAAGATCTCTCTTCTGCAGTGATGCTTCCATTTTTGGTTGTGCCCCCCAACCCTAGTTTGAAAACCTCTGGTGCTCCCTTCCTGAGCCCGTCGGGGGCATGGAGGAATGTTCGCGGGGGAGTGAAGACATCAGGCAGCTCAGGCCAGCCCTGTGTAGTGGGGCACAGAGAGGGAGCGCCACGTTCACCCCCTGACTCACCTCAGAGGCCACCCAGCAGATGTGCAGACTCCCTGTGCAGTCTCTGAGGACCCCCTGGGGTCTGTGGACCCCAGTTTGAGAACCACTGTCCTAAGAGATGTAGCAAACAATGTGTTTCACTTTTGTGCCACCTTGTTTCTGAACTGCTGCAGGGCCTTTGGCTAAAGTGAAACAATCCCGGGGCCCGCTGTGACTCATGGAGGTCTCTCCACAGCTACCTATGGGCTGAATCTCTGTAGTGCTGAGTACTCTGATTACTTCCCCCCACCTCTGATATGCCTCCTCTCAGCCCTGCTAATGACAATCTCCTGCAGAGGGGCCGCTTATATCAGCCCTGTGCTGTTCCTACACTGGGGGAATTCTCCAACAGCCCTCTGGAGATCATTTACCACCTTATATGTCACCACAGTGGTGTGTTCAGCCCAGAGAGAGGTCCAGAATCGGATCCTCACTTTATCAGTACCTAAAAATCGTAAGGAACCTGCCCTGTTCTACATGTTCAGTGTTGTATAACTAAGCCAAAAAATACAGGGCTTACATATACAATGTAGTGTAATTTAAAATCCCCCAACTGAGGCGGACATCCACAGAGGGTATGAATCAGGGTTTACATAATTCCAGATTTGCCCAGCATCCCGGACAATTATGAATCCCAACTCTCAGCTGCTATCTGTTTCCCACTTAGACCTCACTGCTCTGAATTATCCTGAGTGCTCCAAATTTCTGCTAGACCCTGAAGGCCCTTCTTAGCATTTACTTAGTCCTTACTAAGATGAAACTTACACTGATGTCTAGAGGATTTGGCCTTTTACAGTGGAGTCTCTGGGAGTACTCCTGTGGGTCTCTATTCACCAGTAAGGGATCCACTACCCGAAGGTTAATGTGCCAATTCTTTGCTGCAGAACTGATCATGGACAGGGTTATGGTGCCAACTTGTTTTTCCTGCACTCTGAGAGAGGGAAGAACTTTGGAATGTTTTCATGGCGTTTGTTACAATCGCGATATTTGGGAAACCTCTTCCTATGGCATCCCTATGTTTAGCATATCCATTTAATGTTATCTTCACTTCAAAAATAGGTATAGTCTTTCTGACATCTATTCTCTCTCTCTCTCTCCCAGTCTCTGATAGGGATAGGGAGCTTCTCTTCCTCTTACTGCTTTTCTTTCTTGTCCCACTTCCGTCAACAGAAAAGATTAATATTAGGTATGTTTTTATTAAAGGGCATGCTGCTATTATGTTATTAAACCAGTGAGGATGAGTTAGCACCAATGGGCCTTTGATGGGCCAACCAAGCATGAGATGCACCAGAAGGAAATAAATATTAGATCTTTCTGAAACCCAGAGAAATAGAATCAATTCCTTCCTTGAGTTCCATCTACTCTGTGTGGAGGTATGTGTTAGTGTCTGGCAGGGTAATTGGTTCATTTTGTTAAGGTATCATCTAAAGAAATACAGCTTTTTTTAAAAGAGAGCTGAAATGCCATAGAATATAACTGCACTGAGAATAATGAGGCTGGGCAACTCATTCTGTAATAGTATCATAATGTTGACAGTAGTTCTGTTAGTCAAATCACTCCTTGCCCTATACTGAAAAGTCCCTATGTGAGCTGTTGAGGTTTTTCCCCACGGTGGCGTCGGAGGCACCATGGTTGATAATGTTTGGTGACTTTGACATCCATGTGGCTGATGAATCCTCTGGAGCAGTTTAGGATTTTATGGCTACCTTGATGGCCAGAGGACTGTCCTAGGTCGACTGACATAGCTCTTGATCTAATGTTTAAGTTGACATTGCTGTTGAAGCAGTTAGAAATTTTGCCTGTGTCATGAACTAATCATTACTTCCTATCATTTGATGGTGGAACACAACTAATCTGCCAGTGAGGTGCCATTCTGACAATATACCCTTAAGGGATTATGGAACCAGGACATTTTGGAAAGTCCTGAGGCTTGGTGTGATCTTATAAACTTTCATTCTTAACCATTGATGGGATGACCTCTATGTGTCCTCTTGTCTGGATTTGTCCTCACAACTCACCTTAGTTTACAGGTTACCTGTGTCAGATGAATATGGAGGGCAGATGTTTTTAACCTGTGTTTGTACAGCACCTGGTCCATGACTGAGGCTCCTAGGTGTTGCCATGATACACATCCATAATAATTAGCGAAGATGGGAAGAATGCTAGCTGGTGGCAGAAGTCTCTTGCTGAATCTGATTGGCTGCATCAGCAATTCTTAAAAATTCTGAACCTGTGGCTACACAGGAGGCAAAGAAAAGCTTAGCATCCGCTCACCCAATCTGTTTCAACCTGTGGACAGTTTGGCTAATCCATGCTGCCTTGATTTGGTGGCTGATTCAAGTTCCTCCCTGTGCCAGGAAATTTCTCCTCAGACCCCATCATCCTGACCAAAACCTTTCTGCTGAAAATCAAAATGCCTTAAGATCTCGCAGTATGTCTGAAATCCGGAGGCACAAGTCGACAATAGTTTGGTGCTTCTGCCCATTTAGCAACAATCCAACATTTTTTTTCATGCTTACTGGGTTCTGAATCATTTCTGTAAGAGAAAGTGCAAGAGCCCGAGCCAAGTATGTACTGAAGGAAAGTTAGAGGGAATCCTGGCTGAACTTCAGCAGAAAAATAACTTGACATAACATGGAATGAAGCAGGCAGTTTAAATGCATCAGCTTTGTATGTGTAACTGTTGCCTGGACTAACCAAAAGCTGTGACTCATTTAAAGGCAATGACATGCCCTGTAATGACTTTCACTCATTTGAATTTAATAGTCAGATTGGAAACCTCTCCTATATCCGTATATATTTTTCATTAAGAACATTAGGCCTGCTAATGTTTAAAGCAGGTTTTGCCTTTTTTTGCAAGGGTCATTTTCAAATCCAGTGTGAGTGTGAAGGGGACAACACTGCAAAGCTGGAGAAAGATATACATGTGGCTGCCTAACCACTGCTGAATAAGAAATATTTAACAAGGAGAATACCCCATAGTTATATATTGGATATTTAGAATATTGTTCATCATACAATAGATCATATGGTATGTATGTACATTAACAATATGAAACCTGATTATTTTCAAAACACATCTGTGCCAAGTTCCATATTTTGCATATTGATTCTGTTAAAGGCACTTTGGAATCTATTCAGCAGAAACTATACATGGCCAGCAAGCTGTGCAAGTCATTGGAAGTTATAGAACTTGAATCCGTAGGAGTCTTGTCTGACCAGTTTTGCAGAAAGCCCATCCTGATGTGGAAGTTCTTACATTTCGAGGAGAGACGGAAGACAAATGCTTTTCATAAATAGCTTTCCTGGGTTGGCCTGTGACATTTGTATCCAGTTGATTGACATTAATTTGCCCGAGGATAAATCTATCTGTTCCTGCATGGGGGCATCCAGAGGACTTCAGGAGAGGGTTAAAATTGAGAAAACCAAACTAAACTTTATGGATATCCTTTAAAGAAAGTTGGTGTTCCTGGATCCAAGCGATCTGTGACAAAGCTGTGTGGGGTTGCTATCGTGCCAGGTGAGTAACCCTATCAGAGGCATGTGTGAAGTTGTCGAACGATTTTGATTTAGCCTAACATTGATGGGCCATGTGGGCTGTTCTGTAGTCTGGTGAAAAAAATCAGCAGCAGGCCTCCCACATTGCTCCTTTCTAACCCATGTAAGTGCAGCTGCTAAAATCATCTTCCTCAGTGATCATTCTGACCACAGCACTCTCTCTTTCATCTCCCCAGGAGCTTTCCCTGCCCCACTGCAGCAAGTTCAGGCAACTTGTCCTTGTTTTACTTAACTTTACATCCATCTATTTATCTGTCTCAGTCTCTTATGTCATTTACATCACCCTCTGAGCTTTCCACTCAGCTAGTAATGACATCCAAATCCTCTTCCTTCTTTTCATTTGCTCCCCCATAACTATCTACATACTTTTTCCTGTGCCATAGCTTATTCATAAAAAACACTCCCAAACTTGTTCTCCAAGCCGTTCCCCACCCCTTCCGACATTCAGATCCTTGTTTTAGATCCTGTTCTGCCACACTGTCCTCAAGAAGTGATTTGACCAAGACATTTTTAAGACACATATTTTATCTACAGTGTTTTAACATAACTTATAACAAACCAATCAAACTTGTTCGGTCATGCTGTGAAGATGTCTTTGCTGAGTAACCATGTGATCCTGCTCCCATGCCTTTTCTTTCCTCTTCCATCCCCACCTCATTATTTTGTTTGCCTTTTCATTGAGTTCTGGGTGAAATTGGATTGTTAGCTTTATGGGGCAGGGATCATGTGCGATTTTTCTGTGCTGTGGGGCCCCTGAAGCACTTTTGGGCACTGTGAGATCATAAAAAATAAAAATAATAAGTGGTGACAAGAGAGAAGTCAAATTTATGACAAAAGAGGCCTCTCTATTTCCTTCCCTGGAAAACATCACACAGGTCATTGTCTGACAATAACAAGAGGACTACAGGATCCAGAGCTGTCTATTTGGCTGCTTATGAGAGCACTACATTCACTAAAAAACCACTCAACAACAGAAATTAGTTATTTAATCTGGAATTAGCCTCGTTAAGCCAGGAATTCCTCTTTCTTGTGCGGTTGCTTCTTTGCAGTATGCCCATTCTTGTTCTCTCTAATGGTAGCTGAGGTTCATAGAGCCACAAATTGTTGTGAGCTTCATGTTACTGCAGGGCCAACTTATCCAAATAGCTGATAAGCGTTATAGCGCATTGCAGTGGATGAAAGTTCACTGCACAACATCATTTCTTTTTACCCTAATATGTTCCAGATCACTTAATGAATCCCATTTTACTGCTGACAACATTGTTTGAGGGGTTGCCAGCAGAAGATTCTTTGGCCTCCATCTTGATGACCAAGGTAAGATTTGGAGAGAGCAGACAGTCTGTAGCCCATTCATGCCGATTGTACTGTAATGAGGTGCAAGTATACACCACGTGAACAACGGTTATGACAGGGATGACGTGTTTAAGACTCTTACATCGGTCTCCTAACATATTAAGGCAACCTGACTTCTGTGCACAGTTCAACAAGGAGCAGTACCTTCCGCCATTTACTGTAAATGCTCTAGCTCTCTGTGACAGCTACAACCAACTGCTGATGTGTTACTTCCATTTCTCTTTCTTTAGGGTTTTTTCTTCTGCCCTCTACGGGCACAATCACACAACTGCAACTTTTTCTTTCCCCTTATTTTTCTCTACCTATCTTAGGTACTTACACGGCTCCCATGACTGTGGCATATGAAAACACAGACTATATTTCTTCTCACAATCTTTCTATAAGTAGGAAAGTGCCATTGTTCCAGTTTTAAAGATGGGGGAACTGAGGCACAGAGAAGAACAGGGCCAGGTTTTTAAACGTATTTAGGCACCTAATAATTTAGGCCCTGTTGTGATAATTGGGCCTACAGATTGACCCTAATTGTGAGCTCAACTGTAAAAAGTATATGAACATTCATAGAAAGTTATAATATCATATAATTTACAAATGTGGATGGGAAAAGGTCTGAAAGGAAGACTAAATGACTGAATTAGTCCAAACAAAAAGGCCTACTGATATATCTGAAGGACTGTGTTAAGATCGTGGCTGGTAAACAAGAAAATGTGGCTCTAGAAATTAATGAACCCAAATCTGGTTTATTGGATATTAGATCTAATTGGTGGACAATATAATGAGGGGGTGGACTATTCCACCCATCACTCCCTTTTTGGCTCATTAAAGAAGGAAAATTTGGGGATAAAAATCAGCTGCTATAGCAAGCTTCCCCATCATGGCCGTCACCCCCACTGTCTCCGGGGTCCCCAGGTCTTTGTCCTAATACTGAGAAATGTTCTGTTCAGACTTTGCCAGAGAGAGAGGGATCCAGTTAACATAACCATCTCCACTGGTTCCAGCTGAATCCCAAACACCACCTGGAACGAAATAGATTGGACTTTAACAACAGGTCCAACTTATCTCAGCTAACTTCTCTTTTCCCCAAAAGGACCATTATCGTCTTTGATACCATCTAACAGATTGTCAGTTTTCCTTCTTCAACTCTCTCCAGCTAAAGCGAAAGGGAACAAGGGATTTGTTAAAATGAAAGTCCTACTTAATACTTTATATTTCAAATGCTTTACCTGTTTTTTCTTCTTTTCTTTATCTTTAATAAAAGATTAAACAGATTTTTAATGGTGTTGTTTGCCCTGGCACTAAACAGGTTAACGTCTCTGTGTACCAAAAGCCAAATCTTGTTTGACACTGTTTAATGTTGAACAGTGATTAGATTACGTTAACACCTGTGGCCTATTTATTCCAGATAAATGAATACAACAGCACCTGGTGGGATTTTCAGACACTTAGGCTCCTAGCTCCCAAATGAATCATCCATCTTCTCTGTAGCTGTACTACAGATGGTGTAATAGTCATTAATGTATAGGACTTTCCATCTTCAATATAGGTTAGAAACAATAACTATTTAATTATCACAGCAGCCCTTTGAAGCAGGTACTGAAAGGGATTCGCCCTGCTCCTCCTCCCGTTGTGCACTGGCTAGAAGATCTGGGAGTTTTGACATTGACCTCAGTGGGGTCAGGATTTCATCCCAGATCTGCAGGGAAGGACCATGATGCACAATCCTAAGGAGTGGTGCGTATGCACATTCTCCCTCCATCAATTTGAGCTCCAGGGATGATTGTGCCATCTTCACAGGCTTCGTCTACACTTGGAGCTTGGGGGTGTGATTCCCAGCTCCAGTAGCTAGCATGCTAAAGACAGTAGTGTAGTTGCATGGGAAGCGGTGGTGGTGGTGGGGACAGAGATGAACCACTCCAAGTGTGTACCCACAGTGTCCCTGTCGATTTGCGCTTGGGGGCAGCTATCCCATGCCGCCACTTGCTGCTACCATGATTGCACAACTATTTTTGATGTGCTAGCTCAATGAGAGCTAATACAAGTATGTCTACTCAAGCTGGGAATCACCACTCCTGCCCTAGCTCTAAGCATAGAGGTAGCCACAGCGCTCTCTCTCCTGGAGGCGGTGGCTCTGCAGAGCCTCCACTGTCTGTCATGAACCATCTGGACCTTAAAATGTGCAACAAGTGAGGAGGAGAAATGATAGGTCTACAAAAATGTGAAAGGTGCAGGTCTGAAACATTCTCACCAAGGGTAAAGAGGAATGATATAGTGTTGTCCTTGGAGTATCAGTAGGAATAACTGGATGAGATCAATGGGGTGTGAAGGGAGGGGAACTTGGACTAAATATCAATGGAAAACTCCCTGACAATGAGCTTTTTTTAGGCAGTTCTGGGGAAGAGTTGGAAGCATTGGTTGCTTGGGATTTTTAAAATTAGGTTGGCCAAAACACTAGAAAATCTACTATAGGGAACAAGCATGTAATGACAGGGCAACAGATGTTCCATCTCAAACCCACGTGATTCTGTGATTAATTACTTTCTGCCTGTTTAAATCCTCTTTGTAGTTTTAATTAGATTACAATGTTTACTCCTTGTCCTTGAGTGATGTGCATTGTTGCTGAATTGTTAAACACTTGCTGCATTTCACCCCAGAAGTGGCTGTTCTTCTGTAGGGGAATAGTGACTCTTCTATAGATGGGAGGAGATTTTCAAAGACACAAATGAGCATTAGGCATCCAACTTGAATGATTTCCCTTAGGAATTGGGTGACTAACTGCACTTTGTGCCTTTGAGAATCTTCCCCACAGTTTACAGAAAATCACTTCGCCATAAAAGACACTGTATAGAATTACACTGTCAGAGTATTATTATTATTGTGTTTTCTCATTTTAGGAAGCTTGTAGAGGCATCAGGCTACACTGGCATTCTTAGACTTCAGAAGAGGGACCTCCATTTATGTTTGTACTGCACCTAGCATTGTGGGGTCCTGATCCTGTTTCGCCCATCTGGTCACGACTGTAATACAAACACATATTTAGCAGTAATGAAAATCAGGTTACCAGATCACCAGTCCACTGAATGCATCCGATGAAGTGAGCTGTAGCTCATGAAAGCTTATGCTCAAATAAATTGATTAGTCTCTAAGGTGCCACAAATACTCCTTTTCTTTTTGCGGATACAGACTAACACGGCTGCTACTCTGAAACCTGATCACCAGTGTGTTTCAAAGATTTCCAGAGAACATATCAGAGGTCAGAATGTTTACTTTGGATTCAGTGATGCCCAATGGCAGTAATCCCAGTGATCAATGGCTCTAGAAAGAGATCTTTATTCAAATTTAACTGCTGGATGGCTGAGGCTCTAGACTAGACATCAAGCCAGATTTTCTCTTGAGAAAACATGCAAACTGCCCAAATTTTGATCTGTCGGTGACAACTATTTGCTTCCAGAAGTATCCATTCATGATGAACGTACACAGTGTTCAGATGAGAATGTCCACATCACTTGTTCAGGGTGCATGTGATTCACCTTTTCTGTGCAGGTTTCTTTGTATTAATATTCAGCAAATTATTCTCCGGGGAAATATGGACAGTGTAGACTGGTGATTCACAAGTCCAGTAAAGCCCCTTTGGTGTGAATAAGTTTAACCAGGTGATAAACTCAGCACTTTTACAGTGTCCTAAAATGTAAGATTCATAATAAAAAATAATAAACAGTATCTAACATTTAGATTTAAAACACCTTTCATCTAAAAAGATCTCTCAAAGTGTCCACTTCACATACTGATTATTTACTCAGATTTGGTTCAAACTGTAGCTGCACCAGCAGATCCTTGATTCTCATTTTTGGGTGCCCAAATTTAGGCACTAAGCAGATGATTTTTAGAAGTGCTGAAAATCTACAACTAAGATTGAAGCTAATGGGAGCTACAGGTGCTCATTACCTTTGAAATTCAGGCAATAGATTACTCAAATTGGGCATCCAGAATTATTGGAAACTTTTGAGAGTTTTGGCTGAGTGTCTTCTCTGCTTGAGTATACACTCGTGTCTCACTCTCTGAGGTTCTGAGAGTAGTAATATTGTGCTGCTATGTTCTGGAAAATGTTGCCATACTAATGGTGAACATTCATTCTCATCATTGCAGGTTACAAGGAAACAGAATCCAAAGAACCTCAAGACTCACTTTTGAAAGCCTCTGCAGAAAACTAATAATATTTAATGAATGTCTATATCTGAAATCCACACCTTAGTGGTATTACAGGTGACCAAGATCCAAATACCCCTACACAGTTGCTGTACCTACATCTTGGGGGAGAGTTTCAAAAGCTCCCAGGGGAATTAGAATCACCAGTCGCACTGAAAGCCTGTTGAAAAATCTCTTCCCTTGTTGTTAATGTACAGACAATCTACTTTTCTAGTTTAAAGAGATTATGTTAGGTGACATCCATAATTATAGAGCTCCAGGGAACAAACCCTTGCAGGCTAATTATAACTGTATATTGTAAATATCATGTTAAATGCAACTAATTTGAACATGCAATGCCTCTAACAATCCTTCAGCCCTTCATTCCATGAAAATCTGCTCTCTGAAAGGAACCTGTTTGATCATTCTGTAAAGGAGAAGGCAGACTTTCCTTTTCCCACAGGCATATCATTGCACATACTGGATACACAATTACCATGAGGCAGGCAGCAGAAAATGGAAATGGTACAAAGAGGACATACTGCCAAGTACTGTTTCATTTCCTTTCCCTACTAACTTTTCATAACACTGTTCTTTTTTTTTTCTTGTGTTCATTGGCTATGATTTGATTTATGAGGAAAAAAATATTTATATAAGATATTTGCAAAATCAGTTTGTGCAGTACCTTCCATACATGTCTTTGTCTACAGTATAAGAACATGTAGGAGATGTATCGGGTATTAAAGTGTTTGAAAGAAGGATAAATGCATAATGACAGATGAATGTCTAGGATAAATTATTGATGTATTTCACTGTAGTTGCAATTAAATTCCAATGAAACAGTTAATACATCAAAAATTTTGACATAAGTTCTTTTTTTATTTTAAATATTGGACAAACAGAACCGTTTTAACCCTTTCTAGAAGTAAGCGGTATGTATGCTTCCATAGATATCACCTGTGTAATGAAGGATCAGTAATATGTGTATTCAAAGTCTAAAGTGTTTTGACACTTAAATCCTTCTAAGGGTGATAGTACCTACTGAGCAACGCACACCTCTCCTCAGATTTGAATGAAGGACTTATAGATCCAAAGGCTGTAACTGTAGCATTTCACTTAAGGAATGTCTTGCATGCTAGTGGCCTTCCACTTCCCACCCTCTATAACTGGAACAGGAGTGCACCTTACCACAGGTGAAGAGTTTCTTCTTCATTAGCTTGTCCACTGTTGCTGTGTATCTTTATTAACATAGTTCACCCTTACTGTGAGGCACTCTACAAATCCCCTCCAGCCTCTACCTCTAATCACGCTACCTCCCAGCCCAAACTGTGCCCCATTCTGGGTCAAGTTTTTACCTCATTGCCTGCTTTGTCTCCTCCTTGCCCTCCCAAATTCAGACCTTCATTTATGCTGCCTCCTGTGTGTTGAATAGCTCTTACTAATCTAGGACAAGCTCCTTCCCTCTGTTTCTTCCAATAATTTCTAAACCCCTACCTGGTTTGTGAACCCAACCTGTGTTAATGCATAAATCACCTGTTGTGGATTCTTTATACTGGACCTACATTGCCTTTTTTCTGTATTTTGGTTTGTATTCTTTAACTGCTATAATGCCCTCTGCATGTCTACATTACTATATTCATCAGAGTTGAAGCCAGGAATGATATACCTTATTAAGTAAGGCAAGACAGCACTCATTATTTCATCTTCTGTTGGTTCTTTATCTATAATTTACCATACTCCATAATTTAAATATACCATGTCATATCATGTCTTTGGCCATACCTGAGAGCACGTCTACATTTGAGGGATGACATTCACAGCACATTCAAAATCAGTGCAATCTGCAGTGATTTTGATACTTCTGGGTGTCTGTTGGCTTGTGGGATGGCTAACATCATTACTCTGAGATGATGGAGGTCATGCCTGGTGACTCTGTGGTAGCTGCTAAGCAAATCATGCAATGTAATGAATGCTCTGTAGTTGTTTTATAAGAGGAAAATGCAATTTACTTATCTCTGCTGTATATTTCTAACTCTGTGCATGAGAATCTAATAATTGGTAGGGCCATCCTGGAAACTAGACCAAGGACTTGCAAAATTCCATTCTTTGAAATCAGAGGCAGTGTGGCCTAGGGGACAAACACTGGCCTGGGACTCAGGAGACTTGGGTTCTATTTGCAGCTTTGCAGTGACCTTGGACAAGTCATGTCATTTCATTGTGCCTCAGTTTCACCATCTGTAAAAGGGGGACAATGGTACTTATTTCCTTTGTAAAAGTGCCTTGAGGTTTACTGATGGAGATTCTATCCTGGGGAGCACTGACTCTGAAAAAGATTTGGGGGTCGTGTGGATAATCAGCTGAATGTGAGCTCCCAGTGTGGCACTGTGGCCAAAAGAGCTAATGCGATCCTTGGACTCATGAACAGGGGAATCTCCAGTAGGAGTACAGAAGTCATTTTACCTCTCTATTTGGCACTGGATTGACTGCTGCTGGCATACTGTGTCCAGTTCTGGTGTCTACAGTTCAAGAAGGATGTTGATAAATTGGAGAGGGTTCAGAGAAGAGCCACGAGAATGATTAAAGGATTAGAAAACATGCCTTATAATGATAGACTCAGGGTGCTGAATGTATTCAGTTTAAAATAGAAAAGGTTAAGGTGGTGACTTAATTGCAGTCTATAAGTACCTATATGGGGAAATATTTAATAATGGACTCTTCAGTTTAGTAAAGAAAGGTATAACATGATCCAATGGCTGGAAGTTGCAGCTAGACAAATTCAAAGTGGAAATAAGGTGTACATTTTTACAAGTGAGGGTAATTAACCCTTGGAACAATTTAACAAGGGTCATGGTGGATTCTCCATAACTGACAATTTTTAAATCAATAGGGGATGTTTTTTCTAAAAAAATATGTTCCAGGAATTATTTTGGTGATTGTCTATGGACTGTGCTATACAGGAAGTCACACTAGATGATCACAATGCTCCCTTCTGGCCTTGGACTCTATGAATCTATGAATAAGACATAGCTATTATTATAACCAGGAAATACCCAAAAGAATAATCTGAAATGGCTAAAAAGAACATTTCTATAGTACTTAAAACTGGACATAGTAGTAAGGAATATACTGGAGGAAACCATTCTGCTTTGGCAGAGTAATAGATAAGATGATTCTACAGATCTTTTCCATTACCTGACTTCAGTGAGTTCTACCTGTATTGAAAATTGCCATTGTGAATCTCAGTTTGATGAGATTTAAAATTAATACATCTTTGAAGGCTGGATTTATCATAGTAATACTAACTGAATCTTTATTACCGTGATTCTTAGGCGTTGCTGAAGTACAAATTGTGAACCTGCAAATGAACAAATTAAGTCCAGTCATTCAAATCCTACCTCACAGATATGTGGAAAGGATCAAGGAACTCAGATGGTGTTATGGCGGTATAAGATTAGGGGTATTAACCTTGGTGTCTTCACCAAATTCCAGCTTGGTTGGAATAGCACTCAGCCAATTTGCACCCCACTATTTCAATATCAGCTGAGTCAAGTATTCTTCACTCCCTCTAGGCTAGCTGTGCACAGTGAAGCAGCCAATGTATTTCAGCACAGAGGTCCCAGCATTTCAGTGGTGTTTGCAATGACTTTGTAAATACTCATGAAAGGCACTAACTATATTAAAAATATGTCAGTTATAATGACCATAGTACTTGAAAGGCCAATGAAAATTTCTTTAAAGTAGTTATGAAGAAAAGATTTTTGCAGAAATTAAGTGACTATTAGGGACATATAGTTTGTCTATATAAATCTTTGTCAGATCTCCAGTTTTTGGTATCTACTTTATAGCTTCAAAGAGGGAAAAATTAAATAATTTATCTCCTTATAGTTCTGTGTTGGCCCATTAGTCTGGCAGAAATATTTTTTTCACTTAGAATCTGTTTAGAATCCAGACACATGATTCTGTTTTTGACACCTCCCACACACACATTCTAAATAACAAAACAACATCAGGCATTGTGGGAACAAAATGAGAATATCATTTCAACCATTGGGAAAAATGAATTCCAGCGATTTGCCCAAGGTTATACAGCCAGCCAGTGAAAGCACAGGGAATAAAACACAGGTTTCCCAAGTCCTCGGCTAGTGCTCTATCCACATTGATTTTATATGGGAAATTAAACTGAAAAGGGTAACCTTGGGCAAGTCTCTTCACCTCTGTGTCTCAGTTTCCTCATCTCTAAATGAGAATAATTATAGTGACCACCTTTGTAAAGTGCTTTGAAGTCAACAAATGAAAAGCACCATAGTAGAGCGAGCTGGCATTAAGTGTTGGGCTAATGTGCATTTGAGAACTTCTCTTAACTATAGCAGTCAAGCTATAGTTCAGTGGTTCTCAACCTGTGGGTTGGGATCCCAAAGTGGGTTGCAACCCCATTTTAATGGGGTCACCAAGGGTGGCTTAGACTTGCTGGGGCCAGGGGCCAAAGCCAAAGCCTGAGTCCCACTGTCATCAGCCTTGGGCAGGGAGGCTTTGGCTTTGGCTCCTCCATCTGGGGTGGCAGAGATCGGGTGGGCTCAGGATTTTGTGCCCCCTTCTGGGGTCGTGTAGTAATTTTTTTTTGTCAGAATGGGTTGCGGTACAATGAAGTTGGAGAACGCCTGCTATAGTTCAAGTGCTGGAGGAAGAGGGGGATAATTTGTGCTTGAGATGTGGAGCATTTTTAAAGAAAGAGGACTGTGATCAGTTGTCAGTGATCAATTGTTCTCCATGTCCATTGAAAGTAGGACAAGAAGTAATGGGCTAAGTGCACGTCTACACTGGCAAAGCTACAGCACTGGCAGTTGCAGCACTGCTCAGAGAGCGCAGAAGGGAAACCACTGTTGTGTGTTCACACTGACAGCTGCCTGCGCAATAGCATGTACACACTTGTGGCACTTGCAGCGGTATTTGAAGCAGTGCACTCTGGGCTGCTATCCCACAGAGCACCTCTTTCTCTTTTGCCACCAAGACTTGTG
This sequence comes from Natator depressus, assembly GCF_965152275.1. Classification (NCBI taxonomy): domain Eukaryota; kingdom Metazoa; phylum Chordata; order Testudines; family Cheloniidae; genus Natator; species Natator depressus. Next base: position 22,947,928 of record NC_134235.1, read on the forward strand.
GGAAGGCAGAGGGGGGTCGCAGGGCATCCTGGGTCCTGTCCCAAAGCCCCATGATGCATTGCTTCACATGTCAGCAATCCCTGTGCTTCCATCTGCATTTGGTGCAATCTTTTAACGGTTTGTGTACTGCACGCCCTGCCTCTTTCGGGCTCCAGGAATGGATCCTGAACTGCTGACCAGTATGCTGCTCATACTGACCAACACATCATGAGAGGCAGTGGAGTTATTCCTTAAACTACAAAGGCAAGAGAAGTGTGACATTGATCTCGCCACACGTAGTAGCTACGACACGAGATTGCGTGTGGCATTCACGGAGCTGCTGACCACAGTGGAATGCCGCTTTTGGGCTTGGGAAACAAGCACATCGTGATGCACGTCTGGGATGACGAGCAGTGGCTTCAGAACTTTCACATGAGGAAAGCCACATTCATGGGATTGTGTGATGAGCTCTCCCCAGCCCTGTGGCGCAAGGACACGAGAATGAGAGCTGCCCTGTCGCTGGAGAAGTGTGTGGTGATTTCATTGTGAAAGCTGGCTACTCCAGACTGCTACTGATCGGTTGCTAACCAGTTTGGAGTGGGAAAGTTGACTGTTGGAGTCGTGTTGATGGAGTGTGCAGGGCCATTAATCGCATCCTGCTCTGAAAGACCATGGCTCTGGGCAATGTGCGTGACATCACGGAGGCTTTGCACAAATGGGCTTCCCTAACTGTGGAGGGGCGAGAGATGGCACGCACATTCCAATTTTGGCACCAGACCACCTAGCCACTGAGTACATTAATCGCAAGGGGTATTTCTCAATGGTTCTCCAGGCGCTGGTGGATCACCGTGGGTGTTTCACAGACATTTCACAGGCTGATCCAGAAAGGTGCATGATGCACACATCTTTTGGAACGTTGGCCTGTTCAAGAAGTTGCAAGCAGGGACTTTCTTCCCGGACCAGAAGATCACTGTAGGGGAAATCTAAATGTCCATAATAATCCTGGGAAACCCTGCCTACCCCATAATGCTGTGGCTTATGAAGCTATATACAGGGCAACTTGACAGCAGCAAGGAATGGCTCAACAACAGGCTGAGCAAGTGCAGAATGACAGTTGAGTGTGCATGTTGAGTGTGTTTAAAAGCCCGCTGGTGATGCCTATATGGGAAGCTGGACCTTGCCAATGACAATATTCCTATGCTTATAGCTGCGTGCTGTATGCTCCCTAATATTTGTGAAGGGAAGGGTGAAAGCTTCACTCAGGGCTGGACCGCAGAGGCTCAGCGCCTGGAGGTTGAGTTTGAAGAGCCAGAGACCAGGGCTATTAGATGGGCACAGCGTGGGGCCATAAGGATCAGGGATGCCTTGAGGCAGCAATTTGAAGCTGAAAGCCACTAATATTTGTCGCTATGCTCGGGATTGAAGTGCTTGTAATGCTAGGAGCTGATTGGTGCACATGATGCAAGAAGGCGGCTTAACGTAATTGTATGTTGCTTTGCAGTGCTCTTTTTGCTTTCACTTAATAGAATAAAGATTGCTTTCAAACCAACACAATTCTTTTATTAAAAGACAAGAACCGGAAGAGAGAGTCAAATGAAAAAAATCATCAGCAGGGAGGGGGATGGGGAAAGGGAAGGTCTCAAGAGGAGAAGGGGTCCCAGACTTGTGTATGTCCAGGGATCATACCCAACCTTTTCCTCTGGAGTACAATGCAGCAGGTGCTGTACTTCAGCAGGGCCAAACTGCAGAGGGATGGGTGTTGAGTGCAGTGGGTATTGGGAGTCCCCAGTGCTGGACTGTGAGGAGGCAGGAGTGGAATGCTGCGGATAGAGAGTGGAGCCAGGAGATTGACAACAGTGTGTTAGCAGTGTGTGGGAGGTGCATGGGAAAGAGTTTTGCGAAAGCAGCTGCAGGCGAGGGAGGGCATGGAGCTGCTCGGTTCGAAGAGCTAATATCGCCTGGAGCGTGTCCACTTGGTGCTCCATAATGTTTAAGAGCTGCTCCATGGCTTCTTTCTGGTGTGCCACGTTCTCCTTTTGGTCCCTCTTCTCGCTGTCCCGCCACTCCTTCAATTCCTGTTTCTCAGTGGTGGAGTGCATCATAACCTCACTCATAAAGTCCTCCTTAGTTCTTCTTAGCCGCTTTCTAATTCTGCACAGCTGTTCCTCTGCCAATAACAAAGTGGGAGGGTGGTTTCCCAAGGTCATCTCTGTGAAGTTTAAATGCAACATTTTACAGCAGCAGTATTGTTTGCAACACAGACAACACTTATTCAGTGCTTTAAAACACAGCCAGTACTCACACACCTGTCACTAACTGGCTGATCCCACGCAAGCACACATGAGCCACAAAACCCACAAAATAGTGAGTAGCTGCAGGGGCAGGGTAAGTCAGTCTTCCCAGACCCTGCTGTACACTTGGCATGTGGCTCTTGGGGAGAGCCAGCACGTAGGGGGTGCCTGATAATCATTCCTGTCCCCATGCTTTCCACAGGATGTGATCTTCATGGAAGATATCCCGCTGCTGAGAGATACAGGGAGGGAATCAAGGGAGGGTCTTCTCCAAGCCTGCGGCTTCCACCCTGGCCCCTATGTGGCTCACCTGTGTGCAGCAATGGTCCGCCCATCCCCGTGATGGCAAAGTGGTGTGGGAAAGTTACGATTAATGGGGCAAGAAACAAAGCAGCTCTGCCGAGGAACCTGTGGCAGCGGATTGCCCAGTATCTCCATGAGAGTTTCCTGGAGATCTCTGAGGGAGATTCCCGTGAAGTGAGGAAGTCTATCAACAGCCTGTTCCACCGCTCAGACTAGACGTGTGGTGGGAGACAAGCCTGCTTTCTGCAACCCTCCTGCCCCCAACAACTCGCTTCAGCAATTCCCAAAATCAGATCCACTTACCAGGGGCCTCCTCTTCTGTTTGTGCTTCGCCTAGATCTGACTGCTGTGACTGGCTAGGCTACTCTGGGGTAGAAAAGAGCTCCTGACTGCATGCATCTCTGGCCTCCGAGTCATCCTCTACTTCTGAGTCCCTCTCCTCCTCTTCATCCAAGATTTCCTCCTCCTGGCTTGGTCCACTCTCGACTGGCATGTGAGCCAACAAAGTATCCACAGGGGCCTTCGCAGGGAGGTGGGGTCGCCACCGAGTATCGCGTCCAGCTTTTTGTAGAACCAGCAGCTTGTGGGCACAACACCGGAGCGGAGTTTGCCTCCTGCACCTTGTGGCAGGCATTCCGCAGCTCCTTCACTTTTACCCTACACTGCAATGTATCCCAGTTATGGCCCCTTTCTATCATGCCTCTGAAATCTGTCCATAGGTATCATAATTCCTATGGCTGGAGTGCAGCTGGGACTGCACAGCCTACTCTCTCCAAATGCTGATGAGGTCCAGCAGCTTGGCATTGCTCCAAGCTGGGGATCGCCTGGTGCATGGAGGAGGTTTGGTCACCTGGAAAGATGCCCTGAGACCACTGCATGCATAACTGAGCAAACAGGAAGGGGACTTTCAAATTTGCAAAGGAGTGTACAGGGTGGGGATGATGGTTGGCCATAGAATCATAGAATCATAGAATATCAGGGTTGGAAGGGACCTCAGGAGGTCATCTAGTCCAACCCCCTGCTCAAAGCAGGACCAATCCCCAATTAAATCATCCCAGCCAGGGCTTTGTCAAGCCTGACCTTAAAAACTTCTAAGGAAGGAGATTCTACCACCTCCCTAGGTAACGCATTCCAGTGTTTCACCACCCTCCTAGTGAAAAAGTTTTTCCTAATATCCAACCTAAACCTCCCCCACTGCAACTTGAGACCATTACTCCTCGTTCTGTCATCCGCTACCACTGAGAACAGTCTAGAACCATCCTCTTTGGAACCACCTCTCGGGTAGTTGAAAGCAGCTATCAAATCCCCCCCTCATTCTTCTCTTCTGCAGACTAAACAATCCCAGTTCCCTCAGCCTCTCCTCATAAGTCATGTGTTCCAGACCCCTAATCATTTTTGTTGCCCTTCGCTGGACTCTCTCCAATTTATCCACATCCTTCTTGTAGTGTGGGGCCCAAAACTGGACACAGTACTCCAGATGAGGCCTCACCAGTGTCGAATAGAGGGGAACGATCACGTCCCTTGATCTGCTCGCTATGCCCCTACTTATACATCCCAAAATGCCATTGGCCTTCTTGGCAACAAGGGCACACTGCTGACTCATATCCAGCTTCTCGTCCACTGTAACCCCTAGATCCTTTTCCGCAGAACTGCTGCCTAGCCATTCGGTCCCTAGTCTGTAGCTGTGCATTGGGTTCTTCCGTCCTAAGTGCAGGACCCTGCACTTATCCTTATTGAACCTCATCAGGTTTCTTTTGGCCCAATCCTCCAATTTGTCTAGGTCCCTCTGTATCCTATCTCTGCTCTCCAACGTATCTACCACTCCTCCCAGTTTAGTATCATCCGCAAATTTGCTAAGAGTGTAATCCACACCATCCTCCAGATCATTTATGAAGATATTGAACAAAACCGGCCCCAGGACCGACCCCTGGGGCACTCCACTTGACACCGGCTGCCAGCTAGACATGTAGTGATCAATGGCTCCCCGTTGAGCCCGACAATCTAGCCAACTTTCTACCCACCTTATAGTACATTCATCCAGCCCATACTTCTTTAACTTGCTGACAAGAATACTGTGGGAGACCGTGTCAAAAGCTTTGCTAAAGTCAAGAAACAATACATCCACTGCTTTCCCTTCATCCACAGAATCAGTAATCTCATCATAGAAGTCGATTAGATTAGTCAGGCATGACCTTCCCTTGGTGAATCCATGCTGACTGTTCCTGATCACTTTACTCTCGTCTAAGTGCTTCAGGATTGATTCCTTGAGGACCTGCTCCATGATTTTTCCGGTGACTGAGGTGAGGCTGACTGGCCTGTAGTTCCCAGGATCCTCCTTCTTTCCTTTTTTAAAGATTGGCACTACATTAGCCTTTTTCCAGTCATCCGGGACTTCCCCCGTTCGCCACGAGTTTTCAAAGATAATGGCCAATGGCTCTGCAATCACATCCGCCAATTCCTTTAGCACTCTCGGATGCAACTCGTCCGGCCCCATGGACTTGTGCATGTCCAGCTTTTCTAAATAGTCCCTAACCACCTCTTTCTCCACAGAGGGCTGGCCATCTACTCCCCATGTTGCGATGCCCAGTGCAGCAGTCTGGGAGCTGTCCTTGTTAGTGAAGACAGAGGCAAAAAAAGCATTGAGCACATTAGCTTTTTCCACATCCTCTGTCACTAGGTTGCCTCCCTCATTCAGTAAGGGGCCCACACTTTCCTTGGCTTTCTTCTTGTTGCCAACATACCTGAAGAAACCCTTCTTGTTACTCTTGACATCTCTTGCTAGCTGCAGCTCCAGGTGCGATTTGGCCCTCCTGATTTCATTCCTACATGCCCGAGCAATATTTTTATACTCTTCCCTGGTCATATGTCCAACCTTCCACTTCTTGTAAGCTTCTTTTTATGTTTAAGATCCGCTAGGATTTCACCATTAAGCCAAGCTGGTCGCCTGCCATATTTACTATTCTTTCGACTCATCGGGATGGTTTGTCCCTGTAACCTCAACAAGGATTCCTTGAAATACAGCCAGCTCTCCTGGACTCCTTTCCCCTTCATGTTAGTCCCCCAGGGGATCCTACCCATCCGCTCCCTGAGGGAGTCGAAGTCTGCTTTCCTGAAGTCCAGGGTCCGTATCCTGCTGCTTACCTTTCTTCCCTGTGTCAGGATCCTGAACTCAACCATCTCATGGTCACTGCCTCCCAGATTCCCATCCACTTTTGCTTCCCCCACTAATTCTTCCCTGTTTGTGAGCAGTAGGTCAAGAAAAGCTCCCCCCCCTAGTTGGCTCGTCTAGCACTTGCACCAGGAAATTGTCCCCTACGCTTTCCAAAAACTTCCTGGATTGTCTATGCACCGCTGTATTGCTCTCCCAGCAAATATCAGGAAAATTAAAGTCACCCATGAGAACCAGGGCGTGCGATCTAGTAGCTTCTGCTAGTTGCCGGAAGAAAGCCTCATCCACCTCATCCCCCTGATCCGGTGGTCTATAGCAGACTCCCACCACTACATCACTCTTATTACTCACACTTCTAAACTTAATCCAGAGACACTCAGGTTTTTCTGCAGTTTCGTACCGGAGCTCTGAGCAGTCATACCTGAGGGCAGGGCAGTAAAGTTCAAACCGATGACCAGAGAGGTGAGAAAGGTATTGTGGGACACCTCCTGGAGGCCAATCACAGCGCTGTAATCACCACGGTGTCTACACTGGCACCACAGCACTGTAGCCCCACATAGAAAGCTCTACGCCTCTTGTTGGGGTGGTTTTTTAAGAGCACTATAACTGTGCAGTTTCTGCGCACTAAGTGGTTTGGCAGTGTGTACACCTCGGGAGTTACAGCGCCGAAAGCTGCTTTACTGCACAGAAACTTGCCAGTGTAGACAAGACCTTAGTCTAAAGCAAAAATTAGATATTAGGAGAAACTTTCTAACTATTAGGATAGTTAAGCACAGGAATAGGCTTCCAAGGGAGGTTGTGGAATCCCCATCTTTGGAGGTTTTAAAGAACAGGTTGGGCAAACATTAGGTCTACGTTTACTTGGTCCTGCCTCAGCACAGGGGGCTTGACTAGATGACCTCTCAAGATCCCTTCGAGCCCTACACTTCTATGATTCTAAATAATTACTGTAAATGATACTTCTGCCTTTTATTAATACCTAGTTCTTATATAGTGCTTTTCATGAGTAGATCTCAAAGTGCTTTAGAAAGGAGGTCAGTATCATCTGCATCTGCCTTATGCACCGGCCAACAGAGAGAGAGAGAGAGAGAGAGAGATTTCTTGCTAACCATCTTGAGGCCATGAATAAATAATGGTTACCTTTAGTGCCACATCCAGAATTGTTAAACAAGATAGGGCCAGATTGTGATACCTTTATTTACAATGTGTAGAACCTTCTCCACAAAAAGTTCCAATCACTGCAGTGGAGTTTCTCATGGATTAAGGTGCTAGTGTAGAGGATAATAGATATAGTAATGTGAAGCTCAAAATCAAGGTAAAATATCAAACATCAGGAAACAAAGAGAACAGAAAAGACTGACTCTGGTGGCTTTACACATAAGCCTTATTTCTACAAGTGTCTTCTTTTACACTATCAGATGTATTTACTGGCTACCTAAACAAATGCAATAATTCTTTAAGAGAATAATTAAAATATTACTTATTTGAGATAGTCTGTATAAAAATAGCTTTGTTCTATAGGTCCTATCTTCATCTGCACAGTGCTTCACAGATATTAGTTAAAGGGCCCTCACAACAGCCTAAATTAGCTGTTCTTGTTTTAAGGGATTAAGATTAAGAGATGTGACTATGCAGAGTTTGGCCAAATGGCTACTAAAGCAGCTTTGATAATTGTTTATAAGTATTTGAAGAATATAATCACAAAGAAGGAAAATAATTATTTAGGATGCTATGTTGCAGTACACTTAGAAATAAAGGGATTAAATAGAACAAAGGAAAACTGAACCTGCTTGAAAGGGAACATTCTTTACAGTAGGTTCATTCAGAGTGTAGAATAATCATCCGAAGGAAGTGGTGGACTGCACTCTTTGAGTCACTTACAATGAGATTGGAGAAAGCCCTTGAGAATGTGCTCCAGGGAGCAGCCTCTCATGGGAGGGCGATGGTTATGACTCCATGGTTATTTTTATTAGCAATGATTAGTCCTCTTTCTCAGAAATATCTACATATATGGTCTGATTCTATATTCCTTGTACAGACAGACTTCTAGGACTTACTTTAATGTGCTTTAGTTTGGAGAGGAGGCACAGGATGAAATCTTTAATCACATATAACATGGGGTTTTTATTGTTCCAGATAGGAATGCAAAGATATCCAGTAAATGTATGAAGTGTGGCTTTTGTTTCCCTTACTGTTGGTTAATCGGAAAATCCATCAGTTCTTTTCGTAGAAGGGAGAAAAGCGAGAAAGTCTAATTATAGATAGAATTTTAATGTAGGAATAAGTTACAAGTAGGGCTGGTTGACAAATTTCTATCAAAACTGTGGATAATTTTGACAGAAACAATTTTTTTCATGTTCATCAAAATTCTTCATGGATGAAACCCGCATTTTCCAACCAGCTTTAGGTAAAGGAATGGGGAAGGGTGAAAGGAAGAAAGTTTATTACAAAGATAAGAAAGCTAAATACATATTCTAAAGCTAAACCATTTGGTACAAAGAATAATGGTTGAGGGATGTTCTGTAATATAATAAGGTTGGGTGTTCAAGGCTGAAACCAACCTAACCGAATCAAATATAATAGATATTTTGTGCAACATGCTTTTCCCTCCCTCTTTTGTTTGTCGTCTTTTTAAATTAGAAGTTCTTCAGGGCTGTGATCTATTGCATGAATGTAAAGTGCCACAAACACTTTTATATGTACTTTAAATAATAAACAACATACAAAACAATTACGTAAGGAGAACATTATTAAGATTGTAAAGAAAAAACATTTCCTCCATTTGTCAATATTTTTGAAAAATGTTGTCCATTATTAATTAAGAGAGTCTTTAATTATAGGACCACATATTACTTTCCCCTCTAGGACAGTGATTCTCAAACTTTTGTACATGTGACCCGTTTCACATAGCAAGCCTCTGAATGCCACCCCCTTATAAATTAAAAACACTTTTTTATATATTTAACACCATTATAAATGCTGGAGGAAATGCAGGATTGGGGTGGAGGCTGACAGCTCGCGACCCCCCACATAATAACCTCACGATCCCCTGAGGGTCTCAACTCTCAGTTTGAGAACCCCTGTGCTAGGATCTCTGTTATTTCATACCAACCCCTTTGCATAAGACCCTATGATGGGGTGTACAAACCCCACACGGGGCAACAAAGGGTTAAGTGACTATTTTGGGCTCAGCCAGCCCCGCCCCGCCACACCTGAAGCAAATGCTCCACCTGCTGGAGGAATTAAAAGGCAGGGAATTAGCTCATTTAGGTAGCAGAGCTGGAGGTGAGCAGACAGAGGGAAGCCTAAGACTCTGACAGAGCCGCCCCAAGGGGTCCTCCCTGAGGGAAGGGAGGACTCACCCCAGAGACAACCTGAGAGGGAAGTATCCTGTGGAACTTGGATGTAGGTAACCCCCTTTATTTATTGTGATTTGGATTTCCACACCAGGGGAAAGCCTTGGACTAAGCTGACCCCAGCGATGATGGACAAGAAGAAGAGGCCCAGGGAGGACCGTTTTAAGCAGCCTTGGTTGCAACTACTGGTAGCCCAAAGGGCCCTGGATCAGAGCCTGGTGGAATGGGAGGGCCCAGGCTTCGCTCTCCACAATCTCTTTAGTAGTCAGGAATTGCAGCCATGACCACTAGGCCATGCTCCCCATGAGAGGACCGTCACAGGCCTGTATAAACTCTCAACACCAGGTGAGTTCATAGATAGGTGGATACCTCTAGCTATGTCTGCTCCTTTCTGCTCGGTGGTTCCAGAAACAGGCCCATGAATCCGAGTTATTCATTCACTCACATAGTAGCACAGAGTTCCCTCAGTTCTGTTTAGAGCAGCAGTGGACAACCTGCGGGCTGCATATGGCCTGTCAGAGTAATCCACTGGTGGGCCATGAGACAGTTTGTTTACATGTCCACAGGCATGGCCACCCGCAGCTCCCGGTGGCTGCGGTTCACTGTTCCCGGCCAATGGGAGCTGCGGGAAGCAGTGGCCAGCATGTCCCTGTAGCCCGTGCTGCTTCCCGCAGTTCCCATTGGCCGGGAACAGTGAACCGTGGCCACTGGGAGCTGTGGGCGGGTGGCCGTGCCTGCGGATGGTCAATGTAAACAAACTGTCTCACGGCCCAGCAGCGGATTACCCTGATGGGCCGCGTGCAGCCTGTGGGCTGCAGGTTGCCCACCACTGGTTTAGACCATAGTTTGTGCAATCAGATAATAGGTTTTGCCATTGCTTTCATCTGTTTAATGTATTTAGCTATTTTTAAAAAAATAGAGTGAATTAATGTGATGTATATTTATGCTCTAATAATTTCCTCTGAAAAAAGAGTGTGATCAGAGATTCAGAAGAAAAGACAAACCTATAAATCATAGGCCTAATCCAAAGCCCATTGAGATCAATAACATCCTTTCCATTTACTTCAAAGGAATATAGATCATGCCCTAAATGGATGTATTAAAGAATTATAGGATCTGACTTTCAAATCAGGCTTCCTTTTTTGGGGAGAGATTTTGCACCCATAGTGGGGGACAAGATCAAGATTAGTGATGTTAAATGGTAAAAACAATCATTGCGGGTCCACATGCCATATGTCCACATGCAAAAATGGAGAGCTCTTTTGAAAATCAGAGTAATATCAGTATTTCTTATATTTAAGTCAGCCAAAAACTGAGCTTTCCATGCTTTCTTCTCTTTTATCTCACTCCCAAGTTCTTTGACCTTCCCAGAGAAAGCAAGTAAATCTGCAGATTGGGTTAAGAAATGGTACAAAAACCTAGTGTGCCTTCCCTCCCTCTTTTTTCAGTAAAGGTCATCCGATTAGTGGGCTAGATTCATAAGTGGTATAAAATCAGCATAATTTCTATTGACTTTATTGGAGCTACACCAGTTAACACCAGGTTAGGATCTGGCCCACTGTTTTCAATTTTTCTTCTGCTTTGAAAGCACGTGCACTCTAAAGGGTGTTTGGTTTAAGGATATAGACAACTTACCACGCCCATTAAAAACAAATTTAAAGGCTGTGTAAATAGTGTCTTCACTCTGCAGCATTATTGCTTCTCATAGGAGCAGTTAATAAAAAAAGTTTATGGATTTTTTTCTTGACTATAAAATCTCATCAATTTATGGCCGCATTGGTTTCAACCACAAGGATATCTCATCATGCTCACAGTGCTGCAATTCTGTGATGAATCCTGATGAAAGCAGCTTCTCAGAGGGATTGAATGTATCCTGCAAGTATTTATTGATCCACTGATGAGACATTTTCCTGGCTAGCCATCGGAATCACTGTTTTCGCTGTGTGTCTTTTAGCTCAGGAGGGAAGAATTTAAAAACATAACACTCTCTAATTTAACAGCAATGATGGTGCAGAGATCTGAATTTGGAAGATTATATAATAGGGACTTAAAAGCTCTGATAGGCTAATGGGGATTCTCTCTTTTTTTAGCTAACCAATAAAAGTGCTTGTAAAGCTCCACTTTAGAATTATTTTTCACTCTTTATCCCATGGCTTCTTTAATGGTGATTTTTCTGGAAGACCATTCAGTCAGTTTGGGATGAAGTTAACCACTTGACATCTGGAGTTCCAATTTCACAGTACTACTTATTTGTTTGATGCAAAATGCAATAGTGTTTAATGCAGTTGTGGGACTTTTGGATTTACTAAGGCCAAAAGGCTAGAATCCTGTTTAGAGGTTTTTCTTAACAAAAGCATCTAACATTTATGTAATCACAGCAATGTTAAGTACGTTTTTGTTACAGAAGAACAATATTCAGTACATCAGTATATTATGAGAGTTTCTTATGGGTAAACTTTTGAAGACTGCATGTACTGACTATGGGTCCAATTAGTATGAAAGGCCAGTTAGATACGTCATTTTAAAAGGCTTTGTAAACTCAGTAGAGAAGATTTGGCTCATAGTATGTATCGCACTTCAAAAGGGCTCACCTTGAGGATTAAAGATCCTTTTATCTGGCTCCAGACTTAAGTGATATGGTTTTGGTACTATCTTCTAACAAACAGGGAGAACTTACCACTGACCTGAACAGGGTCTCCATTCAATAGAATTTAGGATTTGCCATATTATTACTCTGGACTAGAGAGATCACTAGTTTGATCTGCTATGGCAATTCCTATGTTCCTCAGTTTGAAACAAGAGGAAATTACTCCACGTTTCATCTTTGCATAAGCAAACATCGATTTCAATGCTTTCTGCTTGGTGCTTCTACCTTGTTGTACTTGGTGAGAACCCATTGAACTGCCCATGGAGAAAACAACCCAATTAGTAGCTGTCCAAAGATAGGCTTTGTGCACCACCAAAGATGAATTATTGATGGTTATATATTATTATATAGGGGAGATTGCAGATCATTCAGAAAAACTTGCACTTGTGCTCTTAATTTGAGTTGAGTTAGCTCTTTGTCACTCTCAGGATTTTGATATTTGAGTGTGATGTTTGGCAAAATGACTCCTCCTCATTCAAGAGATAAATGTAGGGTTTTTTAAGGAGTCTATTTTTGTGAGAATTTTTTGTTTAGCAAATTGGAAAAGATGATTGTGCGGCTAGTTGCACCTCTGTTCCCTCTCTGTTTTCTCTGAGTGAACCCCCTCAGGAGTCAGGCCTTGTGTCTTTACCTCTCTTGGGATGGAATCACATGATTCTCCCAAAACTCAGCATGACGGATTTGGAGCTGCTCTGTCATAATTTATGACTTCTCTATGTGACCTGGTCATTGGGATGTTTACTGTATGAATATGTTGGTTTACCCAGGAGGTCCAACTGGGTTCAGCTCCTTTGGGTCCTGCCTTTGAGAGTCTGTGACCAGTGATGAATAGGATGACCAGACAGCCTTCTTAAACACAAAGTATTGTTTAATCTGAACAGTAGGAATAAAGCATAACCAAACAAATGTTCAAAAACAACAGTCTATAAACATATCTATCTTATTTAAAGTCTTATCCATTCTTCCATTCTGGGATAGTGGCTAGGCTGGCCTAAGTGGTTGGCCTAGCTGGGTGTGTATGTATGTCAGTCTGAATAGCTTCTTAGCAACAGCTTCCCGAACTCTGGACAGAGACTGTCTTTAACTGCTTTTGATCTGGTGGCCCTCTAGCACTGGCAAAACAAGCTTTGTAATTTGGCTAAAACCAGGAGGCAGGATATTCAAAGGCATTTTCTCTCATCCACCCTGTGGGGTTTATCAGACTGTGGCTCTTCTTGACCCACTCTTATGCTTTCTGCTTTTCTTCCAACAGCCTATCAAACTACACCAATATATTCACACAAGTAAGTACATTTCCCAATAACCAAATCACATACAGAGTTAATAAATTATGACAAAGAAACTCCAAATCCATTGTACTGAGTTTTGATAATGGTTTCAATAAAAATGTTGTAAAATGTTTTTGAAAAACATTCAAGTTTTTCACCAAATTTCTTGTTTTTAAAAAAGCCATTTTTCAACAACAAAAAAGCCTTTTGTTGGAAAAATTTTGACCAGCTCTACTTTGACCCTTTCAAATAACTGTGCGTGTAGCTAACCTTTAGGCAAGTGATACATATTTAATTCTTTTTATCTTTTATAAGTCAAGTCTTAAAGCATAAGATATGGTCGGCTTTCAGTAACACTTTTTAAATAGCTGAGTGGATTGAGTGATCCTTCAGAAAATGAAGGACGTTGTCTGCATGTAGGGAATTATGATGCTATTTATATGGCACTCATTTTGATTTTTGATTACCTATGGCACTTATGTGACCTCCATTACAGTAGTAGTTGAGCATCTCATTATTTTAACATAGTAATTATCCTCACAATACCTCTATAACCCCCAATAGCTGAGGCATAGAGACAAAGTGGCTTGCCCAAGGACAGACAGGAAATCTGTGGTAGATCCAGGAATTGAAGGCCGGTCTTTCAAATCCAAGGCTAGTACTCTAACCTCTGGACCGTTATTCCTTTCTGTTGTGCAAGGGTTCTATAAAAAGAATAAATAGTGTGCTGGGTATTATGGCTGAGTAATAGCCATCCATCCATCAATCCATTCTTCCTACATTTATTCCACATTCATCCCCATGGCATCTGAGTGTCCTACCAGATTCATATATAGGGTTTCAAAGCTCTGGGATGGTGGTGGCCACAAGCCACAATTTGTACATTTTGAAGCCCATGTGAGAAGAATCATTCATCCCCTGGCTATTCAATGGTAAAATAGTTAAACTGGAAACAAGATCAGTGCATGATGGGAGGTTCGCCCTCATTTCCCAGCAAATTTCCGTACTCTGTTATTTTGACTTTATTAAATCAAAATTAAAACAAGTTTCATCCAAGAGAGGCTAAGGCAGTGGTGGCAAGTTTGTTTAATCTTTAAAATACTCTAGGAACTTTCCAATGTTCTACCTCAAAGTTTGTTTTTCTAGTTAAGTGTTTGGACTTCTGACCATTAAAGTCATTTTAGATTGGAGTCAGGGATAAGATGCTGCACAGCTCCTCAAATAATTCATTCCAAAAATAATGCCTGTCTCTGTGATGAGTATAATAAGCCTGTGTGTGCAATTATGAGACACATAATATGTTTTCCACCACTTCTTGCTTTGGCTGTGTATTATTGTAACCTCTGTCAGACAATTAACAGCAACCAAGCCCTGAAACTTTGAAACTAAAGCTACAACTCATTGTTTAACAGTGGATTAAGAGGCGGTATCGGTATCCCAGCATCCTGTCTCAAATGAGACCACAGCTTTTCTCCACAACAAAAGAACACTGATTTTTGTGGGGAAGAAAATAAGTCACTGGTTTTGGTTCCAGTTTAAGGATTTTTTATGCCAAAAAAGAAGAGAAAACACCTAAGTTTGACCATAGATACTGACATGAAGTGAATGCAGAAACAGAATTTAAACTTGTCCTTACATAGACACAAGAGATTATACATAAAGAACAAATCAGGTTAAAAATAAAGGCCAAGGTTGTGAAAAGTGACTAGTCACTTTTGGATGCCTCATTTTTTTGGGTGCCCCACTTGAAGCACCTTTAAAGCGGTCTGATGTTTCACAATGTGCTGGGCATCCACCTTCTCAAAATCAGGCCCCTTTAGGTCTCTCAGGATGGGCACCTGAAAATGGAGGGACCCAGAATCACTAGTCACTTTGGAAAATCTTGAATAAGTACTTTATGTAGTAATGTAGATTGTGATTGACAGGGACAGTGCCCATGGAAGATATTATGCACTGACATTGGAAGCATGATGTGGTGAGTGAGAAGTTTTCCTTCTGATAGCCTTGCACTGTTGAAACTTTATGCTCCCAGCTCAAGGATTTTTATATCATGGAAAAATTTACTGGTGGGATGAATGAAGTTTTCCATACAAACCTGCTTTCAGTTTCAAGGGTTCTCCATCCACTGGGCCTCCCAAACCCAGTGCTTGATTAAGGCAATGTGGGGCCCTTGTTTCACCATGATATATGGCTCCCTATGGCTCCACCTTCACAGTCCTGTCCCTGCATTGTGGCCCCACCCCCTCACATGGAATGGCAGTGGCAGGGGGTCTCCCTCTCCTCCCATAAAGGTAAGGGCAGTGGTATAGGTCCCCTTTTCGTCCACCAGGAGTGACACAGGCCCTGCCTCCTCTCTGGAGAAGCAGGAGTCCTCTTTCCTGCCTACAGAGGCAGGGGTGGCATCAAGGGTTTCCCCAGTTCTTACCTCACCTGTGGTGTATTTATCTTGCAGGGTGGGGCACAAGCTCACTTTCCTCTTCTCTTCCTGCCATAAACAGAGTACTCTGTAGGGTGGTATTGTCAGGGGGTCCCCACAGCAGTAGAGTTTGGAGTTAACATCCATATATGGCTGCATTGCAACACCAAAAGATCTATCCAATGTCACAGACAGGTTGTTCTGCCTATGGGTATGTCTACACTACGAAATTAGGTCGAATTTATAGAAGTCGGTTTTTTAGAAATCGGTTTTATATATTCGAGTGTGTGTGTCCCCACAGAAAATGCTCTAAGTGCATTAAGTGAATTAACTCGGCGGAGTGCTTCCACAGTACCGAGGCTAGAGTCGACTTCCGGAGTGTTGCACTGTGGGTAGCTATCCCACAGTTCTCGCAGTCTCTGCTGCCCATTGGAATTCTGGGTTGAGATCCCAATGCCTGATGGGGCTAAAACATTGCCGCGGGTGGTTCTGGGTACATATCGTCAGGCCCTCATTCCCTCCCTCTCTCCGTGAAAGCAAGGGCAGACAATCGTTTCACGCCTTTTTTCCTGAGTTACCTGTGCAGACGCCATACCACGGCAAGCATGGAGCCCGCTCAGATAACCGTCACTGTATGTCTCCTGGGTGCTGGCAGACGCGGTACTGCATTGCTACACAGCAGCATCAACCCCTTGCCTTGTGGCAGCAGACGGTGCAATAGGACTGGTAGCCGTCATCGTCATGTCCGAGGTGCTCCTGGTCGCGTCGGCCGGGAGCACCTGGACAGACATGGGCGCAGGGACTAAATTTGGAGTGACTTGACCAGGTCATTCTCTTTAGTCCTGCAGTCAGTCCTATTGAACCATCTTATGGTGAGCAGGCAGGCTTGCTACGGATTGCTAGCAGTCCTATTGCATCATCTTCTGCCTGGCAGCCATGAGATATGGATGGCATGCAGTCCTTCTGCACTGTCTGCTGCCAGCCAAAGATGTAAAAGATAGATGGAGTGTATCAAAACAAGAAATAGACCAAATTTGTTTTGTACTCATTTGCTTCCCCCCCCCGCATCTAGGGGACTTATTCCTCTAGGTCACACTGCAGTCACTCACAGGGAAGGTGCAGCGAGGTAAATCTAGCCACGTATCAATCAGAGGCCAAACTAACCTCCTTGTTCCAATAAGAACAATAACTTAGGTGCACCATTTCTTATTGGAACCCTCCGTGAAGTCCTGCCTGAAATACTCCTTGATGTAAAGCCACTCCCTTTGTTGATTTTAGCTCTCTGAAGCCAACCCTGTAAGCCGTGT
Organism: Natator depressus; assembly: GCF_965152275.1. Classification (NCBI taxonomy): domain Eukaryota; kingdom Metazoa; phylum Chordata; order Testudines; family Cheloniidae; genus Natator; species Natator depressus. The sequence continues at coordinate 22,964,664 of NC_134235.1, forward strand.
CGTCAGTCGCCCTTCCCTCCGTCAGAGCAACGGCAGACAATCGTTCCGCGCCTTTTTTCTGAGCGGACGCCATACCAAGGCAAGCATGGAGGCCGCTCAGCTCACTTTGGCAATTAGGAGCACATTAAACACCACACGCATTATCCAGCAGTATATGCAGCACCAGAACCTGGCAGAGCGATACCGGGCGAGTAGGTGACGTCAGCGCGGTCGCATGAGTGATCAGGACATGGACACAGATTTCTCTGAAAGCATGGGCCCTGCCAATGCATGCATCATGGTGCTAATGGGGCAGGTTCATGCTGTGGAACGCCAATTCTGGGCTCGGGAAACAAGCACAGACTGGTGGGACCGCATAGTGTTGCAGGTCTGGGACGATTCCCAGTGGCTGCGAAAAGTTCACATGTGTAAGGGCACTTTCATGGAACTTTGTGACTTGCTTTCCCCTGCCCTGAAGCGCATGAATACCAAGATGAGAGCAGCCCTCACAGTTGAGAAGCGAGTGGCGATAGCCCTGTGGAAGCTTGCAACGCCAGACAGCTACCGGTCAGTTGGGAATCAATTTGGAGTGGGCAAATCTACTGTGGGGGCTGCTGTGATGCAAGTAGCCCACGCAATCAAAGATCTGCTGATATCAAGGGTAGTGACCCTGGGAAATGTGCAGGTCATAGTGGATGGCTTTGCTGCAATGGGATTCCCTAACTGTGGTGGGGCCATAGACGGAACCCATATCCCTATCTTGGCACCGGAGCACCAAGCCGGCGAGTACATAAACCGCAAGGGGTACTTTTCAATAGTGCTGCAAGCTCTGGTGGATCACAAGGGACGTTTCACCAACATCAACGTGGGATGGCCCGGAAAGGTACATGACGCTCGCATCTTCAGGAACTCTGGTCTGTTTCAAAAGCTGCAGGAAGGGACTTTATTCCCAGACCAGAAAATAACTGTTGGGGATGTTGAAATGCCCATAGTTATCCTTGGGGACCCAGCCTACCCCTTAATGCCATGGCTCATGAAGCCATACACAGGCAGCCTGGACAGTAGTCAGGAGCTGTTCAACTACAGGCTGAGCAAGTGCAGAATGGTGGTAGAGTGTGCATTTGGACATTTACAGGCGCGCTGGCGCAGTTTACTGACTCGCTTAGACCTCAGCGAAACCAATATTCCCACTGTTATTACTGCTTGCTGTGCGCTCCACAATATCTGTGAGAGTAAGGGGGAGACGTTTATGGTGGGGTGGGAGGTTGAGGCAAATCGCCTGGCTGCTGGTTACGCACAGCCAGACACCAGGGCGGTTAGAAGAGCACAGGAGGTCGCGGTATGTATCAGAGAAGCTTTGAAAACCAGTTTCATGACTGGCCAGGCTACGGTGTGAAAGTTCTGTTTGTTTCTCCTTGATGAAACCCCCCGCCCCTTGGATCACTCTACTTCCCTGTAAGCTAACTACCCTCCCCTCCTCCCTTCAATCACTGCTTGCAGAGGCAATAAAGTCATTGTTGCTTCACATTCATGCATTCTTTATTCATTCATCACACAAATAGGGGGATGACTACCAAGGTAGCCCAGGAGGGGTGGTGGAGGAGGGAAGGAAAATGCCACACAGCACTTTAAGCACAGCACTTTAAAAGTTTACAACTTTAAAATTTATTGAATGCCAGCCTTCTTTTTTTGGGGCAATCCTCTGTGGTGGAGTGGCTGGTTGGCCGGTGGCCCCCCCACCGCGTTCTTGCGCGTCTGGGTGTGGAGGCTATGGAACTTGGGGAGGAGGGCGGTTGGTTACACAGGGGCTGTAGTGGCAGTCTGTGCTCCAGCTGCCTTTGCTGCAGCTCAAACATACACTGGAGCATACTGGTTTGATCCTCCAGCAGCCTCAGCATTGAATCCTGCCTCCTCTCATCACGCTGCCGCCACATTTGAGCTTCAGCCCTGTCTTCAGACCACCACTTACTCTCTTCAGCCCGCCACCTCTCCTCCCGGTCATTTTGTGCTTTCCTGCACTCTGACATTATTTGCCTCCACGCATTCGTCTGTGCTCTGTCAGTGTGGGAGGACAGCATGAGCTCAGAGAACATTTCATCATGAGTGCGGTTTTTTTTCTTTCTAATCTTCACTAGCCTCTGGGAAGGAGAAGATCCTGTGATCATTGAAACACATGCAGCTGGTGGAGAAAAAAAAAGGGACAGCGGTATTTAAAAAGACACATTTTATAAAACAGTGGCTACACTCTTTCAGGGTAAACCTTGCTGTTAACATTACATACATAGCACATGTGCTTTCGTTACAAGGTCGCATTTTGCCTCCCCCCACCGCGTGGCTACCCCCTCAACCCTCCCCCCTCCCTGTGGCTAACAGCGGGGAACATTTCTGTTCAGCTGCAGGCAAACAGCCCAGCAGGAACGGGCTCCTCTGAGTGTCCCCTGAAGAAAAGCACCCTATTTCAACCAGGTGACCATGAATGATATCTCACTCTCCTGAGGATAACACAGAGAGATAAAGAACGGATGTTGTTTGAACGCCAGCAAACATACACTGCAATGTTTTGTTGTACAATGATTCCCGAGTACGTGTTACTGGCCTGGAGTGGTAAAGTGTCCTACCATGGAGGACACAATAAGGCTGCCCTCCCCAGAAACCTTTTGCAAAGTCTTTGGGAGTACATCCAGGAGAGCCGTGAATGCCAGGGCAAATTAATCCTTTCACATGCTTGCTTTTAAACCATGTATAATATTTTAAAAGGTACACTCACTGGAGGTCCCTTCTCCGCCTGCCGGGTCCAGGAGGCAGCCTTGGGTGGGTTTGGGGGGTACTGGCTCCAGGTCCAGGGTGAGAAACAGTTCCTGGCTGTCGGGAAAACCGGTTTCTCCGCTTGCTTGCTGTGAGCTATCTACAACCTCCTCCTCATCATCATCATCTTCTTCGTCCCCAAAACCTGCTTCTGTGTCGCCTCCATCTCCATTGAAGGAGTCAAACAACACAGCTGGGGTAGTGGTGGCTGAACGCCCTAAAATGGCATGCAGCTCATCTTAGAAGCGGCATGTTTGGGGCTCTGACCCGAAGCGGCCGTTCGCCCCTCTGGTTTTCTGGTAGGCTTGCCTCAGCTCCTTAAGTTTCACACGGTACTGCTTTGGGTCCCTGTTATGGCCTCTGTCCTTCATGCCCTGGGAGATTTTGACAAAGGTTTTGGCATTTTGAAAACTGGAACGGAGTTCTGATAGCATGGATTCCTCTCCCCATACAGCGATCAGATCCCGTACCTCCCGTTCAGTCCATGCTGGAGCTCTTTTGCGATTCTGGGACTCCATCATGGTCACCTCTGCTGATGAGCTCTGCATGGTCACCTGCAGCTTGCCACGCTGGCCAAACAGGAAATGAGATTCAAAAGTTCGCAGTTCTTTTCCTGTCTACCTGGCCAGTGCATCTGAGTTGAGAGTGCTGTCCAGAGCGGTCACAATGGAGCACTCTGGGATAGCTCCCGGAGGCCAATACTGTCGAATTGTGTCCACAGTACCCCAAATTCGACCCGGCAAGGCCGATTTAAGCGCTAATCCACTTGTTGGGGTGGAGTACGGAAATTGATTTTAAGAGCCCTTTAAGTCGAAATAAAGGGCTTCATCGTGTGGACGGGTACAGGTTTACATCGATTTAACGCTGCTAAATTCGACCTAAAGTCCTAGTGTAGACCAGGGCTATGCCTCATGGCATGACAGCACAGCTAGTGCTGCGTTTGGCTGGAGTGTGAAGCTGACCCAGAGCAGATCAGGTATGATAGATATTAAAAGATCAACATCAGCTTCTGTTTACTGTTACTACTGATATCTCCCATTTTAAGTTTTGGGGGAAATTCTGGTTATTATTATTTATTATTTGTTTTATTGTAGCACCTAAGAGCACCAGTCACTGACCCAGACCCCATTGTCCTAGGTGCTGTACAAGCGCAGAATAAAAAGTCGATCCTTCCCCATGGACCTCATCTTATACTTAGATTGTAAGAGATAGCAGGTGGCCACAGACAGATGGGGGTGAGGCAGTTACAAAGAAACAATGAGACAATAGTGGTGATAGAGGAGCCTAACTGTTGTCAAGTGTTTTGTAGGCATCACAGCAAAGGAGAATTTTGAGGAGGGAATTGAAGGTGGACAATGAGGTAGCTTTGTCGATGTTTTATGGAGAGCACCTGCCAAGCATGAGGGGCAGCATGGGAGAAAGTATGAAGGTGCTTGTTTGAAAACTTAACAAGTGGATGATGAAGGTTGTGTCATGGGCTGATCAGGATGACCATTAACAGCTTGATAGTGTATGAGAGAAACTGGTAAATGCAAATGCCATTAAATGGTAACTGTTCACAAAAGCTGAGTACTGCAAATGGATTTTTCCATTTTCTTTTTTCATGTTTCTAACATGTTTTTCCATAAATTGTTCCATTCATTATAAATTATTCTTATTGGGCCTAATCCTACTTCTTTTTACTCAGTCCCTTGGGCCAAACTCTCATCACAGTCTGTGGACCAAATCCTGGTCTGATGGAGGTCATTGGGAGTTTTCTATTAATTTCATTGAGACAAGATTGGGGCAGAGAGGGGTTTAAAGATTATTTTACAGTTATTTTGTTAGGCTTCTCTGTTGCTAGGATCTCAGCTGCTGTCACATTCTTGTATCAACATTGGTGCCTCCAGCAGTCAAAAGCCTATTGTAATATAAGTATATTTCACAGTTTCCACACGATGAGAATTGCATTTCACCTTCTGAACCTCCAAATGCTGAGCTGAACAAGATGGGTGGCGTTTTTCTTTATTCCATTATTAAAACAGAATGGAAACTGGCTGACGTTTTCCAACACCTGGATCTTGAACTGCTTAATGCTACAAAGGCTATAAGTTGTCATCCAGATATAGCGGCCATCAGGAGGCTTAGAAATACCATTACATGGTTTATAGATAAAAAGTAATCCTTCCTGCCATGGGAGTTCGCATGAAAAATGTGTCTGACTCCCATTTAAACTAAAGAAATGTGTGAAATAGTTTTTAACCACATTGGTAAATGGTTACAAGAACTCCCTGTGATTGAGACTTGTTTCTTCTTCAACTTCTTGTCCATCTTTCATGAGTTGGCCTAGTTCTTGTATCATGAGGAATGTTTTATTGGGAAGTCACGTGAAGTAACTCGGCAGGCACTTCTAAGACCGAGTAGAATTTCCAGGGGAGAAACTCTATCTCCAGGCCTAAAACTCTTTTGTAAGATTCTGAAAAAAACCTTTCTGACCAAACAATTTTTTTTAATGAGCCTCATTATTCTTAATTTGGCCATCCAATTATGAGTTACCACAGGGTGTCAAGAAACACTGCAAGCATAAACACTGTAGCCATCCTGTGCAACATATACAAGGAAATGTAAATTAGCTGTCTTTATAGCCAACTGGAATAATTATCATTTGGCCAACTGCTGATACTTTTCAACCATAAATGAGCTTTGGCCAGATCAATGCTATTAAATGAGGGAGGGGGACAGGGAAACTATACCAGTGTGAAAATTCAAACTGTAGGTTTGGCTTGCAGCTATTGATACTTCATCCCACCCAATGTACTATTATTTCATAGTTTAATAATATTATACTGTGGCTAAAATTAAGCTGTGGATTTGAAACTCATAATTTCACTTTTAAAGTATTCTAACAAAAAAGCCTGGAAGAGTAGCTGGATTTAGGGGGTTTGCTAATCCAATATGGAGGCATTTACTTGTGGTCACTATTTCAAATTTCAAACTATTTGCCTTCTTTGACAAGATAATTGGCTCTGTGGATGAGGGGAAAGCAGTGGACATGTTATTCCTTGACTTTAGCAAAGCTTTTGATATGGTCTCCCACCGTATTCTTGCCAGCAAGTTAAAGAAGTATGGGCTGGATGAATGGACTGTAAGGTGGATAGAAAGCTGGCTAGATCGTCGGGCTCAACGAGTAGTGATAAATGGCTACATGTCTAGTTGGCAGCTGGTATCAAGCGGAGTGCCCCAAGGGTTGGTCCTGGGGCCAGTTTTGTTCAATATCTTCATTAATGATCTGGAAGATGGCTTGACAAAGCCCTGGCTGGGATGATTTAGTAGGGGATTGGTCCTGCTTTGAGGAGGGGGTTGGACTAGATGACCTCCTGAGGTCCCTTCCAACCCTGATATTCTATGATTCTATGAAATCCAGCCCAGACTGGGAGTGATTGAAAGTCCTTACTAATCTGAGACCTACTGGGAGGCTTATGGGAAATGGGTACGTGGTCTCAGCCCAATTATTGCAGAAAAAAACAATTATCATTTGTTAGCAGTCTCATCAGACAGCTGAAAACTGAATGGGCCACAAAGAATGGACCAAATATCTTGTTTTCTCTAACTGGTGATCCCTCCATTCCAACTTTCAGGTATAACAGTGAGGTGATGTGAAGTTTGAACTACAACTGCCCGTGCTGTACTTGTTTTGTGAAGGAATAGCAAAGGCTTGGATTCTTAAAGGTATTTAGGTGTTGCTCTGCTCATCATTACAAGGCCCAATTGATTTAGTGGCCTTGGTCTTAGCTTCAGATGTGAGGTAGGCACTTAGGGCCAGATTTTTAAAGGTATTCAGGTGCCTAACTACTGGGAGTTAAGCCCCTAAATGCCTTTAAAAAATCTGGCCCTAAGTGCTTAAGTGTCATTGAAAGTCCATGAGCTTTAGGTGCCTAACTGCTTAAGTCACTTTTGACAGTGAAACTTAGTCTCCTAAGTCATTCAGGTCTTGTCAATACTGAGCAGATCAACACCTAATACCTTCAAAATCTAGGCCTTAATTCTTTGTGAATCCAGAATCTTTAATGAATACTGAGTTTACTGTTATTTTGTAAGCTATGCTTGCTAAATTGGTAAGTGGGAGGAATGGGTCCAAGAAGGTAGAGGAGGCAGAAATACATACATATACTTGTGTGTGCATTACACATGCACATACGATAATGATGAGCTTTGCAATACAGTGTGGTCAAAAAGCCTATTAGAGGCTATATTTAATGAAAAATATAAATACACAGGGCTCCTGAGCTGAAGAGTTGAATCTTTAGATTCTATTGACAGAATTGTCTTATTCCAATGAAGTGCTGGGAATGTTTGTCATCCCCTCCCTTCCAGCTGGCCTCTCTTTCCCATAGATTCACTTCTCTCTGTTACTGTATCGAATAAAAAAGTCCCTTTCTGTAGCTTCAGGGAGCTCTACTGAACATGCCCCAAAAGTTACATGAGGCAAGGACAAGCCACATGCTAAGATGGTAAAAGCTTTATTTAAAAGCTCATGTGCACAGCTCTAATTAGGCTTTTGCAGTTCATAAAATCTTTGGACATTTTACTCTGTTCATAACGGCTGGCAAATTCCCAGGATCTATTGAGTCAGGGATGTTCAGGTTTCCTTGAGAGTTGCATGGCTTAAACTATTTCATTTTGATGAGAACATTCATGAGACATATTGAATACTTTTTGGTCACCTCTCCAATATGTGTATAAACTAGTTAAGTCTTATACTTATGCCACAGGAGGAAGCCTATTGAAAAGCTTAGTGTAAAGCTACATCCTTTATCATGGTTCTCATTGGTTGACTGTGCAGAGCTATTGTAGTCTAAAGGTGCAAATTATAGCAAAATGTAGGGAGACTCTAAAATAATGATTGATCACTGTGACACTGCACCCCATATTCTTCATAATTATATTATTATGATATGATTATGGAATAATTATAATGCATTTTATGCAAGACAGGTCATGCAAGATGTCATTGGAAAAGTTATGATTTGCTGAATACAATTATCCTATTAGTATGCATGTATTTTTGTATCTGAAGTTATGAATATTGACTATGTATCTGTATTTCAAATGTTGTTACACCCGGGTGATGCCCACTAGGAAAGATGCTTTCAGTCTAGATAGTGGGTGGGGAAGGGCCTATTTAGGGTAATAGGTCCTTAGGAGAAGCTTATCCCTCACCTGGTGAGCCCTCCTGAGAATGCTCCAGACAGCCTGTAAGTAATGGTTGCTGTAACTCCACAAGGTCATGAGACCAGGCCACATGATTCTGGACTGACATTCTTGGGATGTCAGTATTTTTCCACAAACTGAGTTTGGGACAAAGGGTTCCTGCCATATGCTAAAGCTATATAAGGCAGGGAGTGACATCATTGGTTGTTCTTCACTCCCCACATGAGGACTCCTGGAAACACCTGAGGAACAAAGACTGAACTGGGGGAAATGCTGGACCGGCTAAAGTGATTTCTAGCCTGTTTGTGAAAGACCTGGTGATTCCAAGCTGTAAAGCCAGTGCAGCTTGTCCCTTAAGAATCTGTAGCCTGCTTGTATCATTAGCCAGGGTGAGAATTTGCTCATTCATATCCTGTCTTTCTAGAATCTTGGGCTTAGTTTGCGTTTTTATTTGCTAGGTAATCTGTTTTGATCTGTTTGCTCTCACTTAAAATCTATCTTTTGTAGTTAATAAGCTTGTTTTTGCTTTATCTAAACCAGTGAGTTTGAGTGAAATGCATGGGAAATTGTAGCTCCAGAAGCTTGGAATGGGCGACAGGGGGTGGATCACTTGATGATTACCTGTTCTGTTCATTCCCTCTGAAGCACCTGGCATTGGCCACTGGCGGAAGACAGGATACTGGGCTAGATGGACCTTTGGTCTGACCCAGTATGGCTGTTCTCATGTTCTTATGACCTGGGGTGAAATCTTGGTCCCATTGAAGTTTTTGCCATTGTCTTCAATGGGGCTAGGATTTCATTCTGATCCAGTCACCACCACAAGACCCTTCCTCTTATTCAGCGCTGGTCATTATCTCCCAAGCTCTTTGTGAACTTAAAGAAAAGGAGTACTTGTGGCACCTTAGAGACTAACCAATTTATTTGAGCATAAGCTTTCGTGAGCTACAGCTCACTTCATCGGATGCATACTGTGGAAAGTGTAGAAGATCTTTTTATATACACACAAAGCATGAAAAAATACCTCCTCCCACCCCACTGTCCTGCTGGTAATAGCTTATCTAAAGTGATCACTCTCCTTACAATGTGTATGATAATCAAGTTGGGCCATTTCCAGCACAAATCCAGGTTTTCTCACACCCCCCCCCCCCACACACACACAAAGGAGAGTGATCACTTTAGATAAGCTATTACCAGCAGGAGAGTGGGGTGGGAGGAGGTATTTTTTCATGCTTTGTGTGTATATAAAAAGATCTTCTACACTTTCCACAGTATGCATCCGATGAAGTGAGCTGTAGCTCACGAAAGATTATGCTCAAATAAATTGGTTAGTCTCTAAGGTGCCGCAAGTACTCCTTTTCTTTTTGCGAATACAGACTAACACGGCTGTTACTCTGAAACCTGTCTTTGTGAACTTAGTGATAATTCTCCTTTCTCTTTAGGAGCTGTCCAGAAATTAAAAAAAAACAACGGAGCTCTACTGTTCCACTGTTTAGGGTCACCTGAAAAATAAGTTCAGGTATTTACAATAATGATAATCACTCAACAGCTGGTGAAGATCAGGTACGCACACACGTGATCACCTCCTGCTGTAACAATATGTTGTTTTCCCATTTCTGCTCACTGGGAAAAGCTTTCTTCTCTAAGAAGCACATGGGGTGGGAAGAGTGAGCCTTCTGGGATGACATTACTGCTCCATAAATATTGTACCAGATTAGTTAAAGTCAGCTCCATTTTATTCTATAACCGTCATATCACCAAGCATGTAAGTCCAATATGGTCTGTTTCTCTAAACAACAAAGGTTGGAAGGAAAGAGAGCCCGGTCCTTTCTCTGAAACTGTATACCTATGAGAATGCAGGCCACAGACCTGGCACTTAACAACTTTCCCCATTAAGACTGAGATATAGTCACACAGTCTCGGGTCAGCACGAGAGGAATTATGAGTCTGACAGTTATATTGCTGGTTATGGATTGCACAAATAGTACTGAAAGATTTTCACTATGTGTTGCAGCTTTGATTCTTCAATCAGAGAAACAGCAGTTTATGGTAAAATAAAGTACCCAGCTGATAAAATCTTCACTAGGGCAGAAATAATACCATACACTAGGTCTGAAAGGGCATCAGTACTGAGCGTGGATGGTCAGAATAGAAGGGCAGGAAGAACTTAGGTTGTTTGGACTAAGGGGACTAACCGACCCACTGATGGCAATGGGGAGAAAGGAAAAAAACTTGTAGGAACATTGGGAAAAGGGGATCTAAGAATGGGTATCATGTTACAAGTATGGGCGTGACTATGCAAATATATTTTGGGACCATCCATAGATTTTGTAGAGTTTATGGTTAGAGGGGCTCCTTATATCATCTAGTCTGACCTCCTGAATGACACAAGCCTTTAAATTTCTCCCAGATACCCCTATGTCTGGGTAGTGATCAATGGCTCCATGTCTAGTTGGCAGCTGGTATCAAGTGGAGTGCCCCAAGGGTCGGTCCTCGGGCAGGTTTTGTTCAATATCTTCATAAATGATCTGGAGGATGGTGTGGATTGCACCCTGAGCAAGTTTGCAGATGACACTAAACTGGGAGGAGAGGTAGATACACTGGAGGGTAGGGATAGGATACAGAGGGACCTAGACAAATTAGAGGATTGGGCCAAAAGAAATCTGATGAGGTTCAACAAGGACAAGTGCAGAGTCCTGCACTTAGGATGGAAGAATCCCATGCACCGCTACAGACTAGGGACCGAATGGCTCGGCAGCAGTTCTGCAGAAAAGGATCTAGGGGTTACAGTGGACGAGAAGCTGGATATGAGTCAACAGTGTGCCCTTGTTGCCAAGAAGGCCAATGGCTTTTTGGGATGTATAAGTAGGGGCATTGCCAGCAGATCGAGGGACGTGATCGTTCCCCTTTATTCGACATTGGTGAGGCCTCATCTGGAATACTGTGTCCAGTTTTGGGCCCCACACTACAAGAAGGATGTGGAAAAATTGGAAAGAGTCCAGCGGAGGGCAACAAAAATGATTAGGGGACTGGAACACATGAGTTATGAGGAGAGGCTGAGGGAACTGGGATTGTTTAGTCTGTGGAAGAGAAGAATGAGGGGGGATTTGATAGCTGCTTTCAACTACCTGAAAGGAGGTTTCAAAGAGGATGGATCTAGACTGTTCTCAGTGATAGCTGATGACAGAACAAGGAGTAATGGTCTCCAAGTTGCAGTGGGGGAGGTTTAGGTTGGATATTAGGAAAAACTTTTTCACTAGGAGGGTGGTGAAACACTGGGATGCGTTACCTAGGGAGGTGGTGGAATCTCCTTCCTTAGATATTTTTAAGGTCAGGCTTGATAAAGTCCTGGCTGGGATGATTTAGTTGGGGATTGGTCCTGCTTTGAGCAGGGGGTTGGACTAGATGACCTCCTGAGGTCCCTTCCAACCCTGATATTCTATGATTCTATGATTCTACATTGACCCCAATGATTTTAATTGGACCAAGGCATTTCAGTTCTCAGGGGACTAAACTATTTTGTGCCACAGACAGAACAGAAAAGACCAAGGTGCCACCAATTTAATTATGTCCTGTCTGATCTATTGAGTTAACATTGAACAACACACAGCTCTACTCATTACCAGGATACAATACAGATGTTAAAACAGGGATAGTTGCAAGATTTCTGAGTATATCAGACCTACTCTACCCTAGAAAAGCATTACCAGTAGAGCTATACCTCTGAGTGTAGACAGTGCTTCTACTAGCGCAAAAGTTCTATACCAGCAGAAAGGTTTTTTTACCGGTATAACTGCAGCTGCACTAGGGCTTTTGTCAGTATAGAAAATCACAAAAATAAATAAATAGAATGACAATGGTGGTGTTATACCAGCAAAAGTTTCTAGTGTAGATCTGGGCTTCATGAAAAGTCCATTCTTGGGGTGAAATCCTGGCTCAATGGCAAAACTCCCATAGACTTCAATGGGGCCAGCCTTTCAATCTTTGTCTCTAATTAGGGTGCGTCTACACAGGGATAAAAGACCCGTGGCATGGCCGCGGCTGTCTTGGGTCAGCTGACTCGGGCTTGGACTGCAGGGCTAAAAATTGCTGTGTAGACATTCGGGCTCGGGCTGGAGCCTGAGCTCTCAGACCCTGCCCCCTCACAGAGTCCCAGAGCTCAGACTTCAGCCTGAGTCTGAAGGTCTACACAGCAATTTTTCAGCCCCATGAGCCTGAGTCAACTGATCCTAAATGGTTGGCCTAGGTATCTGTAGACATACCCTAAACGATGCAACTTTTGCTTCTTGGCACAAACAATTTTGGTATTCTTGAACAGATAAAAATGTGACATATTATTACGGGTTCCATTCATAGAAATATATAGTCATGCTTTAAAATTAAAGACTTGTGAAAAGACTGACTTTATCATAAAATCATGTAGGCTAGAGATGGAAAATTATCACCCAGGTCATTTACCTGTTCAGTTGAGTATATTTTGTAGTCCCTAGTCCAGTTTCAATTAGAAATTCATGACGCCATTAAAATCAGTTTAAATTCCATTCTGTACATGATGCTTCTCCATGAAGAGTCTACTGCTTGCAGTCTGCTTAAGAGTCACAGGGATAAAAAAGAAATTGAGAGTCATCTGCATACATACAGTGCACCTGGAGCAGAGGTATAGATAACATTTAGCTATAGGTATGAGGATGCTAATTTTCACTTTGTAGAGTAGTTAAAATTCGCTGCAGCTGTAGAAATGTGCAACATTTTATTTGCCATTAACTATTGTGATGGTTGAGATGTTGCTGTCTGATAAGAATTGTACTTGGTACGTAAATCTTGGGGAATAGGAAATTGTGTTTTGTATCTTATTGTCATATAGCATTAGACTGGTCAGAGATACTGATTTCATTTCAATGGTACTGGAGCCTACTAATATGGCACCAGTTGCTATTCCCTATATTTTGACTGAAATGTTCCTTTCAAGTCACTGCCAGTATAAAGATCTTTTTGAAATTAAATAGTTGAACATCCTGATCAGATTGGTAACATTTCAATGGAACAGCAGCAGACCCTAAATGCATTGTTTAGGATCAGACATTTGGAACTCATAGAATTCTTTTCTTTAGATTTGGATGTAGCAACATGACAGAAGCAATAACTTTCTTAATGTAAAATATATAGACTGTAAATAATGGAAATTTTATCTCCCCACAGATTTATAATTTATACAGGTGCCAAAGAACACCCACAAACTGATCCACTGGAACCTGTTAAGCTTTCATGCAATTGTACCGTTTCAAATGGTAAATTTTATTTTTCACCTCAGTGACAATGTTTGAAACAGTGACACATGTAGAGCCTCAAATTTTAAGTACCAGCACTGTTTGTTTGGAGACACTTGGATGTCTTGTTGCCAGCATTATTGATACAAGATCTTTTATAACGGTATCTTTGTGTTTCTGGCTTAAAAAAAGGGGAAAAAGTTTTTCCAATATTTCTTTATGTAATACAGCATTTCAAAGATTATGAAAAACTAAGTCAAATTCTTAATTTAAAAATGAATAATTTTGCAACTTCTTGGCATTCCCCATTTTTTTCCTTTGGCTTGAAGATGTCTGACTCCAGGGACCAAATTCATATTTGATGGAACTGCAGTGATCTGTTCCCTGCACAGAGACTGAGCAAAATCTGAGCCATAGTTTGTAAACCCTGGAAAAGGTTACTTGGGTTGAAGTGGCTATTTCATTTTGTAACATTTATTGTTCAATTATTATTTTTATTATTCAACTAATTTAATCTAATAAATCTGAATCATAACCAATAAAACCAATATGAACCAATTGGTTCATAACCAATGAAAAACCCCATTATTCTGTCCATGTTGTACTCTTGGGGGAATTCTGCACCACTGCGCAATGCAGAATTTTGCTGAAATTAATGTTGTGCACACAGAATTTCCTTTTGCCCCCACAGATATTGGCTGCAGAACTGCTGGATGCCACTAGGGGCCACTGGGGGAGTGGAGGGAACTGGAGGGTTCCCAGCACACCCTGAAGGAAGATAGGCAGCAGCATGTAGGAAACTCCATGCACGCCTGGACCCCAGCATCAGGCTGTTTCTCCTTCTGGATCCCTGGGCCCTGGGGGGTAGAGTGTGTGAGTGTCTAGTCTGTGGGGGGGCATGGCTGTGCTCTGATGTGTAGGGGGTGTGAGTGTCAGGGCTGGGAGGGGGCCTTGCATCTGGCCTCTGGGGGGTAGGAGATGTGAGCATCTGGGCCAGGGGGGACCAGTAGCTGACTTCTGGGGGGTAGGGGGTGTGAGTGTTTGGGCGGGGAGGGGAGGCGCAGATGGGCTCTGAGTGGGAAGGGTGAGAGTGTCTGTCTGGGCCAGGGAGAGCCCCACAGCAGGCTCTGGGGGGAAGGAGAGTGCAAGTTTCTGCCCCCCCCCTCAGCTGGGCTCTGGGAGAAGAGGGAGCAGAGAAACAGGAACTGGGTTGTCGTAGAGGTTTCTTTAACTCTCTACTCCTGGGGGAATTTTTGTGTGTCTGTATTGTTACAGGCATACTTGCTGACAGGTACAGTAACTCCCTACTTAATGTTGTAGTTATGTTCCTGAAAAATGCGACTTTAGGCGAAATGATGTTAAGCAAATCCAATTTCCCCATAAGGATTAATATAAATGGGGGGGTTAGGTTCTAGGGAATTTTTTTTTTTGCCATACAAAAGACTATATTATATACAAACACACACACATACACACACACACATCCCGTATAAGTTTTAAACAAACAATTTAATACTGGTACACAGCGATGATGATTGTGAAGCTTGGTTGAGGTGGTGAGGTCAGAGGGTGGGATATTTCCCAGGGAATGCCTTACTGCTAAATGATGAACTAGCAATTGGCTGAGCCTCAAGGGTTAACTCATTGTTGTTAATGTAGCCTCACACTCTACAAGGCAGCACGAATGGAGGGAGGGGAGACAGCATGGGAGACAGAGACAGAGACACAAACCGTGTGTGTGAGAGAGAGAGATGCTCATTTCCCCTTTAAGTACGCTGACCCCACTCTTAAGTACACTGCCTTGTTAAGTTAATCAGAAAGCTGAGACCACAGCTTCTGCCAGGAAGCTCCCTCCATCCTGAGCCCTGTAGTGTGTCCCCCCCCCGCTCTATGGAAGAAGGGGTAAGCGGGGTGCAGGAGCAGCGGGGAGGGGGACACCCTGACATTAGCCCCCCTCTGGCCCCCACCCCTGCACAGCAAGCAGGAGGCTCAGGGATCAGCTTCAAGGCAGAAGGCAGGAGCAGCACATGGCAGTGGGGGGAGGGACAGCTGAACTGCCGGCAATTGATAGCCTGTTGGGTGGCTGCTGCACAGGGAACTTAGGGGAGCAGGGAGCTGATAGGGGGGCTGCCGGTCCACCCTGGTTCCAAGCCCCCACCAGCTAGCTGCAATGGGCTGCTCTTCCTGCAAGCAGAGGACAAAGCAGGCGGCTGCCAAATGATGTTATAAGGGAGCACTGCACAACTTTAAACGAGCATGTTCCCTAATTGATCAGCAACGTAACAACGAAACAACATTAATTGGGATGACTTTAAGTGAGGAGTTACTGTATATTGAAATAAATTACCAAAATAATTGAAACTAGCATGATTATATAGTGTTATTTTGACAAATAATATTTGCAGAATTTTAAAATATTGTGCCCAGAATTTTTAATTTTTTGATGCAGAATTCCCCCAGGAGTAATGTTGGACCTGATTTGCCACTGCCTTGCACCTTGTGTAGCCATTTACACCTGTGAAAAATGGGAGTAAGAGTCAATGAAGTTAAACTTGCATGTTTTAGAAATGTCTCGTTCCCATCCATTCACTGTAATGGAGCTGGGAAAAGAAGTGAATGTTTCTGGCTAAAAGCTCCAGGGAAATCATGATAAGAGGGGACAACTTTGTCAGGTCAGTTTAGGGAAGTAAAGATTAGGGAAGGTAAAGATTTAAACTCCTTCCTAAACCACTTCCTGTGTTTTAGGGAACATTGCAGAAAGCTGATGTCAAGCTACTAGACTTGGAGCTCTATTTGAACCACTCTGTTATAACCACATATATAAAACCACATGCTATCACTGTTCTCCAATATCCATATAACTAAAAATGAGTTTAGAATTACAGTAGGGGATGGAGGAACAAGGTCAGAAAAAACAAAACCTTTCATTTTCCCCATCAACTTTTAACCCACTTTTTGAAACCAACCCTTTTCTATAAAGTTCTGAAAGAATTAGATACATTTTTTGCACTTTCTGTTTTTAAACTATCAGAATTGTAAGCACCAAAATACTTCAGGAAAGGTTGCTTCCACAATATTTCTGTCCATAATGCAAAAAAACATTTACCAATTTTATAAGCTAAAACAATTGAGAGAGTTTGGATCAGACTTTGGTACATTTAGATATCCAAACCCACACTCCAAACACTTTTAGCTTCACTCATCACTAGCTCACTAAAAACTAATATAAAGCTGTTACTGACTTTGCTGTTGTAATAAATCAAGTAATATGACATAACAGAGTAAATATTTTAATTTTTTGTTCATAGTTTCTGTAGCTACATGTCAAAGCTAAAATGAGAAGTGGATTGTAAACAATACCAGATTCATCCCTATCTACAATTGCAGTTCATGGTGGTTTTTTTTCCCATTTAGGAAAAGATGCAGCAGTAAGACCTTTTAGGTTGCATATTTTTGTGGCCTCAGAGTTTAAAGAGAATTTTTCTATACAATGAGAGTATAATGAGGAGAAGAGAACAGGGATTAAGGAAGATAAAATTCAAACATTGATGTGGCCAACAGAGATATTGCACAGATTTAAAATGTCCTTGGAGACGAATGAAATTGTATGGAAAACGTATGTGAAATTACAATTTTCTTCTCCCAGGGAAGTAACAGGCGTTTTTAATTTTTATTCCAACCCCTATGACTGAAAAGAAAAGTAAAAAAAATAAGTGAATAAATTAGTTAGGTGTACAGTGTTTAGCACTATGAAAAAAAATACTCCAATCTCCAATCTCTACACAAATATTTGTAGCTTCTATAAGAATTTCTCTTGGAGATTGTATCCTTCATCAAATAGCATGCCAAGTTACATACACATTTGAATCTGAAACACCATTTGGCATAAATTAAAGATACCATATATCAGAATTATTTCTGTTTGCAAATTTACAGCTACTATTGGTGCAAAGTCACTTGAGCACACAGTGCTCACCAGAAATAAGCATTGTGGGAAACAATCCTCTCATTTTTCAGGAACTTTTACTCCTGTGTTTACCCCCCTTCAGCATGTTTCATTCTTCACTTTGGACTTGTCTTGACTAGAAAAGTACATCAACTTAGAATGCATCTCTGAGGAGTGGTGTTAGCTAACACTATGTTGACCACAACTCTGTAGTCAGCATAGACTGGGATAAATCATGTTCCACATCAGGGTATCTGTTGGTGAGTAAAGCTTATTGGGATCAGAGTTTTCCCATAACCAGCTGACACCATAATGAATACAACTTGTCCTTGTCTACACCAATCGCAACGTTCTGGACAACATTGGGTTAGTTAAAACAACTCCTCAGGGCTGTGCTCTAACACATTGCGATATTCTAATAAAGACAAGCCTTTACCTGTGAGACTGAACATATTCATAAATCATTGAAATTAGACAGTTCTTATCTCATTAGATAATTTCCTTCATTCTTATGCCTAATCAAGATTGTAATCTAGAGTATATATTTAAAATCTTTGTCCAGTCTAATTTCATATGACTGAAGCCATCCATCACTTCCCTCAGAACCATTTCTCATAGAATGCAAAGCAAAATCTTCCTACATTTCCCTTTGTTCAGTCACATCCCATTACTCTCACCTACACCATCCTCAGCAATGCCTTTCATACGTTGATATTAAAGCCTTCAAACACTGTCCTTGCACAGTCTTATAGTCTTCTGGGTTGTCAGTGAGCCAAGCATAAGTCCCTCCATCAATTTTGTTTCTCTTTTCTGACTTCCCTCCAGTTAGTTAGCATACTTCTAGTCTTGACAAGCCCCAAAATGAGTACAATATTCCACAATTAGTTTCTTTCAACAGTGGTTTGTGACGAGATGCCTCTGTGTCGAAAGCTACACATCACACTGGTTGTTTTGGCTATGAAATCACACTGTATGTTCCAATCTCCTTTACTGTATACTATCCTCCCTAATCCTAAATGTTTTTTGAATGTCTGTGTCTTGGATTATTTTTCACCAGACGTATTAACATGCATTTATCCAGGTGCAATTCATTTTGTTTTATTTATTGATACTTTTAATAGAGCTGGATGAAACTTTTTCCATCAACATATTGGTTTCACAGGAAATTTTGACAGGAAGGTTTAGCAGACCCAGGATAGGGAGGAAGAGTATGGATATGTGTCCATACAAACCAGAATAATCTGCAAATTAGGATACTCACCTAAGGCACTTATTTAGACAGCGCAGGGGTTAGGACCTGGGTCTCCCTGATGAGTGCCTTAACCATCAGGCTACTATGGAGTCTTACTTGGCCTTGCTTTTATGAAAACTTTTTAAAGGTCTCAGTTTTGTTCCACATCAGAAAAAAAACCAAGTTTTGAAACCTCAGTTTTTTTCATGAAACTGGTGTTTGCAAAATTTTAACATCTGCAAATAAAATCAATGTGCTGCAATTCCTCGATGCCACTATTAAAAATGTTAAATGAAACTGGCCTAACATTAGTGCAGTCAGAGAATTTTGAAACTCAGTTGAAATATATTAGGGTTTTTTGGTACAATTAATTGTTTATAAACACTTAGGGCCAAATACTACATTGATTCAGAACTTGTGCAACCCCACCGCAGACAATATAGTTACAAGGGGTGTAAATCAGCACAGAATTTGGGTCAAATTTGTTAGGGTTCTGTTATCCTCTAGGCCCTGATTCTGTGTGGCTGTAGGTACCTTTCAGTAATACTTCATTGGAACGGGAGGGTGCTCAGCATCTTCCAGGATCGTACACTCGGGGCCAGACCTTTTAAAGGCATTTAGGTGCCTGAAAATACAGCTAGGGACCTCACAGTATTTACGAAAGTGTCTAGATGCCTAACTCCAACTGATTTCAATAAGAGCTAGATGCCTAGGCATATTTGAAAAACAAGGCACTTTACTTGTGATGGAAGCTGAGTGAGATTTTTTGACTAATTTTTTGGGGCAAAAAATGCAGATTCGGCAACATCAAAACATTTAATGAATTAGTGTCAGTTTTACTGAATTGTTCATTCTGGAGGAAAAAAATAAACAACCAACTCAAATATTCAAAAGAATGCAAAATGATTCATTTTGACCTTTTCAGATGGAATGTTTCAATTTCAGTTCAAAATGACTTAGTTTCAAAATGTCCTTTAATTTTGTTTTTTAAAAAACACAATCTCACAAATGAAACAAAACATTTCAATCCAGGTTGAATGAAATGTTTAGTTCAACCCAAAATGAAATTTGTTGGCTTTTTGATTTATTGAAAATTTCAGTCTTTTGTTCACCCCAAAATTATTTTGTTTAGATTTTTCAGAATTGTCAGTGAACCAAAAACCTCTGTTATTTGCACAGATCTGCTTGTAATATTTTTTCCATTATTTAATAAGGTCTGAAGTTAGATTTACCTGGAGGTAAATACCAGGATTTGCTCTTATTCTCCTCTTTATATTTGCTCAGTCCTAGCAAGCTCTGGCTCCCAGAGTGGGTTCTGCTTTGGTTTTTTTCTGTCTTTAGGAGATGGAAATGGCCAGGACATTTATTTTAAAGGTTTATTGATTTATAAAAAATAAATATATTTAAGTCACCAGATGTGTTTCCCAACCTGTTCTCAAACACAGTTCAGAAATTATGAACAGTTCAAGTTCACCCCTTTCCTTGGGTTTAGTTTTGTTAACATAGAAGTTAACAATAAGATAAAGTTGTTCTCCAAGGTTCCTCCCTCTGAACGGCTCAGCCTACATCCTTGATCCTCTGACTATGTTAGGGTGACCAGATGTCCCGATTTTATAGGGACAGTCCCAATATTTGGGGCTTTTGTTATATGGGCTCCTATTACTCCCCACCCCCATCCCAATTTTTCACACTTGCTATCTAGTCACCCTAGACTATGTCTTTAGATTTCAGACTCAATGGATCACTGGATCACTGGATCAGCAGAACCCACTTAACATTCCCCAGCAGGATATAAACAATGAAGTGTTTCAGGCGAATACTGCAAGTCCATTGATCATACATAAAATATATACATACATTACCTGTACTTGACAGGAGGAATATTATCTTTGTCATCTGAGATTACATGGTAATATGAACATTTTATAGTGAGTATCCAATGTTTTAAAAAAGTATTTTATTCCTCTCTATTGAAATTCTAACTTGCTGAAATGAAAACATCCCATAACATGATACCCCACAAACAAGGAGTGCTAACACAAGCAAACATTTACACATTGACCACTTTTAATTTGATAGATACATAAAAGTATTCAGTTAGTTGTAGAAAGTGGCATAGAAAACTGCAAAGTAAAAGCCTCAGTAGGAAGAACTGGTTTGTTGTGCATGGAGATTAGCAGATGGAGACTTGTTGAGGGGTCCTGAGAAGTCACCATTCAAATATCTTGATAGGCTCACCATCTTTGGGATGTAAAGACCTTCCAAGAGGCTCATGCTGCAGATACTTAAAAGTATAAGAGAAAATCATGTTTGTAATATTCACATAACTCTTATAGCATTGCCAAACCATTAGTAATCTCAATTTATTTAACCTAACAAAATTTGTGACCTCCAGAAGGGTACTAGTTCATTGAACATTGCTTGGCTGACCTGAGATAGAGAGAAAAAAAAGAGGGTAATTTTCTTGTGTGTTCATGGCGGCTGTTAACAACTACCTTTTATTATAGTTATCTAGATTCATTAGTTGACTAGTAGCCCCCCAATAACAATTAAAATCCACATTGTATTTAAGCCAATTCCAATGGTGGACTCTAGCCAAATAAATTGGATTTTAAGCCATTCCCCCAGAAGGTGCACGAATGTACCTCTGCCGTCATGAAACTTCCAACATTTTTGGCTGTCATCCTGAGAAGTCTTCTTGGATTCCAGTACATTCTCTAAATTATTTTATGTTTTTGGATTTGCACCATTATAAAATATAATTCCATCTGTTTTATCGACTGTGTTATGCTACTTATGCCAGTGTTGAACTAGTACCTTCTCTACCTTCTCTACTAGTACCTTGACTAGTACATTACTGTAGTTCACACCGGTTTTGTACCCCTACTTGTTTTTCACTATTTTTTCACTTGCACCTACATCAGTGATTTAGATAATGGTATACAGAGTACACTTATAAAGTCTGCAGATGATACCAAGCTGGGAGGGGTTGCAAGTGCTTTGGAGGATAGGGTTAAAATTCCAAATGATCTTGACAAACTGGAGAAATGGTCTGAAGTAAATAGGATGAAATTCAAAAAGGACAAATTCAAAGTAGTACATTTAGGAATGAACAATCATCGGCACACACACAAATGGGAAATGACTGCCTAAGAAGGAATATTGCGTACAGGGATCTGGGGTCATAGTGGACCACAAGCTAAATATGAGTCAACAGTGTAACGCTGTTGCAAAAAAAGCAAACATCGTTCTGGGATGTATTAGCAGGAGTGTTGTAAGCAAGACGAGAGAAGTAATTCTTCCGCTCTACTCCGTGCTGATCAGGCCTCAGCTGGAGTACTGTGTCCAGTTCTGGGCACCATATTTCAGGAAGGATGTGGACAAATTGGAGAGAATGCAGAGAAGAGCAACAAAAATGATTAAAGGTCTAGAAAACATGACCTATGAGGGAAGATTGAAAAAAAGGATTTGTTTAGTCTGGAAAAGAGAAGAAACTGAGGGGAGACAAAATAGTTTTCAAGTACATAAAAGGTTGTTACAAGGAGGAGGGAGAAATTTTGTTTTTCTTAACCTCTGAGGATAGGACAAGAAGCAATGGGCTTAAATTGCAGCAAGGGAGGTTTAGGTTGGACATTAGAAAAAAACTTCCTAACTGTCAGGATGGTTAAGCACTGGAATAAATTGCTTAGGAAGGTTGTGGAATCTCTATCATTGGAGATTTTTAAGAGCATGTTAGACAAACGCCTATCAGGAATGGTCTAGATCAGGGGTCTCTAATGCGGTGCCCGTGGGTGCAATGGTGCCCGCTGGGGCAGTTGTGTGTGCCTGCAGGACACCACACCGCTGAAATGCCGCCGCTGAGCGTGGCCGCCAGAGAACCGCCCGCCGAAATGCTGCCAAGAAGCGTTGCCGTTTCTCGGCGGCATTTCGGCGGTGACACTTCTTTCCGCTGCCGTTTCTCAGCGGCATTTCGGCACCGGGGTGTCTGGCACCTGCCACAGTCTTCTGGGAATAGGAATGTGCTATTCCCACAGAAAGGTTGGGACCACTGGTCTAGATAATACTTAGTCCTGTCATGAGTGCAGGGGACTGGACTAGACCTCTCAAGGTCCCTTTCAGCCCTATGATTCTATGATATTGACTTTCTTATAACTAATGTAACATGGCATCAGTTGTCAGCTGCTTCATTTGTCTATATTACACCTCTTATATATAATACAAATAATGATATTTCTTTCTATCTAGCAACTTATTTGGCTGCCATCGCCACAGTATCTGAGTACGTACCAGAGAGTTCTTCTGTTCAAAGAGCATTTTGTATATTCTAGGAAAATTCTGCTTCCCATTATTCTGGTGTAAATCTATAGTGGCTTCTTTAAAGGCAGTGGTTTTACTCTGAATCTATACCTGTGTAACTGGAAAAAAGCAGATGGGGACAGAACTTGCCCATATTTTGCAGGGCTGCAGGATCCATTCACAAATTCTATGTCGGGACAAATGCTCTGCTCTAAGATTAGCATCCAGAGGAAATGCTCCATTGCCTTTCCATGCGGGGCTCTGTTCCTTTGGCAGGAGGTTTATTTGAATAAACTGAAACTTTCTCGTAGACCATTTCCCACCTTCATTTTTGTTGTGCCTTAGTAGGGCTGGTCTAGAAGAGCAAAAGCACCATTTGTAAACATTTGTCCAATTTTTAAATGCTATTTGAAACCACATTCATAATCTGTTATGCACTATAGCTGGTTGAAAATTTTTGAATGACAAGTTGTTTCACTGAAAAATGGCCTTTTCCCAAAAACAAAACTTTTATCATTATCAAAATT
Source organism: Natator depressus (assembly GCF_965152275.1). NCBI lineage: Eukaryota > Metazoa > Chordata > Testudines > Cheloniidae > Natator > Natator depressus. The sequence goes on from NC_134235.1 coordinate 22,987,902, forward strand.
TTCTTTTATTGGGAGTAAACTTTAACTATTCATTTACAACTATTTGTCACATATAATTGGTATTCTCCTGTTTACAATTTTTTAGTCTTCCAGTCAGGAAGCAGAAATAATACTATGTAACTCGGATTACCAACCATACACCTTGGATAATGAAGGATGAATATTCAAAGCAAATAGGATGAAGACACTCCAGAGGCTGAGGCATATTTGCATATATTATTTGGCAAATATCTGTGAATAATAAATATACTTGTAAAAAGTAGACTTGGTTGGCAAATGTTTTGCAAAGAGAAAAAAGGATTAAATTAATCTGATGATGTATTAGTTATGAATGATTTGACTAGCTCAGCCCCCTGAGCTCACTTCTCCCCTTCTCTAATACCTGGCTGAGTTCTGCCTCATTATTTTCAGTCTATCACAAGCCAAGTTGCTCTCTCAGCTCCCACACAGGGCTTCTAAACTCTGTTAAACAAGTCAGTAGCCAACTTTAAAAATTCTTAGCACTATATTTTCTGCAACACCACATCTGAAAGCATAAAATCTCAGCTTGCGTAAGAACACCCTTAATAATAACTTACTTCTTTGCTGCCTTCTGGCTGGCTGCTAAGGTCACCTAATTATTTTGCAAAAAGAAAAGGAGTACTTGTGGCACCTTAGAGACTAACCAATTTATTTGAGCATGAGCTTTCGTGAGCTCACGAAAGCTCATGCTCAAATAAATTGGTTAGTCTCTAAGGTGCCACAAGTACTCCTTTTCTTTTTGCGAATACAGACTAACACGGCTGTTACTCTGAAACCTCTAATTATTTTGCTTACAGCTGGTCAAAATTTCCAACTGCCAAAAAATTTTGTTAAAAAATGTTGTTTTTGTCTAATGTATTCCTTTTCCAAATAAACTTCAAATAAAAAATTGACATTCTTTTTCATTTTTCAGAATTTTTGTGGAGAAAAAAATTCACTTTCTCACTTTTTAACTTGGGGTCGATTTTTTCCCACTGGAAAAAAGGAGAGGAAAAGTAAAAAAGCAAGTTTTGCTCTCCACTTTCTTTCTCCCCTCCTTCTCTTCTTTTTTCAGTGGGGGGAAAAAGGAGGAAAAATTAAAATAATAAAGTGGGATTTTTCTCACCAAAATGAAATGGAAAATGTAGTGAAAAACATTTATCAAAATTAAAAATATTTAAAAAAAATTAGTCACAAAACATAATTATCCTTTTTCAATCAGTTGTAAATTTTGCTGTATTGTTTTTACCCTTGATCTCTGTTATCCCATGAGCTGCTAAGCATCCTAAACAACCAATATTGGGCTCTTAGTCATTTAGACCCAGAGTCTGAAAGGGTTTTAGGTGCCTTACTCCCATTGGAGTTAAGCACCCAAGTTCTTTTGAGAATCTGGGCTTTACTGCCATTCATCCACTCAGCATCTAATTACCACTCACATCAAAAGCCCTTTATATTAGGGCCTGGTCCAAAAGCAACTGGCTCCATCCCTATAGCTGGTGCAGATAACTTCCCCCCGTGTGCTGCATGGTTTGTTCAGGGGCAAAACAATGCCCCCACCTGCTCCACATACCTGCTCTGCCCATTCCCTACTCACCTGTGTGTGAAGGGGAGGGCAGCCCTGACTTCTTCACTTCTTCCACTGCTACCGATGTGCCACAATGGGAGTAAGGATATCACAATTGGACCCTGAATATTTCCTGTTTAATTTATTCAGGTTTTTTTTTTGTAAATAGCCAAGCTGGTGTCCTATTTTTTGTCCCCTCCCTGCCACACACACTTTGTAAACTTTGTTTAAATTTGCTGAAGGCTTGTGAGCACAGCACATTTGAAAAACCATTTTTTGTTTTAACATGATCTTGCATAACAGGCTGCTTTCCCCAAGCTTCCTCAGTTGTAATAATAATTGAGAGTGCTTAAGAATACCCCGGTGATGTCCTCAAAAAATGAACACGACAGTGTCTGAATACTGTAGCTGCTGATTCTTCATCCTTCGTAATTTGACATTCCACCTTCCTGTCTGAGCTAGGTCCGTGTGATAAATGAAAGCAATGTTTAGGCAGTGATCTATGTCAATCATAGGATGAAAGCGACAGTGCAGGGCTACATTTAAAAGTGACTTCCAAAAAGCCGTGTACATGATAGAATGACAATTTGAGAGTGAAACAGGTAGATTTTCAGGCCCCTAAAACCACAGTTACATGTAATACAGGGTGTTTTTCTAAAGGCATTATTAAGTTCACAAATAATGTATTTTAAGGACCTGTTATAGAGGAACAGTCTGGGGAGTAATGGGTTAAAGAGCCTTTCAGCTCGTGGGTACTCATTCAAATCTAGCCCAGGCTTGAAGGTGACTTAGAGTGCTTACCAACGGACAGCTGTTTATTGACCTAAGGTATGTCAGACATGTTGGTGGTCTTGCTCCAATTGCTAATGAGAGAATGTTCACGTCACACACATACAAACACCCTCTGCATATCCCCATTAGAACTGGCCTGAAGGGGCACCCTTACTGACAGCCTTAGCAGAGGGATGCTGGGGATGAATGGGCAACTCTCATGAGGAAATAAGGAATAAAAACGAACATACCTAGGAATGTGACAATGTTATTTCAGTCGAATGTCAGCCATCCAGGTTTGTCTTGTTAGCATTTGATTTCACCCTAAAGAGCATCTAATTGTTTATTAAATGACCTTGGTGTTCCTGCCCCTGTAACCCTGTCTGGCAGGCCACTGCACACATTTATTATTCTCTGAATGAAAATGTGCTTTCCAACATCTGTTCTGTGTTTGTTTTCCTTTAATTTCCTTTAACTCCCCTCCCCCCACTCCCCAGATCTCTCATCTGTGCTGGTCTGAACAGAGTAATATGGGCTGATGTTAATACAGGACTAATTATCTTGGGCTTTACCTCTGCTATGGTGCAACCTTCTTGCCTCTCTGTGCCAGGCCAGCAAAGTGGATGAATGCAAAGGGGCGGGGGGAAACAGGACTATGCATCTGCCTCCTCCCTGCCCCCTTTGCGGGAGATGTATCCCCAAGGCAGCAGCTTGGTGTCCTGCACTCCCCCGAGAGTCATGAGTCTATTATCCCTTGTGCTGGCATGGGGAGGGTAGTGTTTGCAGAGGCTCCTTGTTCCCACACCAGCCCTGCATGCCTGTGTAAGGATCTGGTGCAATGCAGCTCATAGTGTCCCTTGTGCCTAATCCCAAACAGGGCTAGCTCACAGGAAAAACAGTCTCCCTCTTTAACAGAATGTCATGTGGTTTTATAAAACCTGTGCTGTGTTTTTAGACAGCATTATGGACAATCTACAGGGTGTTTAACAGGTCCAAAATGCACTAAGGAGTCGGTGCTCTTCAATGGGTTTAAAATAAACAATTGTCCTTCTTAGCAGCACAGCCAGTATCAGTGGTTATGAACTACAAATCCCAAACCCTTCTAATTAGTGCTCTAATGAAATGGCCTGGCTATTTCAGGGAGATTTATTGCATCAGTACACTCAGATGCTCGTGGTGAACAAGGAACCTACAAAATGACGTGGCTTATCAGTGGTAAACGGCAGACACCAACAAACACTCTTATCAGGAATAAACAAGGACACCTACTAACAACCAAAAGAACAAGAAATGCACTGGACAGGACACTTCAAAGAATTGCTGAACAGGGAGCCACCTAAAGAGGAAGCAAACATACAGGAGGCAGAAGAAGATCTTGATATCAGCATGGACACCCCAACTAAGGAAGAGATCATTCAAGCCATCAAATCCTTAAAAAAAGGGAAAGCTCCTGGCAAGGATAACTTGAATGCAGAATTGTTCAAGGTAAATCCTAAATTCATAGAATCATAGAATCACAGAATATTAGGTTGGAAGAGACCTCAGGAGGTCATCTATCCAACCCCCTGCTCAAAGCAGGACTAACCCCAACTAAATCATCCCAGCCAGATCTTTGTCAAGCCAGGCCTTCAAAACCTCTTAAGAATGGAGATTCCACCACCTCCCTAGGCAGCCCATTCCAGTGATTCACCACCCTCCTAGTGAAATAGTGTTTCCTAATATCCAACCTAGACCTCCCCCACTGCAACTTGACATCATTGCTCCTTGTTCTGTCATTTGCCACCACTGACAACAACCAAGCTCCATCCACATTGGAACCCCCCTTCAGGTAGTTGAAGGCTGCTATCAAATCCCCCCTCACTCTTCTCTTCTGCAGATTAAACAAGCCCAGTTCCGTCAGCCTCTTCTCATAAGTCATGTACCCTGCCCCCATTCATTTTCGTTGCCCTCCTCTGGACTCTCTCAAATTTGTCCACATCCTTTCTGTAGTGGGGGGCCCAAACCTGGACGCAGTACTCCAGATGTGGCCTCACCAGTGCTGAATAGAGGGGAATAATCACTTCCCTCGATCTGCTGGCAATGCTCCTGCTAATGCAACCCAATATGCTGTTAGCCTTCTTGGCAACAAGGGCACACTGCTGACTCATATTCAGTTTCTCATCCACTGTAATCCCCAGGTCCTTTTCTGCAGAACTGCTGCTTAGTCAGTCCCCAGCCTGTAGCAGGGACTGATTAGCAGCATCTATCCTGGCCCCTCTATTTACATCAGTATGGGAAAGGGAAAAAGTGCCAGATGAGTGGACCAGTGGGGTTATAGTGAAGATACCAAAGAAAGGAACTCTCAGTGATTGTAATAAGTGGTGTGGTATCACACTTTTATCTGTGCCAAGCGAAGTATTGTGTAAGATCATAGTCAAGCGTATATCAGAGGCAGTTGATAGTGTTATCAGAAAAGAGCAAGCTGGTTTTTGGAAAGGGCATGGATGCACAGGCCAGATCTTCACTCTACGAAACATAATAGAACAGTGCTTAGAATGGCAATGGCAACTCTACATAAATTTCATAGACTTTGAGAAGGCTTTTGATAGCATTCACAGGACCAGCCTATGGCTCATTCTGCGGGCATATGGAATACATTTCCGTATAATCAATGTCATCAAAAGCTACTATTTCAACTTTACATGCAGTGTTGATCACAGTGAGCTCAGTTTTGAAGTCAAAACAGGAGTATGTCCGGAGTATGTATCATGTCTGCAATCCTCTTCAACATTGCCATCGACTAGGTAATGCGGCATATAACAGAAGACATGACAAGAGACATACAATGGACGCTCTTCTCATCCTTGAAGACCTGGACTTTGCAGATGATGTCACTCTCCTATCACATACTCAACACCATATACAAGAAAAAACAACTGGACTCAATGCATTCAGCCAGCAAATTGGACTGAAAATCAACTGCAATCAGACAGATATCATGACCTTTAATATTGCCTCACCATCACCAGTATGGATAGAGGATTATGTTCTCACCAGTGTACAAACAGTCACATAGTGGGGCAGCACCATCAGCCAGGAAGGTGGAACAAGCCAGGACATCCAGAACAAAATCAATAAAGCCAGGAACACCTTCAGGAGCTTAAATACAGTCAGGAAATCATCAAAATACAACACCAAAACGAAACTCAAGCTTTATCAGAGCTGTGTACTTTCAACACTACTGTATAGTGCAGGATGCCGGGGAATGAGAAAGTAGGACATGTCCAAACTGTCTTCATTCCATACAACCTGCCTCAGAAAAATCCTCCATATCTTTTGGCCCAGAACAATCTCAAACCAAGATCTCTTGACACAGTGCAGCCAAAAGGATCTGAGCACCATCATTGCCAGGAGGCACTGTAGATGGATCGGTCATGGGCTTCGGATGGAAACTGATTCCATCACCAGAGTAGCAATAAGATGGACACCTGAAGACAAGCAAAAATAAGGCTGCCCGAAAACAACATGGCAAAGAGCTGTGGAAGCTGAGCTTTAAAAACCTGGGGCACAGCTGGGGAATCTTTGAAAGACTTGCCAGAAACAGACAGGAGTGGAGGAGCTTCGTCACTGCCCTAAACGCCAGAGACGTAATAGGAACATGAGGTGATGAAACACTCAGATGGATGCAAAACCAAAACCACAGATCTGAGCACCCCAAACACTGAAGGAAACGTGGTTGCCAACACTCCAGGGTTGTCCTGGAGTCTCCAGGAATTAATCTTAATCTTTGATGAAAGATTGTGTCATGCGATGAAACCTCCAGGAAGCCTCCAAGAATACTTCCAACCAAAACTGGCAACCCTAGATGGGAAAGGAGAGGGTGTAAAGGTCATATCCAGGGCTACATCCCCCATCCCTGCCAGCACCTCCCTAATAGAGATATTGGAAAGAAAGAATGCCCTTAAGGAATTTCTCTCTCATTATTCCACTGAGGGTGAGGTTTGCCTTTCTGCAGAATAAGCCATGTATCCAGGGAGCTGCATGAGATTAGTGCCATGCATGCAGAGGCCTTGTGCCCTGAGACCAACTCTTGAGTTCTGGTGTACCTATCCCCACTCCATGTTCCCTGATCCACCTGACTCTAAAGGTGTGTTATCTTTCCCAGATAATCTCTGCTAGGCTAGAGGGAGGTTTGTGCTCACCCTGCCATCTTGACCCCTTAGCCAATAGAGAAATGCATATTCCTGACCCCTAGCCTAACCAGTCCATGCTCTCCTCCATCCCTGTGGATCATATCCTCATGGAGAATCCTCCAAAGAAAAAGAGAGTGCTGCCAAGGACCCAGCTAGCCACCGAGTCATTTTGCATGGACAAGGAGACACCATCCTACAGAAGGTGCTCTCAACTCATGGATCAGAATGGCACAACCTGGTCCTCAGATCTGAATCCAACATTTGTGATTTGCCCTGAACTCAGGACCTGAATGTTGCCTCGTGAACCCTTCACTATTTACACACTGGAAATAACAGGTTACAATAGCTACAGTGTGGTTTTATTAAAACCTTCTCTGAGAAAGCTTTCCCATTCTAACAAGAATGACATTCATAAGACCCATGCCTCCCAAATCCACTTGCAACCAAACACCCCCAAACTAACATAGGAACCAAGCAAACAAAAAGAGTAATTCTACCGCAAGCAGAGTTTTATACCTGAAAAAGTAAGAAGAGTCAGAGTCGCTAAGAAGTTCACTGCGAACTTTGCTATTGCCAATCTACTTTACATGAAAGATGCTCAGATACCATGGTGATAGGTGACAACAACTCCCTCTGCCCCAAGAAAGATAGGTTTGCATTAGTATGATGCTTCTTATGTTCAACAGCTAGGGCCATTCAACACCTAGAGATTCTCTTGTGCTCTTTACCCCAGAATCTGGATGACAGCTCTATTCTGAATGCCCTCCTGCATCATGAGCTATAACCACTTTAAACTCCAAAAATTACAAATGGTTCATGTCTTGTTCTGAATGTTTTTAAAGCTATCCTTTGGTGCCCTTTTCTGTTTATGCTCTCTGTATTAAGTGGACTCCAGTAATGTTGGTAACTGAGCTACATTAATATTCTATTACTCATTAAAAACCTATGCAACTAGCCTCTTAGGAAGTTCAGACAGTGAAATGCTACTTAGCTACTGTTACAACTTAGGTTGGTACCTTCAATACATGAAATTAAACGGATGGTCTCCTTTGGCCTATTTCTTTTCCATTTTACTTGTTGGGCCCAGTCCTGATTGCAGATTGCAGGTGTGCATTGCTGAGTCCCTCATTAACCCAGAAATGGTGCTTAGGCATGCATGCCCTGTAGACGTTTTATAAGATATGAACTGGTGCACCACACTGAGTTTATATATTATTTAATGGTGCAGTGACCATAACTGAATATAGCGTGGACTTCTCGTAGACATATGTAGCCCCACCCAAACTTTCTAGACATATGTTTTTAGGCTGTCACTATACACCAGCTTTGAAAAGAGTCAATTCTCAGCATCATAAAGACATTTCAAGTCTACTGTTTCTCAAAGGTCCCTTTCAAATCCTTCTGCTTTCATTTAGTTTCCTTCATTTGTTAGGCTTGAGCCAAGTGTATGTTCATTTACTTTTGTCAATGTTAAATTTTATTTGCCACATGGCAGCCCAGTTACAGAGCAGACCCAGCTCCATTTCTTGCTCCCTCATTTCATTAATCAGTGAATACCAGCATACAGTTTTCAATCTGTCTCAGTCATTTATATAGATTAAAAACAGCCGAGGACTGTTGTGGGGAGAATTCCCCACAGCTGGGTGGCTTGTCTTACAGGTAATTGCTTTTCGCTTTGTTTGTTTTTGTAGTCACTGCATTCTCCATTTGCATGTCTATAGATTCATAGATTTTAAGGCCAGAAGGGATTATTAGATCATCTCATCTGACCTCCTCTATAATACAGGCCATAACATTTCATCCAGTTACTCCTGTATTGAGCCCAATAACTTGAGCAGATCTGGTCCAGTTTTTTTCCCTTACCAGAACACTCTTATGAAGTTATTATGAATTAATTTCAGTAGGAATCCTATAAAATTCCCACACAAAGCTCTACAGTTTTCAGGCCTTTTTTATTGTCATAATATTTGGAACTTATAAGTGCCAACACTTACATATAAATACGAGCACTAAACTTCTGTATAAGTGTGTTTTCTTTCAAAGCCCTATACTTACATTAATTAATGCATCCTCATATCTCACAATGTGGGTGAGCATGTATTTCTATTTTTTGCAGATTATTGATGATAGCTCCGTTTTTATAGATGGAGAAGACGAGTTTAAGGACTAAGACCCACATCCTCAAAAGTATTTAGGCATCTATGTCCCACTGATTCCAATGGGAGTTGGGTACCTAAATACCTGTGAGGAACTGGACCTAAATTTTCAAACTTGGTTGTCAAACACTGATGCCTAAAATGCCTTACCAGTTTGCTATGTAACATTCTTTTAATATTAAACTCAATCTACATAGTAAGATCATAACTCTCTCTGTGTGTCACACTGAAGCATAGAATGTTTGTTGAGTCAATGTGAAGAGATGGGAACAGCTCTAAGCCTAGCTGAGAGCTCTTTGTATATAGAATATCATGCACTTGACTCATCACCGTGATTCATGGTGTATCATCCAATTTTTAAGTTCTCAGCCATTTTGACTTTACAAATTACACCTGTGTGTGCAGCTAAAGTAAGGCATGTATCTATGCCATGCCAAGACCATTGTGATAACAAAGGTAACTCAACCAGTCACCAACCTTACTTACTCTGCAGCTAATTTGTATTCAACAGTTTCATTGATTGTATGATGGAGACTGCACAGATGGCCCCACTGGCACACCCATGCAACAACATGGGCTTTCAGCTACTAGTGTTTAATTTAATACACCAGTGGGAGGTTATTGGCCTGATTTTCCTCTTCCACCAGAATAAATAACTCAATTAAACTCAATTAAAATTAGTGTAATCAAACTGGTATAAAACTAGTGTTAAATATGTTAGAATCAGATCCATAAAAACTCCCATTGATTTCAATGGGCTAGGATTTCGTCCTAAAAGAATGCTGCTTTGTATTACAAGACTACTTCCAAAGATCTTAGATTATAAGGTGCTGAAGGTATAATGGATAATGTTTTAATTTGGGTTAGGGATCCAAAAGCACACAGTAATGGACTTAGGCAAGTTTTGCAAAAGAGCAGGAGAGAAACTGATTGTTCCAGCAACACTGAGAAAAACAACAACCAATTGTTATAATACATAGTACTCAGCTAGATGTTACAACATGTAAAGAAAGGGCAAGAGAGTTTTTGATTCCAGTCTGAGATGAGTGCTCAGATATTAGACATAAATCAGTGTGATATATATGATCACTTCTCAAAAGCAAACGTAAGAACCAATGTGAGATTGTGAATTCCGTGACAGATCATGGCAAAAGATAGAAAGGGGAGGGGATCTGAATTTTATGAAGAAACCTTTTGGTATTTACTGGTTACTACTGTCATTTAATGGAAGTTTCAAAACCAACAAAATACAGTGATTATTCATATTAAATTAACTCACAGTATGCAAGGAATGGAATGGTTAATGGAAACCAGAGATTCTGGTTGCTGAAAATTGACCCTAGAATTTTAATAATTTGCTAAGATCTACCAGTCTGAGCCCCATAGCTTATACATAGGTTAGCAAGATGTTTTGAGAAACCTATTCATACAGTGAAAAACTCACATAAAGGAAGCTAAACATAATTTGGATTATAAAGTCCTCAGGAGAGAAATGGTCTCTTTCTCTTTGTTTGTACAGTGTCTACCTAACCCAATCTTATTTTTTTTTAAAAAGGAGGACTTCTGGCACCTTAGAGACTAACAAATTTATTTGAGCATAAGCTTTCGTGAGCTACAGCTCACTTCATTGGATGCATTCAGTGGAAAATACAGTGGGGAGATTTATATACACAGAGAACATAAAACAATGCGTGTTACCATACACACTGTAAGGAGAGTGATCAGGTAAGGTGAGCTATTACCAGCAGGAGAGCAGGGGGTGGGGAGGAGCCTTTTGTAGTGATAATCAAGGTGGGCCATTTCCAGCAGTTGACAAGAACATTCAAAAACTAGTCGGAGAACACTTCAATCTCTTTGGTCACTAGATTACAGACCTAAAAGTGGCAATTCTTCAATAAAAAAACTTCAAAAACAGACTCCAATGAGAGACTGCTGAATTGGAATTAATTTGCAAACTGGATGCAATTAACTTAGGCTTGAATAAAGACTGGAAGTGGATGTGTCATTACACAAAGTAAAACTATTTCCCCATGTATATATCCCCCCCCCCCCCCGCTGTTCCTCAGACGTTCTTGTCAACTGCTGGAAATGGCCCACCTTGATTATCACTGCAAAAGGTTTTATCCCCCCTGCTCTCCTGCTGTAATAGCTCACCTTACACCTATTTAGCTGATCACTCTTCTTACAGTGTATGGTAACACCCATTGTTTCATGTTCTCTGTGTATATAAATCTCCCCACTGTATTTTCCATGGAATGCATCCGATGAAGTGGGCTGTAGCTCACGAAAGCGTATGCTCAAATAAATTTGTTATTCTCTAAGGTGCCACAGACTAACACGGCCGCTACTCTGAAACCAATCTTATTTAGGCTTCCCTGTAGTACATACAATTATAATGACAATAATTATTGTCATATCTAGATGTGTTGGATATCAGAAATACACCATCAGATGGATGGCTGCCCCTATCACGAGGCAGCCGTCCATCCAAGCAGACAGATTAAAAGGACTTTGCTTCCCACAAGACCTAAGTGAGGAGGAAGTAAAGATCCTAAACCTCTGAAGGTCCCCAGGAATTGCAGGACTGGGAATGTCCATAGACACAGAAACAGGAGCTGTCCACATGGACATGAGACACTTGGAGGCCATTTTTAATATGGCCGTGTCCCTTTAAGCATAGCAATAAATGTTCAAGTGTTTATCTTTTCCCATTTAACCTATGTTTGAGGTAATTTATGACTTTTTTCTTTGGGTCTGTTTTATTTGTTGAAATTTCTTTTTGATTTTCTAGTTTTTACTGACCTTAGAAGCAGATGGAAATAAATACCCTCCTGCAACTTGAAAGGGCCACTGGCCACATTTTTCTAGTCAGTGAACAGGGCCCCACTGTTTGAGTTACTCAGAAACTGAAGTTTTAATTAAGGAAGGGTCGCACTGAAATCAATCATTAGCAACAAGTAATGGCTTGCATTCTAGGTAACAGCCTGAGGCAAAGGGGTGACTCTAACAAACTGGAGACCTGACTCTCACCTCGCTCAGTGCCCAGTCCAAAGCACATTGAAATCAACAGGAAGACTTCTACTGGTTTCAGTGGCATTTGGATCAGGCCCTTTTATGTGTGCAACTTAACTTTAGATGACTTACTCCTGATTTAAGCTGGTGTAAATGAGAAGACAATCAGGCCATGGATGTTCCCAACACTTCTCAGCACTTCTGGGAGAACTACATCTATCTCAAACCCTAAACCAAAGCGTATGTTGACATTGCAGATGGAAGTGTACTTTCCAGGTCAAATAGAGCCACACATACTAACTTTGATCAAGCTAGTGCGCTAAAAATAGCAGTGCAGCTCAGGCCGTACGGACAATGGATTGGGCTAGTCACCTGGGTACATACCTAGAGCCTCAGACAGGATTGTATTTGGGCCACTAGACAGTGCTGCCAGCCACACCATCATGGCTAAACTGCTATTTTTAGCATGTTGGCTTGATCAAAGCTACTGTGTGCACATCTGCCCAAATTGGAAATTACACCTCTGGCTGCAGTGTAGACATACCCAAAGGGTTCTCTGCTTATAATAGCAGTAATCCGTTTTAAAAAGCTACCTTCCTGTGTCATGCAGTACTCAGTAAGGCTGACTTGACTGTTCTGAAAAATCAGCTCCCTTTTCACATTTAACGACCAGTGTTTGAAACCAGAGTTCAATCAGTTTATAATTAAATTTATAATCAGTTTATAATTAAACCTAGATTACCTTGAAACAGAACGTAACTGATGAGAAGACTGTATTTGCTAGGCTTGTCAGTCCTACCTCTTTCATGACCAAAATCAATAGTTAATCAACTTCAAAGACTCACAAAACATATGAGCCAGATACCATTTCCCCTATTGTATTTTATTGATAGAATTAGTTAATATCAAATCATGAGCGATGAAAAAAGTGCTGTGGATAGAACATCTACTTTTGATTAAGTAGAGATTTTGATAGACCCCATGGCCCTGATCCTGTGGTTGGATTAGTTAGGGCAGTGACCCTGTGCCCATTCAGAGAGCCACCGATTTCAGTAGGACTCCACAGGGTCCTGTGTGGGGGCTGATTGCAGGAACAAGGTTTATCATTATGTCTAACTGTTGTTGTGGCAAAAGCAGATAACTTTTCTCAGTCTAATAGTGCCTTCATAGAATATGGTTTTATATATATTTGAAAAGTCAGAAATACATTTTCCATGGAATGGACATTTTTGAAAAATTCCAGGAAGGGATCCGGCAACCAAGGGGCTGTGTAGCCAAGGAACAGGGCAGCTGGAAGCCTGGGAAGCTGGATAGTCTGGGAGCTGGATAGTTGAGAACCTAGGGTAACTAGGCTGGCTGGCCACTTGGTTCCATTGAGAGTTTTGACAGAACGGACACATTCTCGTGGAACATTTCAGTTCCATCAAATCAGCGCTTTCCAACAGAAAACTGTTCCTTAAGAAAAATTCCATGCAGCTCAATTCCTAAGTCACTTAAGTGCTTTTGAAAATTTTACCCTGTGTCCCTTTAAACGATTACAGTGAAGCTCCTCACTCTCAATGGTCCTAGAGGACATTGCTATCTTTCTATTGTAAAGTAAAGCTAAATTTAGGCTTAAAATGGGCTGCCTGGTTTCTGACTTGAGTTACTGTGATGCTAAAACAGGGGTGGGCAAACTATGGCCCGGAGACCACGTCTGGCCTGTCAGACGTTTTCATCCGGCCCTTGAGCGCTCACCAGGGAGTGGGGTCTGGTGCTTGCCCTGCTCCACGCATGCCGTGGTTCCACCCAGCTCCCGGAAGCAGCGGTATGTCCCCGCTCTGGCTTGTAGGCATAGGGGCATGCTGCTGCCGAACCACGGCCTATGGGAGCTGCAGGGCCGGCGCCTGCAGATGGGGCAGCGTGCAGAGCTGCCTGGCTGCGCCTCCATGTAGGAGCTGGAGGGGCGACATGCTGCTGCTTCTGGGAGCTGCTTGAGGTAAGCGCTGCCTGGAGTCCTCACCCCTGACCTCCTCCCACACCCCAACCCTCTGCCCCAGCCCTGATCCCCCTCCCACCCTCCTAACCCTCAGTCCCAACCCAGAGCATCCTCTTGCACCCCAAACCCTTTATCCCCAGCCCCATCCCAGAGTCCGCACACCTAGCCGGAACCCTCACCCCCCACCCTGCTCCCCAACTCCCTACCCCAGCCCAGAGCCCCCACCCATACCCTGAACTCCTAATTTCTGGCCCCACCCCAGAGCCTTCACCCCCAGCTGGAGCCCTCGCAACCTCCTGCACCCCAACCCCAATTTTGTGAGCATTCATGGCCCGCCATACAATTTCCTTATCCAGATGTGGCTCTCAAGCCAAAAAGTTTGCCCACCCCTGCACTGAAACCATTATACACTTGGGAAAACCCAAACTGTCAGAGTCCTTTTTGAAAAGGATCATAATAATTTAATGCTCCTGGTTAAATCAACTCCTTAGGGACTTCAGTAAATCAAGGAAAAGGTCTTTCAACCAATTATCAAGAGGCTACTCTTTGAAAGTATTGTTATAGTGCCTATAAATCTGCAGATACATTCATTGGAATGTCAAATACCGCTTTAATCAGTTATCAAGTCAAATCAGTTCTAAAGCCAGAAGAGCTGCCTCACAGTCCCAGAAGGATTTTTCCTGTCTCATCCTTATCTTTTCTATCTCTTACAGAAAAAAAATAAAGGTTGTGTTTATTCCCAGAATATATTTTTTCCAGTATTCCCAACATTTCTCACTCATGTGTCAAATCAGAAAAGCTAGGGAGGATAATGAGATACAGGACAGTTAGAAACCCTGATTCTCCATCATGCCTGAGATATGCTTGGCATAGAAACAGAGATGGAGGTATTCCTTGGCGGAGAGATTTGCTGCCTTTATAGCCACTGTGGTGTATCACAGCACAACAAAAATGGTTATTAGAAAATGCCTGCATGTCATTGGGCCCGATTCTGCTCTCACATAAAACAATGTAAATTAGAAGCAATCAATGAAGTCAGCTGAGTAACATGGATGTAAAACTGGTGTGAGTTCAAAATAAAGTTCTTTAGAATACATAGGTGATATTACTGGGGAAAGAGGTGGTGGTGGTGCATGAAATTTTTCTAATAACCTACACAACTCTATTTTATGCTCTATTATAAAACAATACTGACACAGGTATTAAAAAAGAAGCTGCCCATTTTTATTCATGTATATATTCATAGACTTCAGGGATGGAAAGAACCACAGTGAAGATCTAGTCTGACCTCTTGTATAACACATTCCATAAAGTTTCACCAAGTGATTCCTGCATCATGCCAATAACCTCTGTTTGAGCTAGAGCACAACCTTTAGAAAGACATCCAGTCCTGATTTAAAGAAATAGAGTCTTTCTAAACTTTAATTAACAAGCAGACACCAATTAACTAACTCTGTAATCTTTCTTAGGCATTTATTTGAAAGGCTAAAAAGGACAGTGTGAGCAGTGAGAGATCAAACAATTCAAAGGACAAATAAGGCAACCTACTCCAAGCACAATAGAAATGAGGAAGATAAGATCTGGGGAAATCTACAGGCTCTGTAAAAAAATTAGATTCTCTAGGTACCTTGGTTTATCCAGCTCTAGAAGAGATATAAAAATGCCTGCTGTGCCAACAGCACTCATGAAACCCCACATTTGTAAACACCAAATAGGTAACTTCATCTCCACACAAGCACTCATGCATGTAACTACATGGCAGTTGCCTATCTGTGATATGAAATGCAGGTTTCAGGAGGTGCATGCCCATTTTTGCTGGTGCCCCCACTGTGTCATTCTTTGAAAAGGTAGCCCAGTGATTCTGGCTAGAAAAGAGGGATGATGGTTTTGAGATAATGGCATGAACTGGAACACAAGAGACCAATTTTAAATTCTTAGCTCTGACTGAGACTTGCCAGGTGACCTTGGGCAGGCAAGTCACTTAGACTGAGATTTTCAAAAATGGCTAGTGATTTTGGGTGCCCAAATCGAAACACACTAACACAGCTTGGTTTACAGAGTGCTTGGCTTCTGCCCTGTGAGAATCAGGACCTTTTATGATATTGCAAGATGGGCACCCAAAAATGGCAGCATCCAAAATCACTAGTCATTTTTAATAATCTTTTCTTTAATCTCTTCCTGGCTTAGTTCCTCATCTGCAAAATGGGGATGGTAGTATTTCCTTTCTCCCACCCTTTGTGCGCTGGAAGAGGCTTGGGTTCCTAAAGCAGGTGTACTCAGTCCCAAGTCCAAGCTTCATCAGTACAGTGTAGACTCCAGAGATGGAATGAGGATGGCAGGAGAGAGAATTCAGCTTGGAAAAACCTTTCCTGCTTCCCATTCTCCAGAGACTGACTCCAAATGCATGTGGCTCTTGGCTGTCAGCCAGTTCTTGGCATCTGTACTCCAGCTGAGACCTTGCTATACATGGCTGGCCCTGCATGATCTAGCTCAAAGAGGAATTATTTCAGAAAAGTTCTATGGCCAGTGATATACAGGAGGTCAGATTAGATGATCACAATGGTCCTTTCTGCTTTATACTCTATGAATCTATGCCATGAAGTAATAAGGACACAGCCAACATTTCTGCTGATTAATCAATTGGTCATTTTGTAATTCAAATATCCTTGGGCACCAAATATTTTCTCTGCAAAGATTACAGATGTCACTTGTCATCGTCTCCGTATTCTCTTCCCTCCTTGAAAAATGTCTTGAATGCCTACGGACCTGATCTGGAGAGATGCTGAGAACCTGCAGTTCCTACTGATGTCAGGGAGAGGTGCAGGTGTTTGACACCTCTTAAAATCAGACCCTGAGGCCTAGATCCTCAAAGATTGTTAGGTTCCTAACTTCCACTGGGCCTAAGTCCTTGTTCCCTTTAATGCTCATACCAAAACATTGTACTAATTCAGCTCATAAGTCATTATGCTCTAGGTCAAACTTGATCCTAGAAGTGGGAATCCCCTTGTCTAAATCTTGAATCCATACTTAGCTTTTGGCATTTCATTGTTCCGCCCTGCACACATATGGTAAGTGTCAGCCACTGCACTTCCTTTATGACTCACATACACAAATGTCACAAATAAACTTTCTGCAGAAGATTAATGTTAAATAAAGGCAGATTTTGTTGATAAATTGTGGCAGATTTCTGAGTCATTTCTGATATTCTCACTGTTCATGTTATTCATTAGGCTTTAGCTGTTAGGGGTGTTACACAAAAATATAGAAGCAGTCCTTTCTTCAGGAGTACCTTCCTGGTTCTTATAATCCTCCTTAGTGTAGGAAATTTTTCCCAGCATGCCTTTCTGGGAGCTGGTCCTTTAAATATAGCAGAGAGGTGGCAGCAGCCATTTTGCAACTGACTTGAAGCTTGCTGTCCCTCCATCTCTTCCAGCTGGTAAGTACTCTTTAACTCCTGTCATATTTTCCCTTTTTTATTCCTGGAGAGATGGCACATTGCAGTCACATGCTGACTCTACACTTGGTTCTGTGCAGGACTAAAAGGGAGGAACTTATATCCCTACCCTGAGGCCCGTCTGCTCCAGTGCAGGGATGAATCAGACCCAAAGGGACTACTCTACCCCTGTGTAACTCAATGGGAGTTTTGCTATTGATTTCAGATCTAGAAATGGATATAAAGAGATGCACAATTCTTGCCTTGCACGGTTTATAATCTAAGGGGCCAACTGTGCTGTGAATACAACTTTGATTTTGTAGCCAGTTTGTTACACTCCCATCTGTCTTGGTTACAATAATCACAGTTGAGCTGTATCATGCTTAGCAGCGTTGTTTTGCAATACAGTCATTTGCCAGCCAAGCTTGTGTGTCCACACCCACCGTGCTGTCTAATTATGTTTGTATCTGTCCAGTTTGGGAAGATTTGTGTAGATCAGTGGTTCTAAACCAGCGGCCCTTGTGGCTCAGCTGTGTGCTAAAGGCTGCCCGGCCCACGCAGTGGGGTCTGGGTTCCTGGCAGTCCGACTGCCTGGCACAGTGAGGTGTGGGTTACCGGCCACCCAATGTGGCGAGGTCTGGGCTGCCTGGTTGCACATTGTGAGCTGTATATGCTGCCCAAAATGATAAATAGGTTGAGAACCACTGGTGTAGATGTTCCATCCTGTCTCAGCAGAGGATAGACTGCCAACTGCACATGTGCATAATAGAATTGACAGTATGTGGGGCAATACACTGGGGTGACCTACTACAAAGAGAACTGGGAGAAAGGCGAAGCAGGAATATTTATGGGGCTCCATCTATACTGCAAAATAAGTCTAATGAATATGGGGATTTTGCAAGAACAAAAGATGTTAGCTGCCATAGTTACTGACTGCTTATCAGATTGCATGTGGATGCAAACCATGGTTATAGTCAACTATGCTACTAAGTGCTTGTATGCTTGGTTAAAAATTGTAATGAAGGCTGGGCCCATAAGACATACAACACACTGGGAGACTCAGAGGTACTTGAATTTTGCATAGCTTCAAAGTCCATGCTTCCTTTTGAGGCTTTTCTTTTAGTTCACTTGGGATTAGGTTCTGCACCCCCTCCCCGCACTTGAATTAATACCTTGCTCCTCAAGCAGTCCCATTGAAAACAATGGGACAATGCTCAGAATCGAGTACTACTCAGCATATGAGTGACAGAATGAGGCTCTTAGCTTTTCTTTCCCTCTTTTGCGGTTGTATTTGGTGGAGCTGTAATGAGTTTTAGTGCTGGTGAAGGTGAGAGCTAGACATGACACTGTTTAAACCCAGGCATACTCCAGGCAACATTATCTCAGTTTTACCAGTGTCACAGACCTGTAGGGATCCCCTGACAATCCAATCCTGACATTCACACCAGGTGTCCCATTAAACAAGAACAGAAGATACCTACTATTTTATAGCATTTTATCATTCCTCCCTTCAAGATTATGATAACCTCAGCTGCCTCTAATTGTTCCAGAGAATTTACACAAACACTGGCTTTCTTCTCATAGCTCACCCTCCATAGTAAACAGCTGATCTTCCTCTTCTTAATGGAATATAGTTCCAAGTTAATTAAATTAATATTTTATGGAGAAGCTTATTAAGACTTTTAAAATAACTGCATTACAAAACATATTGGACAGCACTCAGTAACAGCTGAATGAAAAATAGAACTACAGGGTGCCAGAATAGCTCAACAGAACACACACAAGAAACTACAGTTCTCTCATAAATACAATATGGATGCTTGCATGAGAAGAACTGAAAAGTGCCTGTCATTGTTTTGATTTAGTTGAACTGGATTATTTTGGAATCTTGGTGTAATACCCTGGGTGTTTTTGTTCCAATCACAGTGGAGCAGTTTGTTGAAAACATGATTTTTTCCCCAGTTGTTCACTCTGAGGGCAAACAGAACTAGCAGAAAGCACAGGCACTTATGGTAGACAGGAGTGATGTAGTAGGACCTACTGTAAACACATTTAATGGAAATGAAACTAGCACATTCTATTGTTACCTTGGCTTTAAACTTTATTTTCAATTAAAATATGTAAATTGTATAACTAACATCCTGGCTTACTTTCTAATTAGCAACTGATTTTCTCCACAAAGGAAAAGAGTTAATCTTTACAGCTACTGCAACTGGTTCCCCCTCCTCCCCCAGATAAGTCTGAAAGGATAACATTAAATATCCCCAAGCCCTGAAAGGTATTGTTGAACAAAACACACTCAGCACCTCATTCTCTCTCCCTTGCACCACTGTAAATCAGGAATAACTCCACTGCCTTCAGCAGAGTTACACTGATGTCAAACTGGTGTACGGTAAGTGAATGGAAAATCTGGCCCTCAGAACGCTCCCCAAGAATATAAAAAGCAGATACTCAGAGGGCTGGAGTTTAATCTTGGCTCTACTGATGTAAATGGAATTATGCAGACTTTATGGAGTTGGAAACGAGGTCAGAATCTAGCCCACAGCCAGCTATTACGTTTCAGACCTGGCATAGTTGGCACACTCCCTTTCTTAGTTATTATAGTAATGGACACATTGATTATACACAAGAACATAAGAATGGCCATATTTGATCAGACCAATGGTCCATCTAGTCCAGTATCCTGTCTCCTCACAGTGGGTTGTGTCATTTGTATAGGATTAGATGTCAGTGGAGCACATGAGGTTTGATTTTGCCTCAAATAGAGCCCATCAAAAGGTTTATAATAATTCCATTGGTTCTTCTTATTTACATTAAAGAGGGAAAAAGTTCCACACTGAGCACTAGAACATTCCCTGAGAGGATAAAGATTGGGTGGGAGGATCTCTTAGAAGAACTAGATCATGTCCGCTACCTTTAGGAAGAACTACAGAAAGCTCCTCCCCCATCCCCTAAAAGAAACAATGAACAAACTAACCATCCTTTTAAAAATGATCCTATAGTGATTTGTAATAAAAACCGTGGACGAAGCTGGAAGACTCTACTTTGGAAAGGCATTTAACTCCCTCATCTCCCTCAGAGAAAACAAATCCATCAACTAGGATGAAAGCTCCAGATCTAATTTTCTGACAACGCCCTCATTTTCACTCTGTCCCATCTGTGGTTCAGAGGGAAAGGGGATCCTCATACACCCACCTTCAGAGAGTCGTCCTACAAGGTCCCTAAGATATTAACAACCAGCCATGTCAGCCCTTTAGCTCCAACTTGTCCTGGGCTACACTTGGGGGGTGGGGTTCAAATTAAGATACGCAACTTCATGTACACTATTCGCGTAGCTGAAGTCAAAGTATCTTAGTTCAATTTACCTGGCTGTCCTCATGGTGGCGAGTTGACCATGGCAGCTCCCCTGTCGACTCCACTTACTCCTCCTACCAAGGTGGAGTACAGGCGTCGATTCGGGGATCAATTTATCACGTCTAGACGAGACACAATAAATCGATCCCTGATAGATCGATCACTACTAGCTGATTTGGAATTCCTTAATAGAAATAAAATCTTAAGGGCCTGCGTCACTGAAGGCAGATGACCAATGCTCCCAAAAATGCAGTAAGTGAGAGGTGACCAGTGAGGGGTCATGGACAGCTTGCTACTCAGTTCAAGACAATCACAGAAGTTATCCTTCTTGAGGGTTTTTCCCTGGCATGGTTTATTCTAGGAGGGAGGAGATGGAAAAGCTGTGAGAAAGGAAAGGAAAAGGGGCATAGAGTAATGGACTGAAAGGGAAGGATTATAGAGCAGAAAGTAGAAAAGGAGATAAGAAGATTGTGGTGGGGCCCAGGACTTTCTACTATCCCTGATTCATGGCAAATTCGTGAGAGTTGCTACTTGCATGCATAAAGATAAGCATGTGTGTGTTTTCAGAATCATTTGGGTCTTAGCTTATGATATTGAAAAGCAGAGGTAGGTACCATAGGAAACACACTAGCAAAAGAATAAATCCCAAGAAGTTTATTGTCTGGCATTGAACTAATGATTCTTTAATATGCATTTATATACATGGGTGGATATACATTTAGATATATATCTATATTTATAAATATTTAGACTTATAGGTGTCTGTGATGCATATACAACGAACATATAGCTAAATGCACATCAAATACGTATACTGTACCTAAATATTTATCATATATATTTAGTCTATATCTCTCTGTTTGATAACTGTGAGCATTTCCCCATGGCTCTAGTTAGTTGGTTGTTGTGCATATTAGAGCCCAATGAAGGGACTGTCTGAAACAAGGTAAAAATATTCAAAGTAATACTCTGTTTATAAAGAAGAAAATGGTTGAAGGTTTTTTAACAACCATTAAGATATCTGTGCGTGGCTTTTTTTTTTTTTTATCTTTGAATGGTTTTCCACTTACCAGAATGATTCTACATAGGAATGTTGTAAGTGTTAGTGTTATGCTTGTATTTGATCTATCTGGGATGAAGGTCAGTTAAACAATAAACCAATAAAAATCCTATTTTGTGTTAATTTACAGAGCAGTAATTGACTACTATGAGGATAATTCCAAACTAGAGTTATGTACTAGAAATGTAAATTCTGGCAAGCTCTCCCTTCTCAACGCTGGCACATAAACTTACTGCATACATCTGGTAGGGCTGGTAGACATGCTGCATTGATATAATTTGTGAATTATTGAAATGAAGGAGCCATTATGGTCTTAATATGTCAAGGCTACTGGGAAACTTCATAGTAAGTGAATTACTGACTTGGAGAGTTCTATTTGCACTAACTGCACATAGTAACAAAAACCTGAAAGAATTTGTTATGACTGGTTGTTTCTGTAGATGTGCAGCAACTGCAGTTATAACTGGAATAATTTAACCATTGTGGGCTTGAGTGTGACTATGGCACAGCGCAGCGTAAGGGGCAGTGCATGAGCTGCATTGCCCCGGAGGGCCGAGTCGGCGTACTCCCCTACCCCCATGTCTAGCTGGCAGATTGGGTTGGGAGGGCAGAGTCATGGTTCAAAAAAGAACTAGATAAGCTCATGGAGGATAGGTCCATCAGTGGCTATTAGCCAGGATGGAGAGGGATGGTGTCCCTAGGCTCTGTTTGCCAGAAGTTGGGAATGGGCGACGGGATGGATCACTTGATGGTTACCTGTTCTGTTCATTCCCTCAGGGGCACCTGGCATTGGCCACCGTCGGAAGACAGGATACTGGGCTAGATGGACCTTTGGTTGGACCCAGTGTGTCTGTTCTTCTATTCCTGCTCCTCACCCACTCACTTATGGGGGGAGCATTGGGCACACAGCCCCTGTCTCATTGGGCAGGTCTAATGCAGTTGTTCAGGGGACTTGGAGGTCCAGGTTTTCTTTCCCCCACTGCCCTGCATGGCTGTATTAGACCCAGTCAAAATCAAGCTCTTTATTTTTGAAGGGCTGGTGTTTTTGCATAGTCCTTGTAGGTAGCTGCCTAGGGTTCAGAGTTTGTAGGAGTGCCTCCAGCCTGGTTGCTTCCTCATCTCACAGCAGCTGGGGGAGACACCATTGCAGCTGTGGCCTCTTCAAGGGTTCCCCGCCCCCATCGGCAGCAGTGGTTAGGAGCTGCCATCGCAGCATAGCTTCAGCCCAGTTTTCAAGAAACTTTGGTCCCTTGCCGGTATCCCTCTCTCCCCACCACCCCTGCCTTCCATGCCAGCAGCATTACATTACACTAACACAGCTCCTGATGAGCTGCCAACCCCCTTCTGAAAACAGGTCATGGGGGAGGTGCTTAGGAGGGCAAAATGTCCACTGCTGTAGCATGCGCACCAAGGATACATCTACACTGCATGCTTCCCTTGGCAACGCGTAGAGAACCTACATGAGTAGCAGTGTAGACAGTGAGGCTCAGAGTAGGTGAGTAGAGTAAAGACACTCCTGAGTACACACACTACACCCTAGACAACTCATGCCTCATGCCATACTTGTGGGGGAGCCTCAATCTAAAGGGGAGGACACATGACTGCTCCATGTGTATCCTCAGCCCTACGACCACCCTGCTCTGTGCCTAGCCTGGGGCCACCACATTCTCCCCACCCCACCAGAGTTACCTGTTGGACAGAGGGGGCTCCATCCTCCCTCTGTACCTCCCGTCTCTGGCATGTTCCGCTGCTTTCCCTGGCAGCTGGGCCCAGGGGGCGACCAGGATGGAATCGCTTCTCACGTGGTTGTGAGTAAATCACCTAATGCAAAAAAAAAAGCAAAAGTTTTTAGTTCACAGTGAACTAAATCCTGCAATCTTTACTCAGACTGTTTTCAGGCAAAACTGCCATTAACTTCAACCAGCATTTTCCCCATATAAAGATTCCTGCATTTTTTCCTGATGTAAACTAATATCCTTTATCTTCGGGGTGGGACAGGGGAGAACAAAAAATAAAACCTCCAATCAAAACAAAAACCGCAAACTATTAGAAAGTTAGAAAGCCATGGAAATGCCATAAACATGCTATTGCTTAAGTAAAATAACAAGCACAGTCCTGTATGCATCATATATTTTCTGGGGATTGTTCCATAATATTTTATAACTTGGACTGTTTATTATGAAAACCAAAGAATTGTTTCTTATAAATT
The DNA here is from genome assembly GCF_965152275.1 of Natator depressus. NCBI lineage: Eukaryota > Metazoa > Chordata > Testudines > Cheloniidae > Natator > Natator depressus. The sequence goes on from NC_134235.1 coordinate 23,011,611, forward strand.
CATCTCCTCCTGCTGCTTATTTGGCCATCTGAACTAATCATCTTCTTTGGATCATAATCACCAGCAGCTAACAACCAATTGTTATATTAGAAAGAGAGCTATTATTTCGGGCTGGAAATAAACAGAAGCAAATGTATTTATTTATATGGATTTATAACATGTACACTGTCCGAGGTGTCTTTGGATGCTCATGTGTTTTTATTATCTTGTGCGCGCTAATTGCCTCCTTTTTTAAAGGGAAAAGAGCGTTTCCCAAAACAAAACAAACCCCATGGCCACCCCACAGCCCTGTTTGGAGTAGCCACCATTGTCATCTAAGGATGTAGAATATGGATATATAGACACTAGGCCATCCTCCATCTTAGAAGGTGGGGTTCTGAACTGAGGAGTCAGAGCAGAGAGTGGCAGTCTGCATCATAGGCAGGCTCTGGCTTCTGTATTATGTAAAATACTGGAATAAAAGTAATATGATATATACAAGTTCTTGTTGCCGTGACTCCCATCTAGTGCTAGCTGGGCTACCCTTGGGTGTGCTTTTTTCTCTTCTTCACACACCATACTAATAGCAGCAGCTGTACCAGACCTTTTGTGGCAAGAATGTAAATAATGACTTTAATACAGGAAAAGAGACATGAAACAAAGGCAAAAATATAAGCACAAGATGAAACCAACCAACAAAACAAGGAGTGATTCCTATAAGACTTTGTGAGAAAGAATAAATAACAAGTGACACCATGGGAGAATTCAGCTCCTGAGCTTCCTATCTGGCCTATAGCTTCATTAGCCTTTTAGACAATGTGGTACTTCGTGTTCACATTCCCACACCAGAGAAGGTGTGGTACTAGACACAAAAGGACTGATCCATCTCTTATGGAAGTCAATGGAAGTCTTTCCATTGGTAGGAGTTGGAATGAGGCCCCAAAAGTGGACACTATGATAGCTATCTCTTTGTCTTTTGATGTATTTATAGAACATCAATCACCAGGATATTTCGAATACAAACATTTTAAGTATAATCTTGGTTAGGTCTTGTGTGATGGATTTCCAAAGCAGGAGACAACAACTCCCATCAGCCCTTGGGTTGCCAACCCTCCAGGGTTGTCCTGGAGTCTCCAGGAGTTAAAGATTCATCTTTAATTAAAGATTATGTCATGTAATGAAACCTCCAGGAATACATCCAACCAAAATTGGCATCCCTAGTCAACCCCTTTCCCACAGCTCCTCTCTTTCCCTTGGCCAAGTAAGGGGAAAGATTCTGAACGAGGAAGTGCCGGGCTCTGTTTGGAAGTGGAAGCAGCAGCTGCATGGCAGCAGGGTGCTGGAGAGAATCTGGAGGCAGGAACAGATGCACAGCCATGTGCAGAACAGGCTATGAGTGCTGGGCATTACTGCTGGGTGCAGGTCTGTGTGGGATTTACTGCTGAAGCACCTACAGTGCTTGCTTTTGAGATGTAGTGCACCGGGCACGCTACTGGCACCTTAGGGGGTTGGGATGCAGAGTAACCCAATAATTACATTGTGTTCTCTGCTCCACCCCCAAGAAAATTCAGTGCTACTGCAGGTATCACCATGGGCACAGCTTGAATTGGATTCTATGACTCAGCACATTTTTAAGGCTGTGATCTTGTTCTGTAGAATTTCAGCTTTCATTAGAAATAGCCTTTTTAGCCTAAATAGTTTTTAGCCCTCATGGTTGCAGAGAAAACCTTCTAAACATGGACCAAGTGTGACCAATTAGACATCAGAGGTGTGAACTGACCCATCTAGCTCAATTGAATGTTAACTTAAAAGCCCAAGTTGATTTTAAAATGCCACCCACCTCTATCAATGGGTGAGGGAAATTGAAGGGGCCGGCGGTGAAAGGGAGACAGTCCCAGTAGCAAGGGAGGGAGACCCCTACCTAGGGACAATAGGTAGCTCCTCCCTCTGTGAGTCTCTGGCACCCATTGGCCAGCTGGGAGAGAGGGGTGCTGATTGGCCAGCATTCCCCAGGTCCCAGGATTTAGCCCAGTGCAGGAGCCATGTGGAGCCTCTTTTGGCTCTTTTCCAGCAGCCCAACCCTACCTATGGGAACGTGGCCTGACAGAGGCTGCAGGTTTAGCTGATTGCCTGTTTAGGAGGCCAAGAAGAAATTTATTCTCCCATTGGCCAACTGGCAGAGGACCAGGGAGTTTTTTGCCTTCCTCACAGCATCTTCAAGCCACAGTTGGTTAAATAGGAACGCTCTTAGTACCTAACTGAGGTACTGGGGTTATGTTGTTTATTCAGCGCAACTTGTTTCCAATGTGGCTAAGACAATAAACTGAATGGTTCCCCAACATAGGTGATGTGTAGGGGGGCATGCGGGGTTAAGATCCCCCCTAGATTTCTGCTTGGCCTGCCGGGGGGTGGGGAGCCAGCAGCTTCTGCTCCCCGCCCTGGGTCTGGCTGCCAGGGACAGGGACCGAGCGAGTCCTCTCTTCCCCTCCCCGCCCCCCCAGGCACGATTCCAGCTTGCTCAGTCCCTGTTCCCAGCAGCCAGGCCCAGGCAGGGAGTGGAAGCTGCCGCCTCCCCAGCCGGGCTCTCTCAGGCACTGCACACAGCAGCTACCCTGAGCAGCCACCTTCAGCCATGTGATAAGTGGCTCCATCCCACTCCTTGTCCAGGCCCAGCTGACAGGAATGGGGCCAAATGTACCAGGGGGAGGAGGCAGAGCAGGAGAAGGACAGATTTCCCCCCCCACCCAGCAGGAAATGTGGGATGGGGAGAGTGCAGCAGTCCCTGAGCTGGGCACACAGTGGAGGGTCGCTGGGGAAGGCACAGGGAGCAGGTTCCCTGGCCTCTGCTTAGTCGGGGCTGGGGCTGGCTCCCGCTGAGCCCAGAGAGACGTGCTCCCTGCTTCTGTGTCCCCAGCCCCCCCAGGAGCCAGTGACATTGGCTGCCCTGGCTCAGGGAGGTGGGGCTGGAAGTTCCTCCTAGAAGAGAATGTGGGGCTGTCACGTGTCCTTCCCTTTACAGGGTCCCCACCACCAAGTATCAGGAGTCATGAGTCCTCTGTGTTCCCAGAGGTAAAAGACTTGGGATTTTGGTGATGGACCTTGGGTTCATGTGATAGGATCATACCCTGTGATCTTTGCAGACCTAGCTCAGACCTTGTGGCCCTCACAGGCTGAGGTCCCCATCTTGCTGCACCCTCTGTCCCCCTTGCAGTGAGGAGGATGCTAAGAATTAAAGAGCAGAGTCCTAGGGGGTAGGCTGAGGAGAGCCACCCTGCATCATGGGTTACATGGTAAGCAGCTCTGTAGCCCCTGCACTGAAACCAATTAAATGCCTGGTATAGGAGAGCATGGGTGATGGGCAGGTAGCACCCCTCCCCTGCGTTAAAGTTTTATACAAGTTGCAGCCTGACACTTAATTCCATGAGTCTGTCCTCATTTTGCTGCTGTGTCTACATCAATGTCTCTGAACTTGGCTTGGGGGCAGAAACAGGGAGGGCATTGCTTCAGCAAATTGAGCCCTGCCCATGGGTTAGGAGTAGAGGGAATTGTGTGGCCCATCCACCATGATACCAACACTCATGTGCAATAGATACGTATATTTATGAGGATTCCAATGTCCAGTTCCTGTGTACACCATAAATATAGATGCTTTCATTTTATAATTGAATTGGACCTTAATATTACCAGGGCATTACAGTCCAGGAGGCTGCAGTTCTGGAATATTGTGAAGAATATTCTTAAACCTTACTGGTTGTTTTGCTTGCACAAAGGTTTTTAAATGGGTGCAGATTTTTCAGAAAGAAAACAGAGACAGAGAAAAAGACAGAGTTTCCAGCAATTAGAACAAGCCCTCTCTCTAGCCTTTGGCATTGACCTTGAACCTTCAATAACTAACAGGCCACATCTGTCCAAAATAAACAGAATTTAGCATGAACACTGGTGCTGGGTGGCAGGCGATGCAATGCTTGCCAGCATAGTCCTAGGAAAAGCCAACCATTCAGACAATGATGAGGCGCAGTTAAAGATGACTTTTTAATTGTGTGTAGCATGAAACTACATTTACGTGAAGGAAAAACTTAGCATAATGGGCATAGAATCACAGAAAGGACTGAAAAAGACCTCGAGAGGTCATCTAATCCAGTCCCCTGCTCTCAAGGCAGGACTAAGTATTATCTAGATCATTCCTGACGGGTGTTTGTCTAACCTGCTCTTAAAAACCTCCAATGACGGTGATTCCACAACCTCTCTTGGAAATTTATTCCACTGCTCAACTACTCTCATCGTTAGGAAGTTTTTCCTCATGTCCAACCTACACTTGCTGCAATTTAAGCCCGTTGCTTCTTCTCCTATCCTCTGAGGCTATTCCCCTTCCTACTTGTAACAACCGTTTATGTACTTGAAAACTGTTATCATCTTCCCTCTCTGTTGTCTCTTCTCCAGACTAAATAAAGCTAGTTTTTTCAATCTTTCCTCATAGACCTTTAATCATTTTTGTTGCTGCCCTCTGGACTTTCTCCAATTTGTCCATATCTTTCCTGAAATGTGGTGCCCAGAACTAGACACAGTATTCCAGTTGAGGCCTTATCAGCATGAAGTAAAGCAAAATAATGACTTCTCATGTCTTGCTTACAACACTCCTGCTAATACTTCTCAGAATGATGTTTGCTTTTTTTGAAACAGGGTTACACTGTTGACTCATATTTAGCTTAACACATTTATTTGGGCATAAACTTTCGTGGGCTAAAACCCACTTCATCAGATGCATGGAATGGAAAATACAGTAGCAGGTATATTTATACATAGTACATGAAAAGATGGGAGTTGCCTTACCAGGTGGGGGGTCAGCCTAACGAGAATTCAATTAACAGTAGAATACCAAGGGAGGAAAAATCACTTTTGTAGTGGTAATAAGGATGGCCCGTTTCAAACAGTTCAAAGTCTTTGTCTTCCAGATGTGTTTCTAGGTGTTGAGTTGTGGGTGGAGTGAGGCCATGTGATGATCTCACTTTCCCTTTTTTGTAGTTTCTTCCAGCTTCCTGGAAAGATCTATGTTTGTGACCTGGGGGGGGGTCTGCCCCTACTGGTCAAGCATTCTCCATTGTCTACATGTTCTCTCTGGGAAGTCTCCCTTGTATACAGATCCTGGGATAGTAGATTCTTTCTTTGATGGGTGTTGATCAGCCATTAATTGCTGTCTGGCTACTCTACTGTTGTACCTGAAAGGCTGGTTGTGGGTGTTCCCACATCATACCTTCACATACAATGATAGCACATACAATCCAACAGGATATTAATGGTCAACAGATCAAAACTTTTAAAATGATACCTCACAAGGCATATTTTGTACAAACCATATCATTATATGACAGTGGTGAATATGGGGTGCTGCTTTGAGATACAGTGCCACAATCACCTTATTATCTTCTAGGTGTTTGCAAATTGATTGTTTGATTATTTGCTCCATTATCTTTCCGGTCTATAATTTCCTGGGTTGTTCTCATTCCCCTTTTTATAGATTGATACTATATTTCCCTTTTCCACTCCTCTGGAATCTCTCCGGTCTTCCATGACTTTTCAAAGTTAATTCCTAATGGCTCAGATATCTCCGCAGTTAGCTCCTTGAGTATTTCAGGGTATATTTCATCAGGCCCTTATTTTCACTCATGTTCACTACATTAAATGTCCAATCTCTACTAAACTTTTTGGTGAAAAATGAAACAAAAAGATTGTTTAGCACTTCTGCCATTTCCACATTTTCTATTATTGTTTTCCCTCCCTCACTAAATAACAGCCCTACCCTGTCCTTGGTCTTCCTCTTGCTTCTAATGTATTTGTTATCCTCTAGCTAGTTTAATCCCATTTTGCGCCTTGGCCTTTTAAATTTTGTTCCTACATACTTGTGTTGTTTGTTTATATTCATCCTTTGTACTTTGTCCTAGTTTTCACTTTTTGTAGGACTCTTTTTTGATTTTCAGATAATTGAAGATCTCCTGATTAAGCCAGGGTGGTCTTTTGCCACACTTCCTATCTTTCCTATTCAGTGGGTTAGTTTGCTCTTTTGTCCTTAATAATGTCTCTTTGAAAAACTGCCCACACTCTTGAACTGTTTTTCCCCTTAGACTTGCTTCCCATAGGATCTTACCTAACAATTCCCTGAGTTTGCTAAAGTCTGCCTTCTTGAAATTCGTTATCTTTATTGTGCTGTTTTCCTTTCTACCTTTCCTTAGAATCATGAACTCTACCCTTTCATGATTACTTTCACCCAAGCTACTGTCCACTTTCAAATTCTCAAGAAGTTCCTCCCTATTTGTCAAAATCAAATGTAGAACAGCCTCTACCTTAGTAGCTTTCTCCACATTCTGAAATAAAAAAAATGTTTCCAATACATTCCAAGAACTTGTTCGATAATTTGTGCCCTGCTGTATTATTTTGCCAACAGATATTTGGGTAGTTGAAGTCCCCGATCACCACCAAGTCCTGAGCTTTGGATGATGTTGTCAGGTTTTTTTAAAGCCTCATCCACCTCTTTTTCCTCATTAGGTGGTCTGTAGTAGATCCCTACAATGACATCACCCTTGTTTTTTACCATTTTTATCCTTACCCAGAGACTTTCAACATCTGTCTCCTATTTCCATCTCAAACTCAGTCCAAGTGTGTACATCTTTGATATATATGGCAACACCTCCTCCCTATCTTTCCTGAGCAAGCTGTAGCCTTCTATAGCAATATTCCAGTCATGTGTATTATCCTACCAAATCTCTGATGTCAACTATGTCATAGTTGTGTTTATGCATTAGCATTTCTAGTTCTTCCTGCTTATTCCCCCTGCTTCTCGCATTAGTGTATAGGTGTCTAAGATATTGATTGATTTCCCCCCTATATTCCCTCTTGTCTCTCCCTTATCCCTGCTATAATGGTCCATGCTCTCCCCTGATTCTGACTCTTCTCCCAGGTCTCCGTGCTTTTATTGTGATTGCTCTGCATGTATTTAGAAAAAGCCTCTCTGTTATTTTGTTAGGAACTCAAACCCATGTAGCCTCTATAGCACGTTCATTGTAAGCTGCAGTAGGACTTTTGTTTATTAAAGTAATTTCATGGTCAGCAATTGTTTCAGCAACTCTGAGAGGATCTTTTCATTTCATCCATCATCTGAGTACTTGGAATCAAGCCAAGTGGGTTTTAAATCTTTCTAGTTTTGTTGACAGTTTATGTAAGTACTAGCTCTGTTATGAAACATAAACGTGCCATTCATCACTCATCAGACTACAATTTCATTTTTATCTAGGCAGCTTGCTCTGGCTTTCTCTTCATTGCATTTCACTTCATTCTCCTGCATGCATATGGCCCTCTAGTTAGTATTAATGTCCCACAGCATCTTGCACTGATGGTGGGGATCAGGGACATGCTGGCTTCCTTACAAGAAAGTTGTGTAATGCAGATCACTTACCTTGCTTGCTCTGCAATATCAACTCGCTCTGCCAACTTGCAAATTCATTATTCACCATGTTTTATTGCAATTGTTGTTATGATTATGAATCTACTAAAAGAGAAAATCCGAAGCATAACTTTGTGCCATTCATTTATTTTTCTCTTATGAATGAAATTTGCCAGGGTCAAGGATTATGAAACACTTGCACACAATGCAAACATTAATAAAGTGAAATTATGATACTTAGCATTTACAGAATATTTTATCTGCAGTATTGTTGTAGCTGTGTAGGTCTCAGAATACGAGATAGACATGGTAGTTGAGGTAATATCTTTTATTGACCAGCTACAACAGATGCAAAACCTGCAGACATATCTCCACTGTGACGATGATCAATTCCTCACATAACACACCTTTCAAGATTCATATTCCTACACGTGCTTATCATAACATGGGGTGTACCTCCTCCAGCGCATCGGATGCTACAAGGACCACTATGTGGGTGAAGACGATCACTATGCTCTCAAATGAACTCACAGAAAAATGATAAAAAACAAAAACACCATATTACCCATGGGTGAACACTTTTCACAAAGTGATCACTGCCTACCTGATCTGTCAATGCTTGTCCTCGAAGGAAACCTGCACAACACCTTAAAAAGGCGAGCGTGGGAACTTAAATTTTATATCTCTTTTGCTATGTCTGCTCTAGAAACGCTATAGTGGCACAGCTGCAGCACTGGGGCTGTGCTGTTGTAGTGGTTTAGTATAGACACTATCTACGCTGACGGGAGGGGTTCTCCTAGCAGGTTAGGTAATCCATCTGCCCAAGAGGTGGTAGTTAGGTTGATGGAAGGATTCATCTTTTGACCTAGCACTGTCTACACTGCGGGTTAGGTCAGCAAAGCTATGTATCTTAGGGATGTGGAAGTTCCCAGTGTAGACCATCCCTTAGTCACCAAAAGCCATGGACTTAATAGGGACAATGGTTTTATGGATCATTACAACAATTTGTAACACACCATGCTGTCTGCTACACTTAATTGCCCACTTCAAATCCTTTATGCATAACAATCTAACCTCAATTGCCTATATCATTTCAGGTGACCATCTCCCCCATTACGCCTTCTGCTTAATAATCTAGCCCAATTTATGTTTAACTCAGGCCTGGCCTACACTAAAAAAGTTAGGTCAAACCCAGCCACAATGCTCAGGGGTGTGAAAAATCCATATCCGTGAGTGATGTAGTTAAGTCAGTCTAACCCCTAGTGTAGACAACTCTAGGTCTCCAGAAGAATTCTTCCATCAACTCACCTGCTGCCTCTCAGGGAGGTGGATTACCTACCCTAAAGGGAGAACCCCTCCCATTGGTGTAGGTAGTGTCTACACTAAAGTGCTACAGTGGAGTGGCTGCAGCTTTGCTGCTGTAGTGTTACAACTGTAGACAAGTCCTTGTGCACCCTCCTTCCTTTCCCAGACCTGAAGAAGAGCTCCATGTAGCTTGAAAGATTATACCTTCCACCAACAGAAGTTGGTCCAATAAAAGATATTACATCACCTAGAATATTTTATATCATATGTAAAATATCTTTTACATTTTTATATATAAAGTGTAAATAATCAGTCCTCTGAAAAACCTCTGTGAACTAAGTAGGTATTTATTATCATGACCGTTTTACTGATGGAGAAACTCAGATACAGAGGTTAAGCATATATAGTCACTGTAATACAGTAAGATGTAATGGCAGTTAGGTGCCTATATACTTTTGAGGAGCTGGGCCTTAGTTACTTATTACTGCTGGTCAGGAATTTTCTGTTGAAATAATTTTCCAATGATTTTGGAAAATGATTTTCCAGAAAATCAAAATTTTTCATGGGAAAATATTGATTTTTTTGCTGAAAAATTTTCATTTTCTGATTTGAAAATCTAAATGAAATTTTTTGTTTTGGGTTGGTTTGACACAAGATATTTCATTTTCTTGTTCTGATCCCAAATGTCTTGTTTCAGATAAGTTTTACAGACCATTACACTGTGGTTCCCTATCAGTGCATTGCCTTATGGGAGTTGAAGTTCACACCCTCATTCTTGTCCTATGGACCAAGCTCCTTGGAGGACTACATTTCCCATAATGCAGTGCATATTTTCTTCTGATCAAACTCTTCATAGTGGATCAAGGGGGTCACATGACTCTGGATGCATCATTGGAGATGTAGTCTGGTCAGAGACCTTAGTCCAAAGGAGAGAATGGGAGCATCAGGTTCCCGAACTATAACTTACATTAAACAATGGGATATTGCATTTTAATGTTGAAGTGACTTGAAACAAAGTGTTTCAGGTCATTTCAAAACCCCTCTCCCTCCAAAAACACTTACATTTCAGGAATATCTAAATGCTTCATTTTGATTGAAAATGTTGAAATGAAACATTTTGACATTTCCAAACTGAAATTTCTGTTCCACGAAAACTTTTGAAATTTCCATTTTTCTTCCTGATTTGGGATGAAAACAGATGAGGAAATGTCAACATTTCCCACAGACTGGAAATCCCAAATTTCGCTGTTCTTTAATACTTATACATGGCCACACACTGATTCAATATCCGAGTCAGGACTATTCTTATTCCTTGTTGTTTGTATTCCTATGGCCGGAGTCCCAGTCCTGGACCAGGACCCCATTGTGTTAGGTGCTGTACAAACACAGAACAAAAAATGGGCTCTGCCCCAAATATCTTACAATTTAAGAAGGAGACAAGAGACAGATGCATACAGGCAGATGGGGGAGTACAAGGAAACAAGTAATTCCTGTCTCCTAGGTCTCCGCAAAGGCCAAATCAGTCACAATATGTTTCTCTGCAGTGATGATTAAAGATCAGACAGATTATTAGTATTATACAATAGAATTGATGCCAAGTACCTGATTTCAAGCAGATGAACTTTGAACATGGTTTATGATCAGATTATTATCTTGTTAAAACAATGTGCCGACTCTTTGTGAGAAAATTCTTTTATGGGAAACACAATCATGGGTCATACAGTAGAAGATCACCCAAGAAAACCATAATGTCTGTCAAGAAGCACGACAGCTATTCACGGGTAGAGTAGCTGAAGACTACTTTATACCAAATTTATATAAAAGGCACATTACCTAGGAATTGGGGTATGTCTAATAAAATGTCTCAAAAGTAGCAAACCTTTAAGGAAGCTTTATTGCCAATATTTTCCTGCAACAGAAATATCCTTCTAATTAGTTTATACACACTCTAATGCAGGGGTCAGCAACCTTTCAGAAGTGGTGTGCTGAGTCTTCATTTATTCACTCTAATTTAAGGTTTCACGTGCCAATAATACATTTTAACGTTTCTAGAAGGTCTCTCTCTATAAAATACAAGTATCCATTGGGAATAAACTCTGTGCATTAAAATGACAACAGTGGGACAATATAGAAAGTCATAGAATGATACAACAAAATACACTTATCTGGATTAATGTGCAATAATGTCCAGCTGTACAGTATACATGGAGCTCACAAGTGAATATTGCTGCACGGTGCATGTGGAGTACACTGACTGTAGCTTACAACTGGTAATCCCTGCTCTGTGCCAAGTCCTCCAGTTTCCCAGGGCCTGAGGCTGGGAAGACCTCACATCTTTGTTAATTGCAAGCAAAATAGATCTTACTTTGTGAGTGTGCCAAGGATACAGTAAGGCTGGGTTTCGTGCACTAAGGCCATTGGGTCTTCCAAATGGTGGTCAGACAGTGCACTAGGAGAGAAACCCATTTGAAAATGTTCGACTAACTATCTCTCTGTCCAGTAGTTGCGTGCCCCACCCTCATCACCATAATGTCTGAGCACCTCCCGTGTGCGAAGATGACAGAGTTCTTTCTTCCTTTCCTGCCACCAAGATGCAGAATTAAGCCTTACTTAAAAAAAAAATGAATGAATTAGTGTCCTTTAGAGCCGGGGAAAATATTTTTGGATGAAACTTTTTTATCCAAAAAAAATGCACATTAGGTTCAACAAAAACATTTTGCAAATTTGTATTCATTTTGGCAAGTTGTTCAGCCCCAAACTGTTTCTTGGCAATGTTGCGCTAGATTCACAAAACAGAGAATGAGGCAGGCCCTTTTACCCTATAGCCCAGAATTAGCACATTCACCTGGGTTATGGGAGATGCAAGAACTTGAACTGAGGTGTCCCACAGCTTAGGTGAGTATCCCAGCCACAAGGATATAGGTTGGGTCTCTCTGTCCCTCCTGTTGAAATTGTTCCACTTTGTATAAATAATTAAATATTCATTGAAGCATGGGCTGGAACCTAGGTTTCTCCCCTCCCAAATGAATGGTGTAATGCCAGGCTATAGAGTCGTTCTCACTCACTCTGGCCCAGGTGGAATGTTTCTCCCCTGTTATCATTGCTGATGTTTTTCTGTATTGTAACATAGGTCAGATGACGGCAGTTATGGCTGGCTGCAAATTAATGCTGACAGACCTCTTGCCTGGCTGGCTAGTACACACAGTAGGCTGCCTTTTCCCTACATTGGCCTGGCTTCACTTCTCCTAAACTGTAAATAAATTGTCTAAGAATCAAACTAACACAGCATCACATTACACTAGCTGGTGCAATGAAATGGGCTAAACCAGATGTGGACTGCCTAGACAATGTGGACAAAAATCAATTTCCTAAACCCAGAGTAGTCAGATGCTGTTCCCTTAGACAGGATCTGGAAATAAACTTGTGCTACTGATTAAGTTTTATTTATTCTAAATATTAACTGAGTTCCACTTAGAGTTATTTTGCTTTGGTGGGTTGTACACAGTGTGAGACACAGAGCTGCCCTGAAATAGCAGGTACTCCCACCTCCCACGACTCCGCCTTTGAGATGCCAGTTCTGTACAATTATAGAGTGCAAATCTCAAAGCACTGTGGAAGGGAAAGTCAGTATCATTATCTGCCTATTACAAATGGGGAAAATGAGGCACAGATAGATGACTTTCCTAAGAACTGGGAATAGAGCCCAGTCCTCTTGGCTGTCAGTTCGGGGCCCTATCCATTGACCTACAAAGAGCAGCTCTCTCTCTCTCTTAAAGCCAGGAAGCTCCTGATGAGTTCCCACCATGCTCTATGGCTCACATCCAGAATCCATACACTCTCTTTGGGCTAGAATTTATTTATTTATTGGCTCAAGAACAGACTTTTTTTCCAGCATGCTGCAGTTCCTACTCAATAGGTTCAGTTCGGATCAAAACCCAACAATGGATATGTGAGGTGATGAGTCATCCCTGAACTAGAACCTGATTAATCCACATGTGGCAATGAGTCATTTCTGTGTTAGGCTCCAGCCAATCCACAAGCCAGGAGCTGTTCTGGTGACTCTTAGGCAGGTATATAAGCCTCCACTTTGGCAGGTGGGCAGGAAGGAGAAGAAATAAAGGCTCTGCCTCCCAAAATGCTCTTTACCAGGCGTAAACTGTTGTGTTAATTTAGATGGAATAAATGAGCCAATGCGTTAAGGTAACTCAGTCATTGTCCAACATTAAATAGTATTAAACAAGGTTTGGGATTTGGTATACAGAAACCTCAGCCTGCTTATTACCAGGGCAAACACACCATTAAACTTCCTTTTAACCTTTTATTAAAGATACAAAAAAGAAGGGGGAAAAGTTGAGGCATTTGAAATGGAAAGCATTGTCAGGCTTTCATTTTAACAGCATTTCTTGCTCCCTTTCCCTTTAATTGGAGAGTTCCAGAAGGGAAAACGCCCGTTTTTGACAGTCTTTTAGATGGAGTCAAAGACGATAACTATCCTTTTGGGAAAAAGAGAGGAAGTTAGTTGAGATGAGCTGGAGCTGTTGCTGATGCTGTTGAGGTTCCTGTTTCATTTCAGGTGGTGTTTGGGATTCAGCTGGAGCTGGTGGGGGTGACTATCTCATCTGCTTCCCTCCTTAGCCAAGACCGGCCAGGACATCTCTCCAAGTTAGAAAGGCAAAGGCCTGGGGTCCCAGAAGATGGTGGGGGTGGCAGCCATGATGGGAAAGCTCGCTTCAGCCGCTTCTGTCTGTTCTTCCTCCCCCTCTGTTCTTTCTTTAAGGACCGACAAAGGGAATGATGGGTGAAATAGCCCATCCCCTTATTATTTTGCCCGCCAATATCTGACACACCAATTTTGGTTCATTAATCTCCGGTTCCACAGCTTCTGTTTTTTACTGAGCATGATTTCAACATAGTCCTTGAGTTATATCAACATGGACTTTTTGTTTGGACTAATTTAATCTGTCTGGTTCTTCTGCACCTGTTTATAATCATTACTGAAAGCCACTTGACTGACTTTGTTAGCATTTGTTATAGCTTAGTCTAATATTTTATGAACTTTCATATACTTCTTACAATGGAGCTTACAATTAAGGTAAATAAGGCCCAATTATCACAACAAAACCCAGTCTTAATTACTATCTCCCTGGTGCCGTGGGTTATCTCCTAGTCACGATCTTCTTCTCAGGCTGCTCCTGAGACAACACACCCACACTCATCGCCCCTTACTCTGGGCTCCTGGCAAAGCCACAATTGAGCCCACAGTATATAAATAGTTCTGGGTTGGAGCACAGTGTAATGAAATGGAAATGCAACTGGGAAGACAGCTAGACAAAATAAAATTGTCTCCTTGCGTGGCAATGATCAATTTCCACAAGAAATATTAAGAACATGACTTAGTGCCAAGGTTTATTTAGTCCAGGCATTCTCATGACATAATTTTTGGTGGCCACTCTGACAGTTTCCTGAAAAAATTAGGAAAAACAAATGAATATGTGCACGTACACATCCAAATCATTGTAATTTATATATCGCTAGCTAGTAAGTTGGCTGTGAAAATGATATTTGTATGTTTGTTAATATCACTTTTCACAGCATCCTTACTAGCCCAGACTTCTCAGCAGACTTGCTAGCTAGCTGGGAGGCTGTGAAAAGTGATATTAACAAACATACAGATATCACTTTTCACAGCAGACTTGGTAGATAGCTAGTAAATCTGCTATGAAGTCTGCGCTATTAGGTCTCAGGGCTCAACCATGGTACAAATCAAGCACTGGATGGGGGACCGACTGAGGCAGTGGGGGCCATGGGCGATTGGGGGTGGTGGTGGTGAGCCCTGCTGCCTCTGGGAAGGTGGGTCGGAAACTCACCAGCCATGTGCTCCTCCAACGTTGTGCCCCATGTGTCTCCAGATGTGGCACAAGGCGTTGACCCTTACCAGCGGCCCCAGCAACCAACACCAAGGCAGCACATCCAGGAGCAGCATGGAGGGGAAGGGCCAATGCTCCCTCCTTCCCCGGCATCACCACCCAGGAGGCTGTCATGGCCATAAGAAAAGCCACGGGTAGTATATTTCAGAAATGCTGATTTAGTCTAGCTGGTGAACTTTCTCTGGCCTATGTATATGAAGGGAGCAGGAATCTTGTGGTTCACACGTCCAGCTGGAACTCCGGCTAAAACCCAAAAAGTGTTAAGGAAGATCACATCCACAGATATTATTTGAGTTAAAAGCCAATTAGAAGTCTGTGTTATCTTACCCAGTTATTCTTTAGGAAAGAAGGAATAATGTGCACAGACAAAGCAGGAGACCGTGGAATTGCCACACATCTCAGAGAATTGCTATGTTTGGGCGAAAGTTTGCTACACAGAGTAGACCAAATATTTGTGTACATATTTTAGAATGCTGTGTGTTGTTTAGAATGTAGTGGTTAGCAGCAAGTCTCTGCCAGTAACCACACTGCGTGGTTGAGTACAGACCTGAAGCAATTTAATTAAAGCCGGTCGGGAATTTTTTGACGCTACTTTTTTTTTTTTTTTTTGGTCAGGAAATGCTGATTAGTTGAAATTGAAACATTTCTGATGAAACATTTTTCGTGTCAAGGGTGAAATTTCTCATCAAAACGCGAGTGAGACCCCAGAATTGCTAATAGCCTGCTGGCTAGAGTATGCACAATGGATGTGGGAAACCCCTATTCAAGCCGTGCTCTGCCAGATTCACAGCGGGGGTTTAAATTTGGGTCTCTTACATCCCAGCAAGTGCTTTTGCCACTGGACTATTGGTTACTCTGGATGCCTTCTCTTTTCTCTTTCTCTCTTGTTCCATATTGGAACAAAAACAAATTTCAAAACCTCAAAGCTTTTCTGGGAAGCCCTAACCTTAATTAGTTCATAATAAGGAAAATGGTTACTTGTGTGTTAAGAATCTAGGGCAAATAGCTGCAGTTTGATTTCCACTTAACTGCATAAATCATGCATGGCTGGCATTAATGAATTACACTTAGGGGGGGAAATACAATTTTGAAGCGCAGGCTCCAGGGGCCAATTTAAAGGTATGTATTTCCCTAAGCAGCACAGATAACCTATAAGCAGTTGAAGGGGAAAAACATCCTTTGTTGGCCTGAAGATGTATATTAACTGTATCAAATCACAAACTGATGTATTATATTATATCTTTGGTGGGGTCAGCTATCCTAAAGGCTGCTTATTTCATCTAGGTTTTTGTTTCCATCCTCTCATGCCTGGCCATCAGAGTATGTCTTAAGAGGGCTGAAAATATAGTGGCCACCAGACTTCTTTGCTTGTGTCTGCCGAGTGTTTAACGGAAGCTTCTTGAGGAAGGAGGTGAGGCATAAAGGACATGAGGGGTGAAGTAGTGGGAGAATATAAAGCAAAGCTAATAGGAACAGATGAGAATGGGGGATAAGGAGACAGAGATGATGGTGGAGAGTGGGTAGGTGAGGAAGCAGTGGGTAAAGAGGAAAGGAGAAAGCAGGAGCCAGTAAAAAACTCAGACAGAGTAAAAGAATGTGAACTGGGATATGAGAGAACAAAGATCTAGTAAGGGATCGGTGAAGGAAAAGAAGTGAGACCACCAAATTCTATTTACGTCGGGCTAGATTCTGAAAATCTCAGGTTGGGTTATTTTACTTGGCAAACAATCCCATGGAAATCAATTATAATGATTTATGTTATAGCGGCACCCGCCTGAGATTGGGCCTCCATTATGCTAGGCACTGTACGCACATTGTATGAAACCCTGAGAGCTTACAGTCTAAACAGAGAAGACTGACAAAACGTGGAACAGAAACAGGCCTAGAGGAGTGAAGCGATTTGCACGTGGTCACGTAGAAGGTAAGTGGCAGACCCTACAGTAGAGCTAGGTCTCCTAAGTTCCAGGCTAGTGTCCTTTCCATTAGACCATATTACCTCTCATGTGTCAATGTGGCTACCTACAATTTAGTGCTATTCAGTGACTAAGGCTATCAGAATCTGGCCTATTGTTTTAAAGGGAAATATACCCTCATCTCTAACTCCATAATTGAGGTTTTTGATCTGGAAACATGAAGGTTGTGTAGGTTATTTCTGACAACACTGACAGAAGTCGCTCCCAACCAAACAATTCCTTCAACCCAGATTATATAAACTACCCACAGCAGGGGTGCGGTGAATGGGTACAAGATGGGGTACAAATGGATGGAATAAGGACTGAGCAAAGGGACCACTGCTCTGAATTTCTTAGTGCTTTTGGTCAGTTTGCCTCAGATTCATGTCTGTTTTAGTGTTGTTTTTTTATTATTATTTAATTATGTTTAAAGAAAGTCACAAACTGCTGAGCAAATGTGTTGCTGGCAGCAAGACCGCTGAATAAGGGCTGAGTGCCTATCTTGCTCCCCTGTTGTTACATAGGAGGAAAGCCAAACAAATGCCTTGTAGACATGTTGACTTTGAGTGTGTGAAAAAAAGATAACATAACAATGTGTTTTCTTAAGACTTGTGATTTCCTATAATGGAAGTTGCCATGCTACACACTAAGCAGACCTGTTAGTGATATTTATGAACAAAGACTCTGAATGACCTTCCAAGCCAGCATGTCGCTTGCCATTCTTGTTACAGAGACAATAGATGGTTGCTGTATATGTTACTGTTATGTATGAAGAAAACAAATAACAGCCCGGCTGTTTGCTTGCACAGTATTATTCAATAAAAGAGAAAAGTGGAGCTGGTGGCGGCTATGATTGCAAGGTCAAGTTTTTCAAGAGTGGACATATCTTTCAGGTTGTTGTATAATCACCACATCATGATCCATTTTGGAGAAGTTTCAGGTTTAACATGAAGATAATTGGTTACATGCCAAACTACAATAATCCCCAGATTGTCAATCAGTTCCCATTTTCATCCCAAGCATACGCTTGTTTCTCAGATTGTAGGAAGAAAAGGAAAAAAAAATAAGGTGGTATTTCTTTTGAATGTTAACAGATTTATTTTGTAATAGAAATTGTAGTTAATCTCTTTTCTCCTCTGGTCCATGAGTGACACTGTCTGTATCACTAGTGTATATATTAAATGTCTGTCATATTTAAATAAAATATAGCTTGTTTCTGATCTCATTCGCTTTAGGCAGCTATACGCAATTGTAACTGCAATGACTTCATTTTGGCTACAGGTCAAGTACCACACTGACTTCAATGGAATTATTCTGAATTTGCACCAATAAAGTGCTTGAACTTTAAAGGGCAATTCAATGTTGAGAAATATTACCAGTTCCAGTAATGTTCTACAGTCTGCATTTAGAGAATCTCTCAAACCAGGACCTCTTTCAAAACTGAATGAACTCAGCGTGGTGACTATAAGAAGCCAGAGGAGGATTTGGCCATATGTATTTATGTGCCTGCATGTTTCTTGGGCCTTATTTTGGAGTGAGATAAAAATGCAATTGTCAAGCAACATGATTTACAAATATCTTGCACGTTCGTCTGGTTCCACAAACGAAATGAACTTACTCAAAGTATTGTGAAATTTTATTTGTTGGTACGCTGTCTTTCCATAGCTGTTAAGAACATTCTAGGCTCAGTTTAGCATCTTGATTGAGCAAGATACTACCCACTTGCTTAACATTAAGCACCTCACTAGATGATTTGCTGGATCAGATGTGCTTGATCAAGATTCTGGGCTAGATCACCGGTAAGTGTAAATCAGCACAGCTGTGTTTAAATTGCACCAGTAGTATTCTGGCCACCAGTATTTCTCATCCAGGTCAATATAATGATCCCCTTTGTAAATAATAGAGCAGTTTAGGAGATCTGATTATTCCTGAATCACAGTACCATTGGTGTGGGGATTGACTCCAGAATATTATTCTGTTTATCGATTATACTAGATCAGAACATAAGGGTATATCTACACAGCAGCTGGGAGCATGTCTTCCAGCCCAGGCAGACAGACTTGCACTTCAGATAGTGTGCTGAAAATAGCGGTGTGGACACGATGGCATAGCCAGCAGCTTGAGCTAGCCATCAGAGCTCCAATCCAGTGGCTTGGGTGGACTTGGACTTAGGTAGCTAATCTGAGTTGCTGGCTGTGCAGTAAGGTCTAGACTACTATTTTTAGTGTGCTCGCTCGAGCACAGCTAGTGCGAGTCTGTGTGCCTGGACTGGGAGGCATGCACCCTAGCTGCAGTGTAGAGATACCCTACAAGTCCCATGGGCTTCTCATACTGGATGGAAATAATTTTCTAGATCCCTTCCTTAGAGACAACTACCAGGCAAAGGAGGCCTGTCCTACCCACTTACCTGCCAACCTCCCTTTCTGTGACAACACCTAAAAGCCCAGTTGCGGTAGAGTGGCTGTGATATCTGCAATTAGCCTTTATACTAAATGTTCAGTCGACAGCCCTGGAGCTTACAATGATCTATTTGTTGGCAGAACATGGCTGACGGCAATGCTGTGTTTGATCTCAGAAATTAGTAGTGGTAGGGAATTGAGGTAGAGAGGCATAGCCCAAGAGCTCTCAAAGAAATGGAAAGGGGTAACAACCAATTAGAATCATAGAGTCATAGAATATCAGGGTTGGAAGGGACCTCAGGAGAACATCTAGTCCAACCCCCTGCTCAAAGCAGGACCAATTCCCAACTAAATGACCTAGCCATGGCTTTATCAAGCCTGACCTTAAAAACTTCTAAGGAAGGAGATTCCACCACCTCCCTAGGTAATGCATTCCAGTGTTTCACCACCCTCCTAGTAAAAAAGTTTTTCCTAATATCCAACCTAAACCTCCCCCACTGCAACTTGAGACCATTACTCCTTGTTCTGTCATCTGCTACCACTGAGCACAGTCTAGATCCATCCTCTTTGGAACCCCCTTTCAGTAGTTGAAAGCAGCTATCAAATCCCCCCTCATTCTTCTCTTCCGCAGACTAAACAATCCCAGTTCCCTCAGCCTCTCCTCATAAGTCATGTGCTCCAGTCCCCTAATCATTTTTGTTGCCCTCTGCTGGACGTTTTCCAATTTTTCCACATCCTTCTTGAAGTGTGGGACCCAAAACTGGACACAGTACTGCAGATGGGGCCTCACCAATGTCGAATAGAGGGGAACGATCATGTCCCTCGATCTGCTGGCAATGCCCCTACTTATACATCCCAAAATGCCATTGGCCTTCTTGGCAACAAGGGCACACTGTTGACTCATATCCAGCTTCTCGTCCACTGTAACCCCTAGGTCCTTTTCTGCAGAACTGCTGCCTAGCCATTCGGTCCCTAGTCTGTAGCGGTGCATTGGATTCTTCCATCCTAAGTGCAGGACTCTGCACTTGTCCTTGTTGAACCTCATCAGATTTCTTTTGGCCCAATCCTCTAATTTGTCTAGGTCCCTCTGTATCCTATCCCTACCCTCCAGCGTATCTACCTCTCCTCCCAGTTTAGTGTCATCTGCAAACTTGCTGAGGGTGCAATCCACACCATCCTCCAGATCATTTATGAAGATATTGAACAAAACCGGCCCGAGTACCGACCCTTGGGGCACTCCACTTGATACCGGCTGCCAACTAGACATGGAGCCATTGATCATTACCCATTGAGCCCGACAATCTAGCCAACTTTCTATCCACCTTATAGTCCATTCATCCAGCCCATACTTCTTTAACTTGCTGGCAAGAATACTGTGGGAGACCGTGTCAAAAGCTTTGCTAAAGTCAAGGAACAACACGTCCACTGCTTTCCCCTCATCCACAGAGCCAGTTATCTCATCATAGAAGGCAATTAGATTAGTCAGGCATGATTTGTCCTTGGTGAATCCATGCTGACTGTTCCTGATCACTTTCCTCTCCTCTAAGTGCTTCAGAATTGATTCCTTGAGGACCTGATCCATGCTTTTTCCAGGGATTGAGGTGAGGCTGACTTGCCTGTAGTTCCCAGGATCCTCCTCCTTCCCTTTTTTAAAGATGGGCACTACATTAGCCTTTTTCCAGTCATCCAGGACTTCCCCCGATCTCCATGAGTTTTCAAAGATAATGGCCAATGGCTCTGCAATCACATCCGCCAATTCCTTTAGCACTCTTAG
The DNA here is from genome assembly GCF_965152275.1 of Natator depressus. Classification (NCBI taxonomy): domain Eukaryota; kingdom Metazoa; phylum Chordata; order Testudines; family Cheloniidae; genus Natator; species Natator depressus. Next base: position 23,032,382 of record NC_134235.1, read on the forward strand.
ATGCAGCGCATCCGGCCCCATGGACTTGTGCTCATCCAGCTTTTCTAAATAGTCCCAAACCACTTCTTTCTCCACAGAGGGCTGGTCACCTCCTCCCCATGCTGTGCTGCCCAGTGCAGTAGTCTGGGAGCTGACCTTGTTCATGAAGACAGAGGCAAAAAAAGCATTGAGTACATTAGCTTTTTCCAAAACCTCTGTCACTAGGTTGCCTCCCTCATTCAGTAAGGGGCCCACACTTTCCTTGACTTTCTTCTTGTTGCTAACATACCTGAAGAAACCCTTCTTGTTACTCTTAACATCTCTTGCTAGCTGCAACTCCAGGTGTGATTTGGCCTTCCTGATTTCACTCCTGCATGCCCGAGCAATATTTTTATACTCCTCCCTGGTCATTTGTCCAATCTTCCACTTCTTGTATGCTTCTTTTTTGTGTTTAAGATCAGCAAGGATTTCACTGTTTAAGTCAAGCTGGTAGCCTGCCATATTTACTATTCTTTCTACACATGGGGATGGTTTGTCCCTGTAATCTCAATAAGGATTCTTTAAAATACAGCCAGCTCTCCTGGACTCCTTTCCCCCTCATGTTATTCTCCCAGGGGATCCTGCCCATCAGTTCCCTGAGAGAGTCAAAGTCTGCTTTTCTGAAGTCCAAGGTCCGTATTCTGCTGCTCTCCTTTCTTCCCTGTTTCAGGATCCTGAACTCGACCATCTCATGGTCACTGCCTCCCAGGTTCCCATCCACTTTAGCTTCCCCTACTAATTCTTCCCAGTTTGTGAGCAGCAGGTCAAGAAGAGCTCTGCCCCTAGTTGGTTCCTCCAGCACTTGCACCAGGAAATTGTCCCCTACACTGTCCAAAAACTTCCTGGATTGTCTGTACACCACTGTATTGCTCTCCCAGCAGATATCAGGGTGATTGAAGTCTCCCATGAGAACCAGGGCCTGTGACCTAGTAACTTCTGCGAGTTGCCGGAAGAAGGCCTCGTCCACCTCATCCCCCTGGTCCGGTGGTCTATAGCAGACTCCCACCACGACATCACCCTTGTTGCTTACACTTCTAAACTTAATCCAGAGACTCTCAGGTTTTTCTGCAGTTTCATACTGAGCAGTCATACTGCTCCCTTACATACAATGCAACTCCCCCACCTTTTCTGCCCTGCCTGTCCTTCCTGAACAGTTTATATCCATCCATGACAGTACTCCAGTCATGTGAGTTATCCCACCAAGTCTCTATTATTCCAATCACATCATAATTCCTTGACTGTGCCAGGACTTCCAGTTCTCCCTGCTTGTTTCCCAGGCTTCTTGCATTTGTGTCTAGGTACTTGAGATAACTCGCTGATCATCCCTCTTTCTCAGTATGAGGCAGGAGCCCTCCCCTCTCGCGTGCTCGTGCTTGTGCTTCCTCCCGGTATCCCATTTCCCCACTTACCTCAGGTCTTTGGTCTCCTTCCCCCGGTGAACCTAGTTTAAAGCCCTCCTCACTAGGTTAGCCAGCCTAATTCAGGAAGCCTGAGGAGAAATGGACTCTTCCTGATATTTTTGGATGAAGAAAAGGGGAAGACAAAATGACAATCAGCTGTTCTCTTCAGACAAGAAGAAAGCTTGGCTATTAAGAATTAGCTTGATAGGGAAGCAGGGCTGCCAGGAAATGTTTTGGAAGGGACATGTTGTAAGACCCATTATCGTCTTAGCCTATTTAGTCCACCTCAGACTTCAAACTTATGATGCCCTTTTCCCACAGATCACACATCACTTTGATGTGTTCTTGTACCTGGTGACGAATAATGGCTAAATAAGTCAGAGTTCCCCACTTCTGAAGTCTCTCTCAGACTTCATCTGAGATTCAAACTTCCTTTTAAGTTCAGAAATACCATCCTAACTTTGATGTACAGGTAGGGAGAAACCAAAAGCATCTTATAACTTCTTTAAGGTTCCCTTTTTACTAGGAGTTGTAATAGGGTTTCTCACTGTTTGTGATGGAGAAGTAAGATAATCCTGATGTGAAAATGACTAACTCCTTATCTATTAAATACACAGGCAAAAAGAGTGACTGAAAAATGAGTCATATCATCATCATACTGTGAAGTGGTGTATGGTCTGTGGAGAGACTTTGTGTTTGCATTCTTAACCTTAACCAGTAACAGAAGTAACAGATGGTACTCTGAAAAGAGAGAGGTCAGAAAGGAGAGATGGATATTAAAGGCAAATTTGATTTTGACTAAATGAAATCCTTAATGCTAAAAATACAGCTACTATTATGTTTGGGAATTCACCTGTCTCCCAGTGGAAGGGGTTTTCTCTGACTTTTGTGGAACGTGTTTATTTTTAATCTTACTTTACTTTTTTCAATTTTATTTCTATTTTTGGACTTGAGTTCTTATTCACTGGGCCCATTAAAGTCTGAGAGTCTTGTCACTAACTTCAGTGGGCCCAAGATTTCACCTCCGGTTGCATGGGAAGATGGATGCAGCTAGAGGTCTGAGTGGCTTTGCCTGACACATGCTTAAGACAGCAGCAGTATGAGTGCAAACCAAAGGGTAGTTTTCATCTAAGGCAACCACCTTCATATGTGGGTGGCTAAAGTTATGCAGCTTATGGTATATTTAGCCACCTGAAAAAATGGCCTGATTTTCAGAGGAGTTTATCACCCAACATTTGCCATTGGTGACTGGGGGATAACAGTTAGCAACAATTGAATTTATTAAATACAGACATCCAAAAGTTACCAGAGCAGAGGGTGAGAGATGCCTGAGAGGGGTTCTTGAGCTACCAGTGACCTCTCACTTACACAGCACTTACCAAGAAGTAACAGCACACCTGATCATTGGCTATGAAGAGGAGCAACAAAAGGATTAATGGGGAGCACACACAATGTTTATATTAATGAAGATCAGTCATAATAGAGCAAAAAGGCTTTGGAGACTGCTTTGGCTGCAGTTTTCTATAGCATAACTTTGGAATTACCTTATAATTGGCCTGCTAAACCCAGGGTTGTGAGTTCAATCCTTGAGGGGGCCATTTAGGGATCTGGGGCAAAAATTGGGGATTGGTCCTGCTTTGAGCAGGGTGTTGGACTAGATGACCTCCTGAGGTCCCTTCCAACCCTGATGTTCTATGATTCTGTATGATTCTATGATTCTAATAAAACACACCCCAATAGAGACAATTTTCTGACTCTACTAATATTGTACAGAGCTGTATGGGGACACCACTGGCTTACAACTGTTATATTTATGATCTCTGTGACTACTAACTTATGCAAATATATCCAAATTTTCCATTGCCTTATCCTGCACCTCTCCCCACCCCATTTGTTCTTCCATCCGCTACATCTTGTCATAATCCTAGATTATGTTGCCATCATATCGTTCACTCTGCTTGTATGTTCTACCTATTTCTCCCCAACCAGTGTCTCTTGCCTATATCGACAATGTCTCGTTGTTTCCTTGTGCTTCCTCATTAGTCTATCTGTATCCATCTTATTGTCTCTCGTCTTAAACTTACATCATACATTTTTGGGGGAAGGGACCAGGCACTTACCGCCATGGGATCCTGATCCATGACTAGGGCACTTAGGCACTATAGTAACTAATAATAATAGATTCCAATCTCCCTGGTGCAAGGACTGTCTGTTTGATTCATTTGTATGCTACCTACCACAATGGAACCATTGTCTCTTATTGGTAAATTTGCAGTATAAATACAAATACATTTCTATAGAAATCTATTGGTTTCATTCTTATTCTATTCTGTAGATCTTTGCTATAAGGGATGATTCTGGCCTCCAGAAACAAGGACAGTCCATCAGAATGTGATTAAATATGACCTATTTTATTTAGTTGGGGATTGGTCCTGCGTTGAGCAGGGGGTGGGACTAGATGGCCTCCTGAGGTCCCTTCCAACCCTGTGGTTCTATGATTCTATGACCTGATAAAAAAAGACCTCAGGAGGCAAAAATCCATAAACAGTTGCATAGGTAGGTGCATGCATGTACATTTGCTCAGATCGGAGAAAAGTGCTGCTGTTTGTGCATTCTGATATTAAATAATACAATACAATACAACCATCCCATTAATGCCCGTGGTACTTTAAAACGATTCAAATATCATTATCGGGTAGTCTATATAGCAATGGTTAGTGTGAATAGGTAAGACTTTGCTAGCGTCTGATAGTTGGAAAACAGCTTGACAGTTTTAGCATATTTCTATAAAAAGATAAAATCGGGGTGTCACCCCTGTCAGAAGTAAAATGGCAGCCACACTGGTGCTGTATTAGGGCCCAGTCCTTCCATCCTTACTCTGGTGACCGTCCCACTGAGAGCACACTCATGTGAGTAAAGGCTGCAGGGCTGGAATAAATGTTCTGCATATGAAGGATTATTGTGCAACAAAAGTTTCCATGTAGTGCTAATGTTTTAAAAAAGGTCTGAAATATCCTCTGCCTTTCTTCTAATATTCAGGGAGCCGGCAGGAGAATACTGTATAACCAACCAATGAGTTGTCAAGATATTGCAGTAGGCATTGTTTAGGCATTTTAACTACCTATCTTTAACAATGAAGTTCCTAGTTGTTCCACAATGAAGGAATTGGTTCATCATCAAGACCATTATGTAGAATAGCCCTTTCCCTAGTTGTGGGACTGATGTTCTTGGCATGAAAAGACAACATGGTAAATGTAAATGATATGTGAGAAATTCTCTTGGCATGATGACCAGCTGTGGCCACAATGATGATATGTTGTGAAATCCAAATGAATAGCTCATTATGGGGGGAAAAGCTTTGCTTGAATGCTATGCAGCATCTAGGAAACCACACATCATTTGGGGGGAGAAGAGAATGTTCTATTGATTCCTTGAAAAGATTCAGCCCATTGCGTGCGTGGGCACTCACAGCATTGTTGTCATAGTATCTTCTGTCTTCATTTCAGCTATGCTAAAAATGTTTACCTTTTCAAATGTTCTGATCATTATTTTACAAGGCCAAAGATTAACACATGGAGAAAAATTCTGAGGGATATAGAGGCTCAGGGAGCCCCCTCTCCACCTTTATCTAGTGCTTCTCTACACTAGAAACTATATTGGTATAGATAAAGAGAAAGAGGCACCCCTCCCTAATGTGGAAACCGTTATACCAGTATAAAACCATTATACCAGTATAGCTTTTTCCTGTAGGAGAAGTAATAAGCTATACCAGTATAAGAGACCTTTATACAGGAATAACTGTATCCCCAGTACAGGGTGTACCAGTATAGCTATATGGTAAAAATCCACACCCCTCATCCATGATGTTATATCAGTTAAACTTTTATGGACCAGGAATGCACAGGAGACAGGCAAAATGGAGACCCAGGGTAAAACCTTGGCCCTGTTGGAGTCAGAGTTTTCCTATTGACGTCAGTGGGGGCCAAGATTTCACCACTTGTGATTGTGTAAGTACTAAACCATGGAGGAGGCTAGTGTACATAATGCCATTGGCCAGCTTGGACTTTTCCCTTGCTGCATGCAGAAAAGATGTTCCTCCACTTCTGAGATGGATATATTATTTGAAAGAGACTTCTTATAGAAGACATTTGCCATGTACAATGGTATGTTTCTGAGCTGCCATGAGTTATCATGTTATATGACATTATCTCTATTGGGATGTCTTGTGAGATAAAACATCACTGGGTAACTGAACAAATGTTTGAACAGTACTTGGAAAAAGTAAAGGGCTCTAGCAGGACTGAATATTCTCCTTCAACTCTGAAAGGAATTGTCACGGATACGTGTCGCTGCCGTACCAGATTCCTTCCCCTCCTTACACTTTCCTGCTTCAACAGCAAATTGCATTGCTACTGTCCTTTTGATATAAAATTCCCACAGACATGACGTTGGTGTTCTTTTCAGTTTGCTTTGCAATATGATGGTTGAGCTCTTCCCTCTCCTCCTCCTCCTCCTCCTCCTCACCAGGATCTTTGGTTACAGATGTTTCCTCTGACTTTTTCACCTTCCGTCTCCCTCTTTCTTTGACAGCTAGTTATCTGGTTCTTGAAGGTTGCTTTCCTCTAAGTCTGGGTGTCCCATAAAAGCACCACTTTGGTATCATCCTATTCCCTTTGCACTTGTAGTCCAGCACATTCTCATTCGGTCTGCTACTTCTTACTATGTCTCCTTTTACCCTCTCAACATTATACAGATGCAAAGAAGCTTGGAAAAGCTGATGATAAGAAGCCAATCTTTTATATAAATCTATTGAAATGAAACCCAACTCCAGACTTCAGGAGCTTAGCCCATCATTATATTTTCCCCTTTTTTTAACCCCATCTGCATCTTCTAAAGCTCTGTTTCTCCAACCCTCGTCCCCAATTTCCATGTGGCATCTTCCTCAGTTAGGTAACCTTAATGTCTAAATATCACACGCTTCTATATAGTATTTGTTTAATACATAAAAGACATAACAACAACCCTGGTAGTGGTACTAAAAGAAATAAAATGATGGTAGTTGGGTGTACTACACTTCTCACACTGTACGGTGAATGAAGGGAGTGGTTTGTGGCACATGTTTCTTTTTATTTTCCCTCCTTCACTCTCAGCTGCACAGCACATCCACCACTTTCCACTGCATATTCTGGTCTTGTGCTGGTCTGTTCAGGCTTCTCAGTGTCATGTTGATGGATTTGGCTTCTTTCTCCATTGTTTGGGTTACCAGCCCATGCACAACCTTAAGTCCATGGCTCCTTATTCATTATTCAGAGCTGTCTACCTGCGGACACTCCCCCGTCTGCCACCCAGAGGACATGCTTGTTAGCTTCTGATGCCACAAGTTGAGGTATGTGGAAGTACTTAAGAGAGAAGGCTAATATTGGGGTAATACACTGTGTGAATTCAGGATGGTTCCAGAACAAATCCCTGGAACAAAACACCTCATAACTTTGAGGAACTTTAGATCTGGATCCAAACTTGGCATCTCAAACCCATCTCCATAAAGCAGCAAGAGGAAAACAAACAACGTCTGTGGGACTCGGTCAAAGAGTCCATTGGATCTTTGGTGGGGGTTTGCCTGAGTGAAAAATGAGTATTGCTCTCAAGATTTGACCCTATACAAATTCAAAGATTGCTGTGAAATAGGGAACTTTCCATGCTGCAGTCAAATCTATTCCTTCCCAATCACCCATGGACTAGATTTAGAATCATAGAAGATTAGGGTTGGAAGAGACCTCAGGTCATCTAGTCCAACCCCCTGCTCAAAGGAGGACCAACACCAACTAAATCATCCCAACCAGGGCTTTGTCAAACCTCTAAGGATGGAGATTACACCACCTCGCTAGGTAACCCATTCCAGTGCTTCACCACCCTCCTAATGAAATAGTTTTTTCTAATATCCAACCTAGACCTCCCCCACTGCAACTTGAGATCATTGCTCCTTGTTCTGTCATCTGCCACCACTGAGAACAGCCTAGCTCCATCCTCTTTGGAACCCCCCTTCAGGTAGTTGAAGGCTGCTAGCAGATCCCCCCTCCCTCTTCTCTTCTGCAGACTAAACAAGCCCAGTTCCCTCAGCCTCTCCTCGTAAGTCATGTGCTTCAGCCCCCTGATCATTTTCGTTGCCCTCTGCTGGACTCTCTCCAATTTGTCCACATCCTTTCTGTAGTGGGGGACCCAAAACTGGACATAATACTCTAGATGTTGCCTCACCAGTGCCTATTAGAGGGGAATTTCTATCAAAAGACCATGTAAGAAAATGTGGTTGTGTTTTAATAATCAACAGGAGTTATCTCTCAACTCTATCCAACTATGTCCTTTTACTTTCCTCACATTTCTGTTTCTAATTGATAGATAACTTCATAATTAGTCCATTTTATCTTAAGCAATGATAGATACAACAATGTATACCTTTTTAAGTATAGCTGGTTTAAATTCAAAATTACTAATCCTAGTTCTTTGTTTCTATTCCCAGGACAAGATTGGTCTAGATGCAATCTGTGGTACTTGCACAAGCCAATGAATACAAGGGCCCATTATTTTAAGGGACTCTTTAGGGCTGTAATGTGTTTAACAAGCCTCACTGGACTAACATTTAACATGTGTGCCCCATAGAACCCTCTAATTTACCACATGCCATCTATTTCATCTAGACCAATATATGGCTGTCTACCAGTGTAGCTCTGTCGGTTCCAAGGGAGTAATAACTGTCAAGTGTTTTAGTGCAACCTTTACTGGCTTCGGCTTGCTAAATAACTAGCTGGTCTCCTACTTTAAGGTTACATGCCGAGACTGAAGTTGGTAGGGCCTGCAAATTATTTCTTATCATATTCACTATCATCACTTTCTTCAGAAAAACAAAACAACATTGACTAATAACCATCACATCATAATTTTAACCTGGTGAATTCAAAATTTTACACCCTTGCAATTGTGGAGCATGCAGTGTGTGTGTGTGTGTGTGTGTGTGTGTGAGGAGGGAGGTTGTAGAATTTAACATCAGAGCAGAATTCTAATATCTAAACTTCTAGTTGCAAGATCAGAAATCTGGGATCTTGGTTACTTGAAAACTTTATTGCATAGTGGAATATTTTCATTATAACAAAAGTAGATGTATACAGTAGTTTCTGTATGATCATGACTGGGAGCAGTTTACTTACCACAAGTTTGGTTCACTCCTGAAAAGAAAATGTGTCTCAAAGTGCCCATGCTTTTGTGTTGGGCTTCCTTAAAGTCTTTGCATTGGACTGGATAATTGTTGTATCTTGCAAATGTTCTGTTTGATAATATCATTGCTTCTTCCCTGTCTAGTGAAATATTGGGAATGTGTATCTTTTTAGCTGAAGTTGAGAGGCTGGGAAAACACAACTGGCAAGGAAGTTGTTTCTTTAAAAAAAACCCCATATCTTAGTGCGAGAGGCTAGAGCACAGATATATGTGTGTATGAGGGAGAGACAGCTAACCGAGACACTGACAGTTTTGTAGGCTTGGACAGCAATGGAGCAAAACAAAACCTTGTCTTCCGTTCTGAAATGACTTGAAGAACAATTTTAAGATATGGCTCAGTGATATTTCATGTCAACTTGTTTGCTGTGTAGAAGATTGTGTTGTGGTGGCTATTTTATGACCTCCTTCTCCTACACAGTCCTCCTACATGTTTATTTTTAAGGAAATGTTCCGTGCTGGTTTATAGACATCACTACTTGAATACAATTGTGTGCACTAGTCATATATATGCAAAGTCTTCTCTGAGCCTTAGTGGTTTTGTTATGGGTATTTTGCTGTTTGATTTGTTTATTATATATATCATGAATTACTGTTTGATTTAAATTCTCTTTAGTGAAGTCTCAGTTCCGTTACAAGATGTGGTTTAAAAAAAAATGCTGTTTAGATGGTAAAATGTGGAGTAGTTGAATTTGTATGAGTGTCCTATTTTATTACTGACTGAACTGGTAGATTTATGCCCCAATCCTTCATTGAGATATGCTAGAGCAGACCCCTGTGCCTATACAGGGCCCTTTTTTGAAGTCTCCATTTTCTCAATGGCTAACTTCAAAAATGTCACAGGTTCCCCTGAGGAGCTCCACATGGGCACTGTGCTGATAGCTCCTGATAAGGCTTGGGCCTCAGGCTGTTGTTCTTGTCATCACTGTCACTTACTATTTATATATTTTTAATTATCAATGAACCATTTTCTAGGCTGATCAATTTGCACATCAAATTGTTCTGGTGGGTGGAGGTGTCATTGTAGTTCAGAAAAACATCCTTTACCCCTGTGATGAGTCTTGTTTTTACACCTTTATTGGGAGAGAGGTACTGAAAGCAAGAAAAGGGAATGATGACTAACAGTGATGTCAAACAGGAAATGTTGGTAAAACTGTATGAAGTCCTCTTACATAGAACAGGAAGCCAAAAGATGGTCTAAACTGGGGTTGAAACTGGACTACAGTGTTCAAAGCCTTTGTAGGATGATCTATAGTTAATACCTATAGTTTTAAGGTCAGGCTTGACAAAGCCCTGGCTGGGATGATTTAGTTGGGGATTGGTCCTGCTCTGGGCAGGGAGTTGGACTAGATGACCTCCAGAGGTCCCTTCCAACTCTGATATTCTATGATTCTATGATACCTATCTTCTGTTCTGCTCCTAAACACACATACCCTCCATATTCCCTTTGGGCTTGAGGAAACTGAGATATGAAATCTCTGGCAAATTGTCTGATGGAAGAAGATGATCCTCACACCTTCTTGTCAACTGTGTAAATGGGCCATCTTGATTATCACTACAAAAGTTTTTTTTCTCCTGCTGATAATAGGTCATCTTAATTAATTAGCCTCTTACAGTTTGTATGGCAACTTCCACCTTCTCTGTATGTGTATAAATATATCTTCTTACTATATGTTCCATTCTATGCATCCAATGAAGTGGGCTGTAGCCCACGAAAGCTTATGCTCTAATAAATTCGTTAGTCTTTAAGGTGCCACAAGTACTCCTGTTCTTTTCACTGTGCTAACTGGCGGTCTGAAGCTTATGCCAGTTAGTTCTCTTCTAAAGAAATCAAAGCAGCATGGATCTTATGTTCACGGTTTGAGGTGGTTTTATAATTTGACACTGCTGAAAGGTGCTCATCTTGCAACTCTTGAGTCTTCATAGAAGAGGCAGCTGCAACACAAGTTCCCTGACAATCTCCTGTCACTATGCCTCCAATTTCTTAAAATGGAAAAGGGTCTCTGGAGGGACCACTTGCTCATTCAGTCTTTGGCTTTTCTTCTGAGGGTACCATTTGCCATGCATTCTAAGATTGGGACAGCCTCCTTAGGAATCAGAGTAGCAGCCGTGTTAGTCTGTATTCGCAAAAAGAAAAGGGGTACTTGTGGCACCTTAGAGACTAACCAATTTATTTGAGCATAAGCTTTCGTGAGCTACAGCTCACTTCATCGGATGCATTCAGTAGAAAATACAGTGAGGAGATTTATATACACACAGAACATGAAAAAAATGGGTGTTTATCATGCACACTGTAAGGAGAGTGATCACTTAAGATGAGCTATTACCAGCAGGAGAGTGGCGGGGTGGGGGTGGGGGGGAAAGAAAACCTTTTGTAGTGATAATCAAGGTGGGCCATTTCCAGCAGTTAACAAGAACGTCTGAGGAACAGTGGGGGGGGGGGAATAAACTAGGGGAAATAATTTTACTTTATGTAATGACTCAACCACTCTCAGTCTCTATTCAAGCCTAAGTTAATTGTATCCAATTTGCAAATTAATTGCAATTCAGCAGTCTCTCATTGGAGTCTGTTTTTGAAGTCTTTTTATTGAAGAATAGCCACTTTTAGGTCAGAAATCGAGTGACCACAGAGATTGAAGTGTTCTCCGACTGGTTTATGAATGTTATAATTCTTGACATCTGCTTTGTGTCCATTTATTCTTCTACATAGAGACTGTCCAGTTTGACCAATGTACATGGCAGAGGGGCATTGCTGGCACATGATGGCATATATCACATTGGTAGATGTGCAGGTGAACGAGCCTCTGATAGTGTGGCTGATGTGATTAGGCCCTATGATGGTGTCCCCTGAATAGATATGTGGACACAGTTGGCAACGGGCTTTGTTGCAAGGATAGGTTCCTGGGTTAGTGGTTCTGGTGTGTGGTGTGTGGTTGCTGGTGAGTATTTGCTTCAGGTTGGGGGGCTGTCTGTAGGCAAGGATTGGCCTGTCTCCCAAGATTTGTGAGAGCGATGGGTTGTCCTTCAGGATAGGTTGTAGATCCTTGATGATGCGTTGGAGAGGTTTTAGCTGGGGGCTGAATGTGACGGCTAGTGGCGTTCTGTTATTTTCTTTGTTGGGCCTGTCCTGTAGTAGGTGACTTCTGGGTACTCTTCTGGTTCTGTCAATCTGTTTCTTCACTTCCATCAGGTGGGTATTGTAGTTGTAAGAATGCTTGATAGAGATCTTGTAGGCGTTTGTCTCTGTCTGAGGGGTTGGAGCAAATGCGGTTGTATCGTAGAGCTTGGCTGTAGACAATGGATTGTGTGGTGTGGTCTGGGTGAAAGCTGGAGGCATGTAGGTAGGAATAGTAGTCAATAGGTTTCCAGTATAGGGTGGTGTTTATGTGACCATCGCTTATTAGCACCGTAGTGTCCAGGAAGTGGATCTCTTGTGTGGACTGGTCCAGGCTGAGGTTGATGGTGGGATGGAAATTGTTGAAATCATGGTGGAATTCCTCAAGGGCTTCTTTTCTATGGGTCCAGATGATGAAGATGTCATCAATATAGCGCAAGTAGAGTAGGGGTATTAGGGGACGAGAGCTGAGGAAGCGTTCTTCTAAGTCAGCCATAAAAATGTTGGCATATTGTGGGGCCATGCGGGTACCCATAGCAGTGCAGCTGATTTGAAGGTATACATTGTCCCCAAATGTGAGCTAGTTATGGGTGAGGACAAAGTCACAAAGTTCAGCCACCAGGTTTGCCATGACATTAGCGGAAAGCAGCCCTTGTCACCAACATGGGAATGCCATATTTCACATCCCAACTGCAGGACAACTCGTTAATGATGCGATTTCTCCTGAAGTATTTACAATAAAGCACCACATGTGATATCATTTTAATGAAGGACCAT